>NW_026854744.1:0-318788 GCF_026571515.1 Ruditapes philippinarum | reverse complement strand
ATAGTATTTTTAGAGTAATTGCCCTTAACTTTGTAAAATTTTTCAATTTTCAACTTGTGTCGCATATAACTCAAAAAGTATTGGACCTAGAGTCATTAAACCTTATGGGAAGGTTGCTCATCATATTGAGTTTTGCACCAGGGGTTTCGCTTGTGGATTTATCTAGTATTTGTAGAGTTATTTTCCTTGACTTAGTAAAAACTGTTTCATTATGTTGTTATTTGTTCCTTGAGTGCTTGACTTAGAATCAACCAACTTTACAGGAATAATGATCAACATCACTAAATTACAGGAATAATGATTCACATCACTGTGAAGCTATGCACCTGGGATTTTGCTTGTGGATTTTTTTCAGTTTTGTTAGTTGTTCCCCTTGACTTACAGTAGTACAAATTTGCAATTTTCAACTTGTTCATGCATAGCTCAAAAAGTAATTCATTTGTAGGCCTGAAAGTTTACAAGAATGTTGGTCAGCATGTGTACTTATGCACCTTGGGGTTTGCTTGTGGATTTATTCAGTATTTGTGAAGTTCTTGCCCTTTACTTAGTAAAAGATTTTTAGTTTTCAAAAAATATTTGACCTAGAGTCATATGATTGACAGATCAGTGGTGCGGTGGGGGCACCCATGTCCTATGGACACATTTCTAGTTTGGGACGATTTTATGCATTCATAATAGTAAAGCAGTGACTTACTCGATAAAACATCTTAATAAAAAAAAATCTAAGAATTGGCGACAATGTGAGTTCTAATGCTTTCATGGGCAAGTATTGAATGTTTCCTTGATCAAGAAACTACATGTTTTATTTTTGTTTTTGCATCTTGGACAATCAAACCCTAATGAATATATTTTTAGCTGGACTATGTGAAGGATATTGAAAGCTTTCCTACTCACTCTGGCTTTGGTGCTCAGGTGTCAAGATTTCAGATTAAAGTTTTTTGTGCAATAAAGTATTTTTACCATAACTTCTTGATTTCTTAAGGTTTTCGACATCAAACTTTAATTATACATTCCTTATCATCAGCCATAACTTTTATGACATAATTCTTAACTCTAGAAGCAATATTTCCAGAATTATCTACCATTGAACTTAAAACTTTTCTTTAAAAATGTTATTGTTTACTCATATTTCTTTATTTCACATGGGATCATCTTCAAATAATGTTCCTCTTGTCATCAACCACATGATATATGCCAAGATTTTTAACTCTATCACCATTTTTTCCAGAATTATCTCCCCTGATGAACTTAGATGTTTTTTCTTAAAGTATCTTAAGGTATCACTTCAGTCTACAAATATATGTCTCTTATCATCATCTACATCATATGTGAAATGATTCATAACTCTAGCATCTACTTTTATAAAAATTACCCCTCCCCACACTTGAACTGAATATAAGAAAATGTTAATTTTTAGTTCGACCATACTAAGTATATGGAGAGCTGTCCTACTCGCCCCGGCATAAGCATCTGCGTCCGCGTCCAGATTTCTGATTAAAGTTTTTGTGCAGTAAAATATTTTTCACTATAACTGTGTCATTTCTTAAGGTATCAACTTCAAAGTTCAAATATATGTTCCTTATCATCAACCACATCTTATGTGACAAGGTTCATAACTTCAGCACCAATATTTTCAGATTTATCTCCCCTTGAACTTAGCATTTTCCTAAAAAAAATTACAATTTTTTACTGGTACTTCTTTATTTCTTAAGGGATCAACCTCATACTTAAAATATATGTACCTTATCATCATCCCCATCTTATGTGTTAAGGTTCATAACTCTATCACTAATAATTTCAGATTTATCTCCCCTTGAACTTAGAATTTTCCTAAAAAAATACTATTTTTTACTGTTACTTCTTTATTTTTTAAGGGATCAACCTCATACTTCAAATATATGTACCTTATCATCATCCACATCTTATGTGACAAGGTTCATAACTCTAGCACCAATATTGCAAGAATTATCTCCCCATAAACTTAGATTTTTTTACTTGAAAAATGTTTTTTTTTACTATAACTTTTTTAGTTTTAAAGGTATCTACTTCTAACTTCAAATATATATTTCTTATCATTACACACATGTTGTGTGACAAGGTTCATAACTCTAGCTTGACTATTTTTAGAATTATTCCCCTTGATCTTGGAATTTATGTTAACAAATGTTATTTCTTTACTAAAACTTAATTCATAATTATACATAATTGATTTTTCTTTCATAGTTTTGTCCTCCTTACTGCGTCCAGTATTTTATTAGTCAAGCTTGGCTGTCTCCTGTGACAGCTCTTCTTTATGCCCCTGTCATATAATGGCTGGGGCATATAGTGTTACCCTGTTTCGTCATTTATCCTTCTGTCTTTCTGTTATTCCATAATCATCAGTTTCAGTTCATTATCTTAGTAATGGTTGCACACATTCAACTCAAATTTGACATATGGATATGTCATGAGAAAATACAAGTCAAGTTCGAATTTGGTCATGGTTCAATGATTTTTTGGCAGAGTTATGCCCCTTTCACTTTGAAAATAATATGAAAATTTCAATTTCTGTTCATTATCTCCCCAACAGTATTACACATTCAACTCAAATTTGACATGGATATATCAAAGGAATGTGCAGGTCAAGTTCGAATTTGGTCATGGTTCAATGATTTTTGGCAGAGTTATGTCCCTTTCACTTTGAAAACAATATGAAATTTTCAGTTTCCGTTCATTATTTCCTTTAGGGTATTACACATTCAATTCAAATATGACATATGGATACGTCAAAGAAATGTGCAGGTCATGTTCGAATTTTGTCATGGTTTGATGATTTTTGGCAGAGTTTTGCTTCTTTAACTTTGAAAAAGAGGAAATTTTCAGTTCCCATTCATTATCTCCCCAACAGTTGTACATATTCAACTCAAAGATATGGATATGTCATAAGAACGCATTGGTCAGTTTCAAATTTGGTCATGGTTTTATGATAGCTGACAGAGTTATCCCACTTGAACTTTTAAAAAAAATCAGAAATTTTACGTTTCTGTTCATTACCTCCCCAATGGTTGTACACATTCAACTCAAATTTGACATATAGATACATTTTAGGAATAAGCATTTCAAGTTTGAATTTGGTCGTGGTTCAATGATTTTTGATACAGTTTTCTTTCTTGAATGTTGGAAAATTTTTGAATTTTCAGTTTCAGCACTCATACTTTTGTGGAAATGTATGTAGCCATTATTTTGGCTACAAATATGCAATATGCAATTTACAAAAGGTTAACACTGAATAGTTTCAGTGCCTTGAACTTTGTATAAAAATGGTTAACATTGAATAGTTTTAAGGGCTTTGAACTTAAAATGAAAAAAAAAAATTTGTGCAAACATATTTTGAAAATGATTGTTAGCGGAGTCCATTTTTGCATATAAAATTAAAGCCAATGCATCGCATTTTGAGCCTTTAATCATTAGAAACAGTCTAAAAAAAATTATGTGCATGCTCTGCTTCAAAATACCACTTCACTTAAACACAAGCAAACAAATTGGTACAAGGAAAAATTGGAAAATATCATTTACGTTTATAACTTAACACTACAAGCAATGGTTCATTCCGTTTTAATCCTTTTAACTGTATAAATTGATTATTGTTTTCTGATTAGCGTTTCACTATTTCATGTTTATATAAAAATAGTAGCAGTAAACAATTTATAGGTACAATATCACCCCTGCACTTTTATATGACTGAGTGAACCATGTACCAAAAGGCATGCAGCTTTATATACTGTTTATTCCAATCAATAGATATAAAATTTTTTTAGCTCACCTGACCACGATGGGTTATCTCGGGTCAAAAACTAGGTCACAGGAGCTAAAAATAGAAAAAGCTTGTGAACACTCTAATGGCTGCAGTTTTCATCCAAATATTCTTGAAATTTGTCAGGAAGGTTGTTTTGATGATATCTAGGTTAAGTTTGAAGATGGGTCATTTCCTGTCAAAAACTAGGTCACAGGAGCTAAAAATAGAAAAAGCTTGTTAACACTCTACTGGCTGCAGTTTTCATCCAAATATTCTGGAAATTTGTCAGGAGGGTTGTTTTGATGATTTCTAGGTCAAGTTCGAAGATGGGTCATCTCCGGTCAAAAACTAGGTCACAGGAGCTAAAAATAGAAAAAGCTTGTTAACACTCTACTGGCTGCAGTTTTCATCCAAATATTCTGGAAATTTGTCAGGAGGGTTGTTTTGATGATTTCTAGGTCAAGTTCGAAGATGGGTCATCTCCGGTCAAAAACTAGGTCACAGGAGCTAAGAATAGAAAAAGCTTGTTAACACTCTAGTGGCTGCAGTTTTCATCCAAATTTCCTAGAAATTTGTCAGGAAGGTTGTTTTGATGATTTCTAGGTCAAGTTTGAAGATTGGTCATCTACGGTCAAAAACTAGGTCACAGGAGCTAAAAATAGAAAAATCTTTTTAACACTCTAGTGGCTGCAATTTTGATCCAAATTTCCTGGAAATTGGTCAGGAAGGTTGTTTTGATGATTTCTAGGTCAAGTTTGATTATGGGTCGTGTCCGGTCAAAAATTAGGTCACATTGCCCAAATATGGAAAAACCTTTTTAACACACTAGAGGTCACATGTTTGACTCAGTTGTCATCAAACTTGGCCATGATGCTTGTCTAAGACATTGCTTGGATGGCGTTGTGTCAGGTGAGCGATCCAGGGCCATCATGGCCCTCTTGTTTATGTAAATCTTGAACTTTAAATTGTTTGGTTTACATACTTTTTGCCCATTTTCGAAAATTGCAGAGGAAATGTTTCCATATACCTTCCAAAACAATAATCGAAAATTTGATAATTGAATTTTACTACTATTTAATAAATTGTTCACTTTGTAGAAAAAATATCCCTGATGCGCCAAGAATTTTTTTTTGTCCATTTCTCCTGCATATGATCTTTCAGAACATTAAAAAATGAAGTGTGAAACAAACTTTCATTATGATACTCAAATTCTATTTTGTTTAATAATTGTAATTAATAAACATTCATTGTGCCTTTTATGCAAGAATATTTCCAAATATTTTTGAATTAAACAAATCATCCACAGCTGCAGAAAGACCATGCATTCTTCTTTTAAAGAAGCAAACTTGTGAGTCCCCTACCAGTTTTACTGGAGGGGGTAAGGTTTACTCTTTGTCCATCTGTCTGTCTGTCCGTCCACAAAACTGGATCCCATGATAACACAAGAAAAATTTAAAGTATTCTATGAAACTTAAAATATGGAAAGATGGCAGGCTGGAGACTTATAATGCTTGTCCTAATTGTGTTGCCTTGAAAAAGTCTACATATAGGGTTTACTTTTGTTGTTGCGGCATTGATAAGGCATCCCTTTAGACTTGTCCGGAGCATAACTCAACTATAGGTTGGATTGACTCCAAACTTGGTATGCATGCTTCTTTTAATGACTTTATTAAGTGCAGTGCAGACAAATCATTACTCTGCACTTATTATTTTTATAGTAATTGCCCTACCAGGCCAATTTTCTACACTTTACAAGCATAATTATTGACTTGAAACTTCATAGGATGATGGATCTCATTGAGAAGAAGTGCAGTACACAAGAACGTGTACTTTGCACTTCATGATTTTTGGCCGGGTTGCACTGGTGCAAATCCGGGTTATAGTATGGTGAATGCCGGGTGGCGGGCATTAGATTTCAGGTCTGTCGCTCATCCACTTCCTGTTTATCCACTTAGTTAAATTAGTTAAATTTTTTTACATTAGGTAGGAAATTTTCGTAGCAGTTTTCTCAGCAACTACTTATCACAGCCTCTTTATATTTGGCATACATTATTGACACATGGACCCATACCTTGGGATTTGATTTCAGGTCTGTCGCTTATCCACTTCCTGTTTATCCACTTAGTTATATTAGTTAAATTTTTCGACATTAATGGTAGGAAATTTTCGTAACAGTTTTCTCAGCAACTACTTATCACAGCCTCTTGATATTTGGCATACAGCATTGACACATGGTCCCATACAGTGGGATTCCAATTTAGGTGTGTAGCTCATCCACTTCCTATTTACCCACTTAATTAAATTTAGGTGTGTAGCTCATCCACTTCCTAGTTACCCACTTAATTAAATTTTCGACATTAATGGGTCAATGGTAATTTTTTTTAGTTAAATCACAGCCTCATGATATTTGTTGTACAAATGCAACCCGGCCTTTTCTGTCTTTGACCCATTTTTGAGTTATAGCCCTTTGTTAATTTTTGGCCGGGTTGCACATAATGCAAACCCGGGTTATAGTATATAAAATGTTGGGTGGCAGGCAGGCAGGTAAAATTTTCGTAACAGTTTTCTCAGCAACTACTTAATCACAGCCTCTTGATATTTAGCATACAGCATTGCCACATGGTCCCATACTGTGGGAATCGATTTTGGATCTGTCACTTATCCACTTCCTGTTTAGCTTAGGGTGAGCTTTTAGGATCGTTGAATGTCAGCCGTCTGTTGTCCGTCGTTTGTCGTCCGTCATCCGTCCACACTTGTTCGATAACTCTCTAGCGGTAACATTTTTGCCTCAATCATCATAAAACTTTGTCAGGATGCTTATCTAGTTGTCTCCCGCCTTTTCGAAGAAAAAAGGGGGATATAGAAATAGGCTCTGTCCGTCCATCCATCTGTCGGTCTGTCCGAGCAAACATTTGATATTTATGAGTTTCATTCCGTAGTTAAATAAAGAACAAAAACTCATAAAATTCAAATTAAGAGCTATTTTTTTTGTTTTTATGAGCTAATTTTGCTTATGGACGTTGGTCCATGTGGTGTTTATGAGCTGATTTGCCTCATAAATATCAAAAGTTGGTACATCCGTACGTACTCACAAAATGGTACTTACGAAGGTTGTCCCAAAAGTATGTGACAAATTTTACAGATGGTTCATTTTTAACGCCAATAGATAATAATTCACAAATATAACCTATAAGTTAATTATTTGACATTACAGCAAATCATTTACAAAATATCTACTTTAGTTACTTAAAAATTGCCAATGTTTACGAAATTGGTTCGAGTTCCCGGCGCACGTCAAAAAATTTGCATTTTGTTATGAATAGGCTTTAATAAATTGCGTAAATTTCACATATCTGATAATATTTCTGCACAATATATCGTTGGCTTTCTCTGCTGCTATGCTGACATCATCATAGAAAATTTCAGTTAAATAACTTAAGAAACGAACGAGATAGGGCAAAATGAAAATATCTCATAGGAAAGTTAAAATGGCGACGTCCGAAGAATTTGCGGCGCAGCAAACAGTTATAAGGTGTTTCGTGAGTATTTTGAGATGACACCTGTTAAGATTATTCAAGTAATGTACCAGTTAGAACAGTTAAAAACATGACCCGATCATTTGTTTACAAAAGATCTGAACGGAACCAGAGTACTGCACTACAGAAAGCGAAAATAAGGAAGAGATGAATGAGAATGCGGATCTCCGTCGCCTATTTCCTACAGCTTAAGCAGGTGCAACGAGACCGGAAGCTCGCTTATTGCAAGAAATTAATGTATGTCATCAAAACATTCAATAGAGACAAACAACAACATAGTTTAAGTCTGTAATTCATGATTAATGAATAAAACTGCACCGTTTATGCGTTGAATGCTGTGGACAGTTTTTGAGAAAGGCGCTTAATAAAGATTTTACGCCGTCTTTGACATCTTTGACGTTTGACGTGCGCCCCGAATCAAATAGTTGCCATGGTATTTATGGCATATTTTTGTTGTTTGTTGATATTTTTCTATGTAAATTTGTGAAAATAATTCCATAATATGGTTTTATGACATTAAAATATTAAATTCATAACTATTTTATTTAGCTTTTTAACAATATTGTCACAGAATATTGGGACAACCCTCGTATGTGACTTTTCCTTTGATCTTTTTGGCTCGACTATACGAAGTATTTGGAGAGCTGTCCAACTCGTCCTTGTCCAGATTTCAGATTAAAGTTTTGGTGCAGTAAAATATTTTTCACTATAACTTTGTCATTTCTTAATGTATCAACTTCAAACTTCAAATATATGTGCCTTATCATCAACCACATCTTGTGTGATAAGGTTCTTAACTCTAGCACCATTATTTTCAGATTTTTCTCTCCTTGAACTTAGAATTTACCTTAAAAAATACAATTTTTTACTGTTACTTCTTTATTTCTTAAGGGATCAACCTCATACTTCAAATATATGTACCTTATCATCATCCCCATCTTATGTGACAAGGTTCATAACTCTAGCACCAATATTGCATGAATTATCTCCCCACTGTACTGTAATCCATTGTTCTCCAAGTCACACAAGTACCTCTGGGTTCGTACAGGTAACAACCAGACCCCTACCTCCATGGTCAAGGTCGCACTTGCTCATTCAAGGTCAACATTGTCTATTTGAGGGTATATGTTGTGTCCAGTTCATAACTTTCTTATCTTTGAAGGGATTTTGTAAATACTTGCCACAATTGTTCACAATAATGAGATGATGTGTCATGCGCAACAATAGGTCACCTACCTCTAAGGTCAAGGTTTTCATAGATCGAAAAATTTTGTAAATACTTGCCACAAATAGTCACTATAGTAAGACAATGTATCATGCATAACACCTGCATCCCTACCTTCAAATTCAAGGTCACACTTAGAGGTCAAAAATTAACATAGTCTGTTTTAGGGTATATTTTGTGTCCAATCAAGAACTTCTTTGGGATTTTAAAATGACTAGGCACAAATAGTCACAATAAGGAGACTATATGTCAAGTACAACACCTGCACCCCTACCTTCAAGGTCAAGGTCAAAAGTTAACAGTCTGTTATATGGTATATTTTGTGTCCTGTCCATAACTTCTTCATAGATCAAGGGATTTTGAAAATACTTGGCACAAATAGTCACAATGATAAGATGATATGTCATGCGTAACACCTGTGTCCCTACCTCCAAGGTAAAGGTCACACTTAGAGGTCAAAGATTTACATAATCTGTTATAGAGTATATTTTGTGTCCGATCTATAACTTCTTCATAGTTCAAGGGATTTTGAAAATACTTGGCACAAATTGTTACAATAATAAGAAGATATGTCATGCATAACACCTGCACCCCTACCTCCAAGGTCAAGGTCACACTTTGAGGTCAAAGCTTTACATGATAAATTTTTAATTTCCGTGTTTCATTTTATTTCTTTAATAAATTTATTGTTGCATTTGCAGATCTAGCATTGATCATAAGTTTGGACTGAAAGTCCTGAGATTAATACCTGAATCTTTTGAAATAGCACAATTTTATGCTTCGTATAAAAATTCCCCGAGGCGGGGACGTTAGTAACTCTGTAACAAATCTTGTTGTAATCAAACATGGTATTTAGCAACCTTATATGGAAACTTCTGGTATTGCTTTTGGACCCCCTGGGGTCAAGGTCACTGATACTAGAAATAAAAAAATGGTTTCTTTGAATGATATTGTAATCAAACATGGTATGTTGCAAGCTATATAATGTAAAGACCACAGATGGTATTGCTTTTAGACGGATGGATTGCAATTTATAGAAAAGAAATTTGGTACAAAACTTTGTAAGTTATAAGTTCAAATTTTTCTTCAGACCACTTATCTTACAAAAAGTCAAAGTTGCTAATGGGGGTTATAATCACCTGAAGTGATAGCTGTAGTTAATTTTTACACAATTTCATATTATATAGATTTTCATGTAATTAAAGTCTATTATACAAAAAAATTGTCATTTGGACCAGTATGTTTAATCTTTATTATAGCTAACACTGTGATGTGATACATTACATAATTGTCAATTTAGTTTCAGGAAATGCCATCCTATTGAATTAATAAGTAACAGAGAGGTCAAACTGTGCATAGCTTATAGAAGTGATAATATCGGGTAAATTGAAAACTTTAAAATATCTCCATTTATATAATGACATCTCAGTAAATTGTAACACCACAATAAAATTAAAATATTTTTACTATCACCAATTTTTAGTTAGACTAAATATATTTTAGGAGTACTACCTGACTTGACCCCATTTCAGTTTTTTGTCCACCTCACTTTTTACTGAACCATTTAGCTAGACTATTCGCAGAATAATCGAGCTAATGCAGTCACCCCATTTGTTGGCTTTGGCGTCCCTGTGGTTAGGTTTTTGTGTGTAAGCTGGTATCTCCATAACTACTGAAGGGAATGGATTGAAACTCCACACACTTGTCCTCTGTGATTATCTTACATGATTGGCACAAGTCCCATAACTCTGATTTGCATTTTGTGCTCCCACTTTAGGGGGGGGGGGGCATTTAGATTTACGCATCTCCGTCCGTTCTTCTGTCTGTCCGTTCTCTTTTGTGTCGCATGTAAAGTATTTGACCTAGAGTCTAGAAACTATACAGGAATGTTGATCAGGGTTTGTTGTTGTACACCTGTGTATTTTCGTGTGGATTTATATTGTATTTTTAGAGTTATTGCCCTTGACTTAGTAAAATTTTGCAATTTTCAACTTGTCGCATGTAACTCAAAAAGGATTTGGTAGAGTCATGAAACTTTACAGGAATGTTGATCAGCATGTGTAGTTGTGCACCTGGGATTTTTGTGTGGATATTTTTAGTATTTTAGAGTTATTGACTTAGTAAAAATTTACAATTTTCAACTTGTGTTGCATGTGACAAAAAGTATTTGACCTAGAGTCATGAAACTTTACAGGAATGTTGCTCAGCGTGTGTAGTTGTGCACCTGGGATTTTCGTCCGGATATTTTTAGTATTTTAGAGTTATTGCCATTGACAGTAAAAAATTACAATATTTAACTTGTGTTGCACATAACTCAAAAAGTTTATGAATGTTGGTCAGCATGACTTTTGTACTTATGCACCTTGGGGTTTTCTTGTGGTTTTATTCAGTATTTGTAGTATTTGCCCTTTACTTTCCCTTTGACATAAGATTGACAAATCTGTGGAGTGTAGGGGCACAAACACGTGTCCTATGGACACATTTCTAGATACACTTTGAACTTTGTCTTGGACATACCGTATAAGTACTTATTTCTGCGGGCTTAATATTGTGCGATTTTTTGTTAAAATTAGGGGTTTAAATTTCTGTGTATCTTATTTCTGCGGAATCATCATTCTGTTTTTATACACCCGCACAACAAAGTTGTAAGGGGGGTATACTGGAATCAGCTCGTCCGTCCGTCCAGCTGTCCGTCCGGCTGTTTGTCGGTTTTTTCTTGTCCGCCCAATAACTTAAGATTCCTTTGACCCTTAGTCTTCATATTTGGCATGGAGGTTAGTCATGATTAGTAGATGACCCCTATTGATTTTGAGGTCACTAGGTCAAAGGTCAAGGTCACGGGCCTTGACTTCAAAACGCTTGTCCGCCCAATAACTCAAGATTCCTTTGACCTACAGTCTTCATATTTGGCATGGAGGTTAGTCATGATTAGTAGATGACCCCTATTGATTTTGAGGTCACCAGGTTAAAGGTCAAGGTCACAGGGGCCTTGACTTCAAAAAGCTTGTCCGCCAAATAACTTAAGATTCCTTTGACCCTTAGTCTTCATA
Organism: Ruditapes philippinarum; assembly: GCF_026571515.1. Classification (NCBI taxonomy): domain Eukaryota; kingdom Metazoa; phylum Mollusca; class Bivalvia; order Venerida; family Veneridae; genus Ruditapes; species Ruditapes philippinarum. Next base: position 307,202 of record NW_026854744.1, on the reverse strand, counting down.
TTTGGCATGGAGGTTAGTCATGATTAGTAGATGACCCCTATTGATTTTGAGGTCACTAGGTCAAAGGTCAAGGTCACGGGCCTTGACTTCAAAAAGCTTGTCCGCCCAATAACTTAAGATTCCTTTGACCTACAGTCTTCATATTTGGCATGGAGGTTAGTCATAATTAGTAGATGACCCCTATTGATTTTGAGGTCACCAGGTTAAAGGTCAAGGTCACAGGGGCCTTGACTTCAAAAAGCTTGTCCGCCCAATAATAATGATCAGTACCAAGGTCTGGACTACTTCTCTTATACCACTAATGCAATTTCAATGAAACTTTACAGAATTGATCTGTCGCTCAAGTCCTACGCATATTGCACGGGTTTTCTGGTTGAATGATTTTTGGCCGAGTTATGGCCCTTTGATAAAAAGGTGTTTTTCTCTGTGTGTTGCCAGATACACCAAAGCTTGTCGGACTACTCCTCATAAACTACTGGTGCAATTTTATCAAAACTTTACAGGAATGATCAGTACCAAGTCTAGTTGTGCACTGTCCGTCTGTCTGTCTGTCTGTCACAAAACTTGTCCCAATATGAAATTGGCCATCATGAGGCGACACATGTGATCACTGATCGCTCTTGTTAACTTAGAAATTTTGGCTTCAGTTCTTTGTAAAGTCAAATATCTCAATTATTGCTTAAAATATTCAATTGAAAAATTTACAATACTTTTTTATAGTAACAATGTACATCAGTTTGCAAAGTTGCATAACTCTGTCTGCAATATTTGCAGAATTATGCCCCTTTGAAACTTAGAAAATTTGGTTAAAGGTCTTAAGAACTATAAAAGATATTTACTTGAAACTTTAAACATGTAGTAAGGGTCATAATTGAAGGTCATATCTCAAAATTCATTACTCTGCCATGTATTTTGACTGAATTATGCTCCCTTTTGTACTAAAAAAATCTCCTTTTTCTTGATTAAGTTTAACATGCAAGTTTTGCATATCTCTGAAACTATTAAAGATACAAACTTGAAACTTCATATATATATTTGTGGTCATAAATGATGACCAATGAACAGCTTATCTGTGTCATTTATTTAAGCTTATTTATCTCCCCCCCCCCCTTTTTAGCTTAACTTTTTTTTTTTTTTTTAAAAGGAGAGGTATTGTGATTTTTGTGCCCCAACTTTAGGTTTAGGCATTTAGATTTACCCTTGTCCGTCCGTCCGTTCTTCTGTCCATCCGTTCTCTTTTGTGCCACACGTAACTCAAAAAGTATTTGACCTAGAGTCATGAAACTTAAGAGGAATGTTGATCGGCATGTGCAGTTGTGCACCTGGGTATTTCCGTGTGGATTTATTCAGTATTTTTAGAGTTATTGCCCTTGACTTAGTAAAAATTTGCAATTTTCAACTTGTGTGGCACGTAACTCAAAAAGGGTTTGACCTAGAAGTGTGTGAAACTTTACTGGAATGTTGATCAGCATGTGTAGTTGTGCACCTGGGTATTTTTGTGTGGATTTATATAGTATTTTTAGAGTTATTGCCCTTGACTTAGTAATTTTTTTCAATTTTCAACTAATGTGTCCCATGTAACTCAAAAAGGATTTGACATAGAGTCATGAAACTTTACAGGAATGTTGATCAGTATGTGTAGTTGTGCACCTGGGTATTTTCATGTTGATTTATTTAGTATTCTAGAGTAATTGCCCTTGAGAGTTTTTTTTGCAATTTTCAACTTGTGTTGCTGTAAGTCAAGAAGGATTTGACATATAGAGTCATGAAACCTTACGGGAGGAAATGTTGCTCAGCATATGTAGTTGTGCACCTTGGGTTTCGCTTGTGGATTTGTCACAGTATTTGTAGAGTTATTGTCCTTGACTTAGTAAAAACCGTTTCATTATGTTGTGTTATTTGTTCCTTGAGTGCTTGATTTAAAATCAACCAACTTTACAGGAATAATGATCAACATCACTAAATTACAGGAATAATGATCAACATCACTGTGAATCTATGCACCTTGGACTTTGCATGTGGATTTTTTAACCAGGTTTTCAACGAAAACCGGGTTATTGTAATGCCGAAGTCGGCAGGCGGGAGGGCGTCAACTTTTGGTTTCCGCTCAATAACTTGAGTTTGCTTTGGCCTATTGACACCAAACTTGGTGTATGGATAGCTTATATCAAGAGGCATTTTGGGATTGCTACCCAGGTGTCTGTGATTAAGGTCAAGGTCACTGTTACTAAAAATAGAAATTCAGTTTCCGCTCAATAACTTGAGTTTGCTTTGGCCTATCAACACCAAACTTAGTGTACGGATAGCTTACATCAAGAGGCTGCTTGGGATTGCTACCCAGGTGTCTGTGATCAAGGTTAATGTATTTAGTTTTCATGCTATAACTTGAGTTTGCTTTGACCTTTTGACACCAAACTTGCTGAGTGGCAGCTTTGGATTGCCACTTATATATCTGGGAGCAAGGTCAAGGTCATTTGCTTGCAATAGAATTTTCAGCTTCTTCTCAATTACTTCAGTGCACTTTGACCTATTGATTGCTGTCACATCAAAACTTGGTCGTTGAAAACCTGGTTTTCGTCGCATTGCGGCGCTTCTTGTATTATAATTCTTTTCCACATGGACATGGTTTCCATAGAATTTGGCTGCTTCTCTAACTGTTCTTGAACAGGCCATTAGGCTTAAGTTCACAGACACAGTCATTTCAGACAAAAAATGTCAGGTTCACAGACTTTTGTCACCAATTATCATTTGTTATAATACATTTACAGTAGACTTTAAGCAATCTTGAATTCTGTAATTAGCTCACCTGAGCATATGCTCAGGATGAGCTATTAGGATCACTCTTTGTCCGTCGTCCGTTGTCTGTTCACACTTTTAAAATGACATCTCCTCTGAAACCATAAGGCAGATCATAATGAAACTTCACAGGGATGTTTCTTGTGTGAAGCCTTAACAAAGTTGTTCAAAGAATTCCATTCCATGCAGAACTCTGGTTGCCATTGCAACCGAAAGAAAAAACTTTAAATATCTTCTTTTAAAAAGTCCTAAGAGCTAGAGCTTAGATATTTGGCATGAAACATCTTCTAATGAGTATCTACAAAGTTTGTTCAAATAAAAGCCCTGGAGTCAAAATTGGCCCCGCCCCAGGGGGTCTTTGATTTTCCCTTTATGCATATAGTTAAAACTTAAAAAATCTTCTTTTAAAGAACCCAAAGAGCTAGAGCTAAGATATTTAGCATGAAACATCTTCTAATGAATGTCTACCAAGTTTGTTCAAATAATAGCCCTGGGGTCAAAATTGGCCCTGCCCCAGGGGGTCATTGATTTCCCCTATATGCATATAGTAAAACCTTAAAAAATCTTCTTTTAAAGAACTCAAAGAGCTTGAGCTAAGATCTTTAGCATGAAACATGTTCTAATGGATGTCTACCAAGCTTGTTCAAATAAAAGCCCTGGGGTCAAAATTGGCCCAGCCCCAGGGGGTCTTTGATTTTCCCTTTATGCATATAGTTAAAACTTAAAATATCTTCTTTTAAAGAACTCAAAGAGCTAGAGCTAAGATATTTAGCATGAAACATCTTCTAATGAGTGTCTATCAAGTTTGTTCAAATAAAAGCGCTGGGGTGAAAATTGGCCCCGCCCCGGGGGTCATTGATTTTCCTTATATGTATAAAGCAAAAACTTAAAAAATCTTCTTTGAAAAAACCCAAATAGCTTGAGTTTAGATATTAAGCATGAAACATCTTCTAGTTAGTGTCTAAAAGTTTGTTCAAATAAAAGCCCTGGAGTCAAAATTGGCCCAGCCCCGGGTGTTATTGATTTTCGTTATATTTTTATACAAAAAACTTAAAAATCTTCTTTGAAAAAACCTAAATAGCTAGAGTTTAGATATTAAGCATGAAACATTTTCTGGTAATTGTCTACAAAGTTTGTTCAAATAAAAGCCCTGGGGTCAAAATTGGCCCCGCCCCAGGGGTGTCATTGGTTTTAACTATATGTGTATAGTAAAAACTTAAAAAATCTTCTTTAAAAAAAAACCAATGAGCTAGAGCTTAGATGTTTAGCATGAAATATCTTATTATGGGTGTCTACTAAAGGAGGGGGGGAAGATCGTTGTTTTTCATTATATGTGTGTAGTAAAAACTTAACATCGTGAAACATCTTCTAATGGGTGTCTTCCAAGTTTGTTCAAATAAAAGCCCTGGGGTTTAAACTGGCCCCGCTCCGGGTGCCTTTATACAGGTGAGCGACCTCAGGGCCATCATGGCCCTCTTGTTTAAATTAGAAATTAACGAAGTTAATTCTAGAGTTTGAACAATGATAGAAAAACCTTTTACTTTTTAATAAAATCTCACTCTGAGACAATTATAATTGTTATTATCTCTATAAAATAATAGGTTTCCATTAAAAATTATAATATTTTGTCTTACTTTAAGGAGATTATTTATTGAGCTGATGTAATATTATATCTACTTGATTAATCTTGTTTATTTATTTTTAGGAATATTTGCTGAAGATGTTCAGTCATCAACACCAATCGTTTTGTCAGCGAGAGGTTTGTCCAAGACATAAGCTGATGATACGGTGGCGGTCAAACATCTGTCTCTGGACATTCACTGAGGGGACATACTCTGATGGTACTGTGGCGGTCAAACATCTGTCTCTGGACATTCACTGAGGGGGCATACTCTGATGGTACTGTGGCAGTCAAAGATCTGTCTCTGGACATTCACTGAGGGGACATACTCTGATGGTACTGTGGTGGTCAAAGATCTGTCTCTGGACATTCACTGAGGGGACATACTCTGATGGTACTGTGGCGGTCAAACATCTGTCTCTGGACATTCACTGAGGGGACATACTCTGATGGTACTGTGGTGGTCAAAGATCTGTCTCTGGACATTCACTGAGGGGACATACTCTGATGGTACTGTGGTGGTCAAACATCTGTCTCTGGATATTCACCGAGGGGACATACTCTGATGGTACTGTGGTGGTCAAAGATCTGTCTCTGGACATTCACTGAGGGGACATGCTCTGATGGTACTGTGGTGGTCAAACATCTGTCTCTGGACATTCACCGAGGGGACATACTCTGATGGTACTGTGGTGGTCAAAGATCTGTCTCTGGACATTCACTGAGGGAATGTAACTACACTACTCAGTCACAATGGTGCTGCTAAAACAACCACAATGTATGTTTAAATATGTGAAGCTATTCTGAGAAAATACTGAAGTTTTTGTTGAGCCTAAACATTTCTAATCTTCCCTTGATTTATTTAGATCACTTCAGATTTCATTATTTGAAACAGTCATATAAGTTTAAAGCAGACACTTTGAAGCAGTTGTTAAAAACGAAATATTGACCAAATTTAAGTTATTGAAATAAAGCCTTTATAATTATTTTGTACACATATATAACTGATCTGGCCTCAAGGTTATAAGGGGGAAAAAATTAGCATTGTCAAATTTTATGATTTTCATTGGTTAGTTCTGCACACACTGTACAAGTTTCTCGTTTTACAAAAATGATTAATGTATTTTTTTTCAGGAACATGTTAATTGCTGTTTTAAATTCCACTAAAGGGGCTGTGAGAATCCTGAACCGACCATTAAAGAGAATGAGTGGTAGTCTAGGTATATGCTAACAACACAACGCCCTCTATGAAGAGTAAGTATCCATACCTTGTGTTATGTTAAAAGAGTTTTTGTGAAAAATATACACATGTGATGGACTAGTGCTTTGACATTGCTCTGTCCCTGAATTATGAGAAAATCAGCTAATTAATATGTTTGCTAATTATCCCCCGCCAAAAAGGCGGCGTGGGATATAGAAATAGTCTCCGTCCGTCCTTCTGTGCGACATTTTTGCCCAGAGCATATCTCAAAAAGTATTTGAGATATCAACTTGAAACTTCATAGGTGGATAGACCTCATTAAGGAGGAGTGCAGTGCAAAGGAAAAATAACTCTACCTTGTATAATTTTTGAGTTATTGCCCTTTGTTATTTTTCAAAATTAATTTTTGTCCAGAGCATAACTCAAAAGCCCTTTGAGATATCAACATGAAACTTCATAGGTGCATAGATCTCACTCAGGAGGTGTGCAGTGCACAAGAATGATAACTCTTCCCTGCATAATTTTTGAGTTTTTGCCCTTTGTTCTTTTTCATACTATTTTGTCCGGAGCTTATCTCAAAAAGTGTTTGAGGTATCAACTTGAAACTTCATAAGTGGATAGATTTTACTGAGGAGGGGTGCAGCTCACAAGAATGATAACCTACCCTGCATTATTTTTCAGTTATTGCCCTTTGTTATTTTCAGCCATCAGTATTCACATAGGTTTCAAATCTGTAATCACTTCAGCCATTAGTTTTCATTACCAAAAGACCTCTTAAAATTGAATTATTCTGCTCTACTACATATACATTCTTCTAATGAACAAATCCATTCGGCAGGGGATGGCCATGTTGACATGGCTCTTATTTAAATGGATATAGTAAATATCATATAATTATAATATCATTTATAGTAAATCAATCCATTTGTTTCAGTGATACTTAAAAAATTTCACACACAAAAAATTTTTGTTTGTTTTTTATGCCACCGCAATCTGCGATGTGGTGGCATATAGCGATTCACCTGTGTGTGTGTTTGTGTGTGTGTGTGTGTGTTTGTGTGTGTGTGTGTGTTTGTTATATAGATTATATAGTGAACTTAAAAAATCTTCTTGTGAAAAACTACTAGTCCAATTTCAACCAAACTTGGCAGGATTGTTCCTTGGATGAAGGGCTTCCAAAGTTGTTCAAAGAATTTCATTCCATGCAGAAATCTGGTTGCCATGGCAACCAAAAGGAATTATAAGAATAAATTTCAAATATCTTCTTGTAAAGACCCAAAAGGCCTAGAGCTTAGATATTTTGCGTAAAGCATTGTCTGGTAGACCTCTAACAAGATTGTTCAAATTATAGCCCTGGGGTCAAAATTGGCCCCGCCCCGGGGGTCATTAATTTTCACTATGTACATATAGTAAAAACTTTAAATACCTTGTAAAAACCCAAAAGGCCTAGAGCTGAGATATTTTGCATAAGGCATCATCTGGTAGACCCTTACCAAGATTGTTCAAATTATAGCCCTTGGGTCAAAATCGGCCACGCCCCGGGGTCATTGATTTTCGCTATATGTACATATAGTAAAAACTTAAAACACCTTCTTGTAAAGACCCAAAAGGCCTAGAGCTTAGATATTTTGCATAAGGCATTGTCTGGTAGACCTCTACCCAGATTGTTCAAATTATAGCCTTGGGGTGAAAATCAGCCCCGCCCCAGGGGTCATTGGTTTTCCTTATATGTTTATAGTAAAAACTTAAAAAAATTCTTCTAGCAATTGACAAATGCTAGAGGTTAGATATTTTGCATGAAACATTGTGTTGTAAACCTCTAGCAAGATTGTTCAAATTATAGCCCTGGGGTCAAAATTGCCCCCGCCCTGGGGGTCATTGATTTCAATATATACATATAGTAAAAAATAAAAAAGTCTTATTGTCTGAAGGTACAAGGCTTAGAGCTTTAATATTTGTTAAATAATATCATCTAAAGGTACTCTACCAAAGTTGTTCAAATTTTGCCTCTTGTGTCAAAATTAGCCCCGCCCCTGGGAGCCATAGGTTTATCTTATATGCATGTATATAGTTAAAACTTAAAAAATCATCTTCTCTAAATTTACAAAGGATAGAGTTAAGATATTTTGCATGAAACATTGTGTAGTGAACCTCTAGCAAGATTGTTCAAATTATAGCCCTGGGGTCAAAATTTGTTCCGCCCCATGGGTCATTGATTTTCATCATGTACATATAGTGAAAAAAAAGTATATTTTTGTCTGAAGGTTCAAGGCATAGAGCTTTGATGTTTGATATATAATATCATCTATAGATCCTCTACCAAAGTTGTTCAAATGTCAAAAATTGGCCCTGCCCGCCCGGGGGGCAGTGATTCTCATTATGTACACGTATTAAAAACAGAAAATAAAACAAATGTTTTCTGAATGGGAGAAAGCTATAGCTTAGATATTTGACTTGAAATGTTGTTTCATGGACCTGTATCAAGATTGTTATTAAACCCTTGGGTCAAAATTATGCCTTGTCCAAGGAGACAGTGACCTACTTTCTTGTCCTTTGATGTACAGCAATGACATTTTGACCATGTGCACAGTTTTAGTTGTAAAATTGAACTTTGACCTAGATTTTGATAATGTGACCTACTTTCTTATCCTTTGATGTACAGCTATGAAATTTGAACCATGCGGTGGCATAGCATTTTTCTCAAATGCAATCTTGTTTGTTGATGTTTTTTTTTTAATTATTTTTAACCTATGTAACTATTTTCGATGATCAAGTGGAAGATTTTTCCTAAAAAAGAGGGAGATTTAATAATTTGCAATAAACAAAGAAGGAAGTTCAGACATCATAAATAGGGAGATTTCTTTAATTTGTAAAAATACCGCTTATTTTAAGAAAAATTGTCGAAAATATGGCTGCAGAAAGAGGGAGTCTCCCGCTTAAAGTAGAATAGGGACACTTTGCGAACTTTTGAGTAGCGTCTTGAAAATTGGCATGCAAAAAGTTGACCATATTTCTGGTTAGGTTCCGTTGATTTTATTTCAATAGTTTAAGCCAATTTTTGTACACACGGCCTCAAAGTTGACTATCAAAGCCCGTTTTTTAACATGACGTCGTTGCGTATCCTTTGCAACTGTTACAGGTATTTCAATGCCATTAGTAAGTAAGTAAGTAACGACTTTAAGGCTTACACATTCAGTTTCCCGATCTTCCATGTGGGTCTCAGCACAACATTATTACAATCAGTTTACATGTACACAACATATACACAACATATATACACATATATTATCAAAATAGATCAATTAAATTGAAGTAATGATTGATAAAGCAAAAAATGATATGATTGTACAACAATACAGAGAAAAAGAGCAATATGTACAGATAGGTAAAACTAACATAGTACCTGTTTAAAACAATATTTAGTACCTATTTAAAACAATATTTATACTTATAAATACACCATGGAAATTCAAATGATAATTTAATTGATATTATTATCTAATACATATTGGCTCATGAGTTATTTTAAAATATAACTAAAATATATCTATATATATACATAAATTTAAGTTCAATTGGAGTAGGAAATCATCATTTGGCATCATTGAATCATATCCCCTATTGGGAAAATATGGGACAAAAGTAAAAGAAACGATAACAATAGTAATAATAAAAATACATAAAAGTAATTTATACAACAGGAATAAATCAACAGCTTGTTTAAGGTGAAAACTGCCATTTGATATAAGCCGATTGAAATTTCCGAAGAGTATCGGAATTTTTTATATGTACTGGTATGTCATTCCATATTTTTGGTCCAGAGTATGCAAATGATTTTCTGAAGAATTCTGTTTTAGGTTTTGGTATAATTAGCTTTGCATTTTGTGCTGATCTGAGGTTTAAGTTGTGCCTTTCATTTACTGTCTGGAATTTATTTTTCATATATGTTTGAAAGTCAGGTTCATTAATTGATTTATACATACGAATTGACTTTTTGTATATGATTCTTTGGTCAGAAGGAGTATTCTTGCTGCCCTTTTTTGAAATTTAATGACATCAGATAGTAATTCGTTATTGCAGTTTCCCCAAATAATACAACAGTAGTCCAAGTGAGGCAGTATGTATGCATTAAAAAAAAGTTTTCTTGAATGAAGATTAAGATACTGTTTAAGTCTAAGAAGTAAATACAGCTGTGAGTTTGCATTTTTTTTATGCCCCCACAATGTGGGAGCATATAGCGTTGCACTTGTCCGTCCGTCCGTCAGTCAGTCCGTCCGTTTTCGTCAGTCCGTCTGTACGTCCCGAAATCTTTGTGAACGCAAACTCCTCTTAAACCGGATGGCAGATTTTGCTTAAACTTACAGGGATGAACAACCTTTAATGTGTAGATAGCAGTAAAGGAAGGAATTTTGCTGCAACCAAATTTAACAGAATTATGGCCCTTTGTTTGATTTTTTCACTAGATACTATGTAGAAATTTTGTGAACGCAACTCCTCTTAAACCGGATGGCAGATTTTGCTTAAAAACTTACAGGGATGAACAACCTTAATGTGCAGATGGTAGTAAAGGAAGGAATTTTTTTGCTGCGACCAAATTTAACCAGAATTATGGCCCTTTGTTGATTTTTTCACTATATACTATGTAGAAATTTTGTTGAACGCAACTCCTCTTAAACCGGATGGCAGATTTTGCTTAAACTTACAGGGATGAACAACCTTAATGTGTAGATGGCAGTAAAGGAAGGAATTTTTTGCTGCAACCAAAATTTAACAGAATTATGGCCCTTTGTTGATTTTTTATCACTAGATACTATGTAGAAATTTTTGTGAACGCAAAACTCCTCTTCTAAACCGGATGGCAGATTTTGCTTAAACTTACAGGATGAACAACCTTAAATGTGTAGATGGCAGTAAAGGAAGGAATTTTTTGCTGCGACCAAATTTAACAGAATTAATGGCCCTTTGTTGATTTTTAGTTTTCAACTTGTGGCACATGTAGTCCAAAAAATATTTGACACTAGAGTCATAAGATTTGACAGAACAGTGGCGTGTGGGGGCATCCGTGTCCTATGGACCACATTTTCTAGTTTATAGTTGACTGGACCTGTGTTTTTCCATTAAGATTGTTGTCTACATACATTCCAAGTAGTTTTTTTCAGTGTTTGTATATTCTATTTCTTGGTTATTAAGAAACAAAAGTAGGGGGTTGCATATTATCTGTTTTTGTGCTTTTTATTGATAAATGCATAGCTTTAGATTTCTGAGCATTCATCAGAACCATTGCATTTTGCATGCACCATGTGTTAACATTATCAAGATCTTTTTGAAGGTTGCTGTTTTCTTCTTGTAAAGTATTGCCAGTAGTTGTCAGAGAAGTGTCATCTGCAAAACATATCAGTAATTGATTGTTTGATATGAAATGGTAGATCATTTATGAATATAATGAATAGAAGGGGCCCAAGGACTGAGCCTTGGGGTACACCTGAGACAACTTTCAGCTGGTTCAGATAATACACCAGAAACATTTACTTTTTGATACCTTTCTGACAGATAAGATTTAATCCAATTTATAGCTTGTGAAGAGAGATGATAAAAAAGGTAGTTTTTCAAGTAGTAGGTTATGGTTTACTAAGTCAAATGCCTTAGATAGGTCCAGAAAAAGTGTACCAACAAGTTTGCCATTGTTTAGTGTATTGATCCAGTTATCAACTATATTTGTAAGTGCTGTTTCACAGGAGTGGCTTGTTCTGAAACCGGACTGTGTAGTGAAAAGTAAATTATTATTTTCTAGAAAGCATTTCAAATGTTCTGATACATGCTTTTCGAATATTTTAGAGATAAGTGGAAATATTGATATTGGTCTATAGTTATTTTTGTCTGATTTTGACCCTTTTTTGTAGACGGGTATTACCTTTGATTGTTTAAGCTGCTTTGGGAATTTTCCATGTTCTATACTTAGATTTATTACAGAACAGAGGGGTTTACAAATGACGTCTGAGGCTGTTTTTAGGAATTTTGCACTTATGCCATCTAAACCAGTTGCTTTTGTAATATCAAGACTGTCCAACTTTTGTTTGACATAACTTATTTCAACAAAGGGTATTTTGAATTTATTAGAATGATTTAGAGTGTCAGATTTCAGAGAATCATTTAAAGCGGTTTTCAAAGAATCTGATAATTCATTAATGTTTTCAGCCTTTTTAAATATATTTGCAAAAAAGTTGTAAAAAGTGTCTGCTGTTGATTTTGGGTCAGTTATTGGTGAACCATTCTCATCATTTATGTAGTTTGTTTGATGATTTTCTGTTTTGCCAGATTGAATTTTTAAGTTTTTCCATAATTTTCTAGGGTTTTTGAGTTTATCACTTGTTCAAAGAAATCTGTTTTTGCTTTATGTGTTAATGTTTTTACTTGTGATTTCCATTATTTGAAGTCATGAATATTATTTTTCTTTTTTGCATAGTTCCTTTTTTGTATTGCATCAGATATATCATCATTAAACCAATCAGCTTGGTTTCTGTTTTACTCGTTTCTGCTTGTATGGAGCATGCTTATCTAAAGTTTGTAAAAATAATTTGTTAAATGTATCTAAAGCATCACCTGGATCACTAAACATATCAAGGAGAGACCATGGCTGCTCTGACAATTCATGTACGAAATTTTCTGCGTTAAAGTTCTTTAAGTACCTATATTTTATAGTGGCATGCATTGGACCTTTGTTTACAGTTTTAATTGTTCGTCGTGTGAATAATATAGGATAATGGTCGCTTATAGAGTATAGGGACTGCAGTGTAGGATACATTATGTGGCTGGTTACTGTAAATGTGGTCAATAGTGGTTGAAGTCAATGGTGTGACTTTTGTAGGATGTGTTATAAGTTGAGAAAGGTTAAATGTGTTAATAATATTATTCCACCTTGTATTATTTGAGCAATTTGTAACAAAATTATAGTTGAAATCTCCTTAAAGAATTAATTCTTTGTTTTCAATAAATATTTTATCAAGGATTTCTTCCATTTTATCATTCCATGATGCAAATGATGAAGGTGGCCTATAGATGTAACCCATCAGAAATGGTTTCTGTTTGTCAAGTTTTATTTCAAGCCATATTGACTCAATATCCTCCGATTCTAAGTCAGATCTTAATTCACATGGTATTGTAGACTTAACTTGCACTTTCCAGTACCGTCCATGAACAGGCTCAATCAAACTGAGCCTGCAACATTTTCAATTTTGCCGTGTTGGGCTTTCTTTAGGGATTCTGTATTTATCTTTTTTAACATATAACACAACTCCACCACCATTTGATATCCTATCGCATCTAAACAGTTGATAATTTTTTAAACGTATCTCTGAATCAGAAAAAACATCACTAAGAAAAGTTTCTTGCAGTCCCAGAATGTCTATATCTTGATATTTGTCTACCAGGTGTTTTACTTCATCTATTTTTGGATAAAGATAATGGATATTTAAGTGCATAAAGTTAATACCTCTTTTGTCAAATTGTATTTCATCTAAAATGGGACTTGTATTTACTTTATCATTGTCTTCTGTCAGAGAAAGGTTATGTGATAATGTTCTATCAGTGACATGTGGTTCAGTATTGGTTATACTAGTAGCTGAATCATCAAGTACAGTGTTATTTACCAGTGTGGCATCATCCAAGGTGTTCTGGGCCAGGGATTCCAGGCATCGCGATATGGTTTTCTCCGAAAATGTCTCTGCCTGCTGTGGTCGTTGTGAAAATTTCCTTGCTTTCTGGAAGCATTATTGGTACTTGATCTATTTCTGTGTACAAGTTCTTGGTTGGTGATGCCGAGGATATCTCTAATTCCTGCATTTAGCTGTTTTCCTAGCAAGACTGAGCCTTCTTTATTTAGATGTACCTCATCATAGAAGAGGCCTTGATTGACTTTATCGTCTGTCATGAATGCATAAGCACTGTTGATGAAAACAAATTCCCCTTTCTTGCAAAGTTCTTTAAGAAGGCTGTTTGTTTGAAGGATATTTCTTCTAGACAACATGTCTCTCTTTTTTGGCAGGATAGAGGATATGGCAATTTTTGCCTTTTGATTTGCAGATTGCAGTGAATTTACCAGGGTTTTGAAATCCTCGCATATTGTTGTTGGGGTGTCAGCATTTGAGATATTGTTTATGCCTGCCTGTATTATGATGATATCTGCTTCTTTGGCAAGGTTTGTTTTCATTTCAGAAGTTGCTTTGTCTAAGATAGCTGCACCCCTATTTGATTTGATGTTGACATTTATATTGTTTTTGCTCATCTTTCTTCCCACCAGGCCTTTCGTCACAGAATCCCCTAAGATGAGAACTTTATGTTTCCTAGATTTACTTGTACTACTTACAAGTGTTTGTGTTTTGTTCGGGGAGTTGTACGGATATTGCCTGTATTCAGATGCAGGCTCATTCACATTTGTTTTTTTACTTGATGCTTTATCTTGCACTGAATTTATTTCTTTTTGCATATGTGATGATGCACTTTCAACATTATTTTCATCTTTTAGTTCTTTTCGCAGAGTTTTTATTTCATTTTGAAGAAAGAATATGTCAGTTTTTGATGACACATCCTCTGTTCTTCTCTTCACCTGATTTAGTGATTTTGTAAACTCCTCAAATTGTTCCTTCATTGACATTACATCAGACTGAAGTGCATTTATAATATCTTGACGGACAAAATATCTTAAATTCTACAGCATTTGACGGAAATTATTTTTTCCTTTAAGCTGATATAAAATTTATCTTTTTAAGCCGAAAAATGTTTGAAAAATGGACAGAAAATTGTCAATTTTGTGTAAAATTTGATGTTCAGTTTAGCCGCATTTTTCGACTTTAAAGCGGCTTATTTAAAATATCCTGAAATAAATTTTTGATTTTTTTTCTTTAAACGTCCTTTAAAATGTATACTAGGCAAAATAACTAAAAAAATTAGGGGGCCTCCGACTCAAATTTTTTGGTACGCGTGATTTGATTTCCCCTACCCTTGGAGTAATTTTGTAACGAAATTCTACGAACTTTGCAGATACATTTGAGACTTCAAAGTGCGACAATAATGTTCAACTTATCAGGAGAATTGTTCTATAGTTTTACTTATACATATGAAACAACAACAACAATGTTCCATTGCAAATGCTTAAAACTTAAAATGAGACCTGACAATGAAAAAACATATTTATATTTAAGATTTAGGCGTTGATATTTTTGCTTATTCATAACATACACGCTATTTTTTACGAGCACTTCACAATATCTGACTAATATATACTCAATTTTCTGACCAGAAGCAAAGACTGTAACCCAAATATAGTCTAAATACAAGTACATTTCAATATAACATGTTACTTGAGCAAAAAGGAACTGTCAGCAGTGTACGAAACTTGCTAGATATGTATAACAACAATTGCCTAACTATCATGGGTTTGGTCAAAGTGCAATTTTATTGAATTTATTATCGCCTTTCCATTTTGTGACGTTTATGTTTGCTGAAAAAAATGTACGAAAACAAACAAATTTTCTTCTTGTTTTAAGCATGATTAATAACTTCATATGGAATTGTAAACATACGAATGTTCAGAAAATGACCTCAGGCGTTCAACAGCAACGCGTACGCTGCGCAAACAAATACAGCGGAGAGTTATCATTGCGGTGTAACTTACTGATATTGTAATAAATTAAAATTAATAAACTTGAATCAAGAAATATGCCATAAGGAACAAAAAGCAACTACATGTATATAATTTATGTAAATTTAGAAATTTACGGAAATTCAATCATAAATTAATACAGAGTCTACAAAAAATTCTGCAAAGCTATACATTTTGTATTACCCACACTATGAGTGATATACTGTGAGTGATATGTATTTTATTTCACCTATTAAAAACCAGAATTTGAATTTCATTTTTAAGCAAAAACTATTACAACAATTTGACAGAGTATATGCTAAATAACTGTGTGAAATATTGACAAATGAAAATATACGGTTCATAAATGAAATTTAGTCAATTATATTAGCGTGAAGCAACAGTCATGTTTGAAACGTAAGCTCAGTGGGTGTTGGATTACAGAGGTAGCACGTTTGAATCTACAAGTAAATAAACATCTATAATACATTTTTTCTCGTTTTGCTTATCATTTTAGAATATCATAATGTTAAAAATAATGATTAATTGAGGATTCACCATGAATGCTGTATTAAAAACTATCAAATCGGCCTATGGAAATATTCATTGTTCACTGTATAGCCAAATTTATGGTAGAATTTATTTTGAAATGGAAAACTTAAAAACAGTATTTTAAACATGAAATATAATGAAACGCTGTAAATACACATCTGCGGATGTTTAGCAGAACATGTATAGCGAACCAGGCGGTCTTGAGCTATAGATACTGCACAAAGGAGTGTTGCGTTGTAAATCTTTATACAAAATAAAGATATTTCAATATATATTGTCATTTTTTTATCAGTACATGCTACGGGCACTCTAGAGGATCTGTCAACGTTTTATATGTTTTGTTCACCGACCATTTAATCAGTTGCAATTGACATGTTAATAAATATAAAACCGGGAAATATTACATTTTACTCAAAGTTTTACTATTTAAAATGTTATTCTGACATTAATATCAGATCAGACTATTATTTCTTTCCTCTTGTAGAAAGTGGGTCATTCTGAAGTACGTCCTTATTCTCTGTTTTATATTCAAAATGTTTATTTGCAAGAATAAAAAAAAATCATATTTTGGTAATATCTGACATTGTAATAAAAAATATTACGTATTTTAGTAAATACGGACACCATACAAAGTTCCAGTATATTACGAGTGTATGGATCACAGTATATTAGTCATATACACATTGCATGATACACGGTCCCGTACATCTAAGTATTCAAATTTCACTTATTTGTGCCTGTCTATCTGTAATATTCGGAATTCCGTACCCTTTATTGTATCCATATATTTTCTGCAGTGGTCATAATGGCATAAAATTTCGTTTATAGTGGGATTTTGACACAGGGCAGACATTTTAATGACATATAAGTAACAAATGTCCCGTGATAGCGTGACTCTAATCCAAAGGAGTGGGGGAATAAAATGACGCATACTGTCACGGTACGGTAACCCCCTATTTTTTTTATATGCCCGAAAGAATTTCAGGCATATAATGTTATACCCCCTGGCGCCCGTCCGTCTGTCTGTCTATCTGTCCGTCCGTCCGTCTGTCAGTCCTTCCATTAGCAATTGGTTTCCGGAGCATAACTTAAGTTCCATTTGGCCCACAACATTCAAACTTCATAGGATGATTGTCCATATTGGGTAGAAGACCCCTATTGATTTTGGGGTCACAAGGTCAAAGGTCAAGGTCACTATGACCTAAAAACTGAAAACAGTTTCTGAAGCATAACTTAAACCCCAGTCACACTGGAGCTTAAGATTACTTGCGACCACCGGCGACTTGTAAAACTGACGATCATCAGCGATTGTCTGCGACCAAAACCATTTTTGCACGTATAAATTTACTTCTGCGACTATCGTAAGACCAGTCATCATTGACAATCGCACGACAGGTCATAAGCAAACGTACGATGGTCTCAAGATTGTGTGGGATTACTTACGACTACCCGTGACCTGTCATGCGATCACCTACAACTAGTCGTACGACCATCACACGATTACTAAAGACTACTCAAGATTATCAGTGACTAGTGGCAATTTGTAAAGACTGTCGTAAGATTGTCGCACTTCTGAACGACCATCGTGCGACAGCCTAAGACCTTATAAGATCACTAGCGACCTGTTTGATCGCAAGGAGGTTTTTGTGCAAGCTCAAAAACCTCTCTACGACTGAAATTGGTCGTGGGACCTAAATAAGATAGCCTGCGACTGTCAAAGATAACCGATGACCGTCGTAAGACATTTTAAAGATTGTCCGCGACCAGAGGTCACAGGTGATCGTGAACTGGTCTTCACTGGTCGTAAGCTCTAATGTGACTGGGGCTTTAAGTTCCATTTGGCCGAAAGTGTTTAAACTTCATAGGATGATTGTCCATATTGGGTAGAAGACACCTATTGATTTTGGGGTCACAAGGTCAGAGGTCAAGGTCATTATTACTTTTAAACTGAAAACAGTTTCAGGAGCATAACTTAAGTTCCATGTGGCCCACAGTATTCAAACTTCATAGGATGATTGTCCATATTAGGTAGAAGACCCATATTGATTTTGGGGTCACAAGGTCAAAGGTCAAGGTCACTATGACCTTAAAACTGAAAACAGTTTCCGGAGCATAACTTAAGTTCCATTTGGCTGACAGTGTTGAAACTTCATGTCCATATTGGGTAGAAGACCCCTATTGATTTTGGGGTCACAAGGTCAAAGGTTAAGTTCACTATTACCTTAAAACTGAAAACAGTTTCCGGAACGTAACTTTAGTTCCATTTGGCCCACAGTATTCAAACTTCACAGGATGATTGTCCATATTGGGTAGAAGACCCCTATTGATTTTAGGGTCACAAGGTCAAAGGTTAAGTTCACTTTTACCTTAAAACTGAAAATAGTTTCCAGAACATAACTTAATTTCTATTTGGCCCATAGTGTTGAAACGTCATAGGATGATTGTCCATATTAGGTAGAACACCCCTATTGATTTTGGGGTCATACGATCAAAGGTTAAGTTCACTTTTACCTTAAAACTGAAAACAGTTTCCAGAACATAACTTAATTTCTATTTGGCCCATAGTGTTGAAACGTCATAGGATGAATGTCCATATTAGGTAGAACACCCCTATTGATTTTGGTCATACGGTCAAAGTTCAAGGTAGCTATTACCTCAAAACTAAAAACAGTTTCCAGAGCATAACTGAAGTTCCATTTGGCCCACAATATTCAAACTTTAAAGGAGGATTGCTATTTGAAGGAGATAATGCTTTATGTAATTTATGTAATGTCTTACAAATGCTTCATCCTTAGTAAAGAAAAAAAACACTTTCGGGCATATAATGCTCCGCCTAGCGGTGCTCTTGTTAGTCATTTAGACTGAGTATACATTTTAAAGGATGTTTAAAGAAAAAAGATCAAAAATTTATTTCAGGAATTTTTAAATAAGCCGCTTTAAAGCGAAAAACGCGTCTAAACTGAACATGAAATTTTACACAAAATTGACGATTTTCTTTCGATTTTTCAAACATTTTTCGGCGTAAAACAAGAAATTTTATATCAGCTTAAAGGAAAAAATAATTTCTGTCGAATGCTGTAGAATTTAAGAGATTTTGTCCGTCAATGGCGTTGAAATACCTGTAACAGTTGCCAAAGATACGCAACGACGTCATGTTCAAAAACGGGCTTTGACGGCCAACTCTGACGCCGTGTGTACAAAAATTGGCTGAAACTATTGAAATAAAATCAACGGAACCTTATCAGAAAATTATGGTCAACTTTTTGCATGCCAATTTTCAAGACGCTACTCGAAAGTTCGCAAAGTGTTGCGTTCTACCAGTGACATTATGCCAATCCAAGGGTATAAATGAGTGAACAGTTGAAAGTCAAAATATTAGTTTTAATTTTGCCATAATTCCTTTAAATATTTAAATTTATTTCGCATTAACAATAAACAACACACGCATCCAAGCGAATTGTTCATAAATAATTCCGTAAAAAGAGTGGGGCAGTCTTTTTATATTTTAGGCAGATTTGAATTTTATCCTTAACATTTTCCAATATGAGCTGTTGGTCAATCACCATTTTAACTGTCAATCTTTTGAAATATATAATAAGTTAAACTCAACATGACTATGAAAATATGAGCAAAATGTCACTTTAAAGTGGGAGAGTTCACATGTATGAATCATGAGTCACAATTTATGGTCATAAAAGTGATATTTTTATATATAAAATATATAATCAATGTTAATTCTAATACATTGTATATATCTTAATAATCTAATAAAAAAAATTATATTCTTTAAAAACAAAAGCATGACAGTGAAGGAACACATGGAGTTCTACAGCTCAATGAAAGGAAGCTCGTTACATGGCTTATCAGCAAAGGACGAGATATGACAGTAAGTATTTTACATAAGATATTGTTATTCTACATGTTCTTAGTTAATCTGGTCAATTTTATCAATTTTATCTAGAAAAATTGAAGTTTACTGTTTGAGAAAACACTGACCAGTTTCTTTATCATTATATCTTTATATAATTTAATGTTTTTAAAAATCCATAAATATGTTACCAATCAAAGTAGGAAAAGCACAGTAAAGGTTACATTGATCTGAGTGTTGAAATAAAGGAAACTGAATACAGTTATATAGTTACAACATTAAAGGGACTCCACTTAAGTTTTTTGGCACACTGTAATCAAACTTGAATAATTTTTCAAGATAAATGATCCATTTGATGTTGGTCTAGACCAATAACTTCAATAACTTATGTGCAAAATTTCAGATTATTCGCTCTCTGTATAATTACTCTAGGAGTGAAAAATTATCCCAAAGTGAAAGGCTTTTCACTCAAATCAGGCTAAGAAAAGCACGAAAATATCATTTTCAATTTAGTTTTGATTATGTTTATTAATTATCTTTTGCATATCCCTCTTAAAGTGCCCCAGCTGATCTATGTAAGAAATTAAAATTTTATGTTTTTTAAGGTTTTGGACCTTAGTGGAGTTCCTTTAAAGAAGAAAGCATCACACTGCTGAGAATAAATAGTAGCAGTAATTTTTTAATGATGTCTCATGTAAAATCTTGTATGTTATGAAAAATTTATATGAAATCAGATAATATAGATGTTTATCAAGTTGGGTGATGTCCTTTTGCTAAATTTCACGCACAAAATCACTTTTTCAGATTGCTTAAAGATGTTGATTTATGCTATTGTCGAAATATGTTGGTGAAGAATCTGTCCGGTGGAATGCAGAGACGTCTTTGTGTAGCTCTTGCTTTTGTTGGCGACTCAAAGGCAGTTATTCTTGATGAACCAACAAGTGGCGTGGATCCAAGCAGTCGGAGGGCCGTCTGGAATCTAATTATTAAACGAAAATCAGGTAATTCAATTTAAAAATTTTACCTTCTTGCAGTGTATTTGTGATTACCATCCTTACACCACCATCATTCTATCAAACTTGCTTCAAAGCACACAAAATGCTCCAGAGCACATTGATTCATTTAAGTTATGCTTTGGTTGTGTTATAAATTGCTTGAAGTGCTATAAGTGTTATGTTACTGTTATTCGTCACCTTAGTGCAGTAATTGGTTATGTCCTTCTAAATTTAATAGGAGTTGACCAGTTATTGCACTAAGGTATGTTTGCTTTGCATGATGATTGTTATTTATACAAAAGTAACATTGATATAATACTGACTGTTGTTGCAAATAACATGCATAATGCATGAACATTGCTTTTATTTAGGTGATATTTCTTTAAAGAGCAAGGAAAAGTATATATTTTATTGTCATGACACATTTGAAAATAAGAAATGAAGGTTTTTGTAAAAAGTTTAAAAAGGTTACACTTGAACTTTAAATAAAGGATCTGCTTTTAGCAGCCTGCAAGCAATTAAAGTTACAATAATCAAGATGAAATCATAAACTAATGTCAGAATGGAGATGGAACATACATTAAGACAAAAACTAATAAACAAAATGTCACTGATTTTCAAAATGTTTACCTCTAAACTAAAAAAAGAAATATTTTTTGATTTCTTAGATGTTAAAAGTGAACATTATCTCGAAAAATGATGATTTTCTTCTTTCCCACATTTTTGCACAGCTATTATGAAGCATATACCCCGTAATAACTTTGTAAAATTTAGCATCTTTTTAGTCTCCTACCGGTTTAACCGGAGGGGACTTTAGGTTTACCCTCCATCCGTCTGTCTGTCCGTCCGTCTGTCTGTCCATCCGTCTGTCTGTCTGTCCGTCAGTCCATCCGTCCACAACACTGGATCTCGCAATAACCCAAAATGTACTAAAAATATATTTTTATGAAACTTGAAATATGGGTAGATGGCAGTCTGGAGATTATGCACATCTTTTTCTTTACTTCCTATGTTGAAAATTCTGGTTGCTGTGGCAACAAATAGCCTGAATTTCAAGATTTCTGATTTAAATTTTTCAGCTTTTTCACTATAAGTTCTTTATTTCTTAAGGTGTTTACTTCAAACTTTAAATATAAGTTTCTGGTCATCAACCACATCATATGTGACAAGGTTTACAACTCTAGCACAAAAATTATCAGTATTACCTCCCTTGAACTTAGAATTTTTATGAAAAAAATGTTTTTTTAAATAACTTCTTTATTTCCTAATGTATCTACTTCAAACTTCATATATATGTTTCTTATTATCACTCAACATTTTTGAGAAGGTTAAATACTGTAGCAAGACTCTTTCCAGAATTATGTCCCCCTTGAACTTAGATTTTTTTCGAGAAATTGATATTTTTTACTCCAACTTCTTCATTCCTTATAGGATTTACTTTAAAATCCCACATCGTAATAATATGACAAGGTTGTTTAAACATAATTTCCTTACTAAGCAGGGAAACTTAACACATTACTGTGATATAGACAAACTAAGAACTCAAGAAATTTAAGTTCATTCATGTCATTCATTCACTGGTAAAATTGAATGGCCAATGGCCCATCAGAATGTTGATGGGGTTCTAACGGTTCTAACCGGTAGGGGACTTATGGATTGCTTGCAACACTATGATAATTGCTTGTTAATTATAATTTGAATTGAATGTTTATTTTGTCATTGTATCTTAATGTTATAAACTGAGCTTGTTTTTATGCCCCTGGGCATATAGTAATTGAACCATCCGTCCGTCCGAGGTTAACCTAGAACGGCAAGTTGGATTTTTTTAAAGTTCTACCTGTACCAATGGCTTCTTAGTTTACACACTTAATAATCAATACAAAGTACATGATCTGGTCAAGTTACATAACTATGGCTACCATATTTACAAAGTTATTGCCCTTTTCAGCACTTAGAAAATGAATAATGGTTAACCTAAAACAGCAAGTTGGAAATATCTTAAGTTCTATCTATACTAATGGCTTCATAATTTCCACACTTACTTATCAATACAAAGTACATGATATTGCCAAGTTATATAACTGTGTCATCCATATTTCCAAGTTGTTTCCCTTTTTTCACTTTGAAAATAGGGCCTTGTCTGGTTAACGTATTCTTGCATAACGGACTGGCGTTTCTGTGAGTTTTACCAATGCCGGAAATTTCGTCTGGCAACCCCCATGCCAGATGAAATTTCGCGTGCCAAACAACAACGTCATTTTAGCGCACTTTATGAATGAACCGCGTTAAAATGACGTCGTTTTAGAAGGGAAAGATGTGCTTATGATGACGTCATTTCACTGTTGTTATTTAAGTTTCATACGCTATTGTAAGAAAATAGTTAGGGATGAAATGACTTTAATTTCCATGAACATATATCATATTGAGGTAAACCATTTTAAATATGAAATAATATGGCAGAATATGCAAGAAAAAATATCTAACATATGTTTGCGGTTCGGATCGGAATATCCGTCCCTCGGGAACCCGCCCATGGGCGGTAACGAGGCTGGTAACCGCAACATATGACAGATATTATTATTCCGGCAAGTTGGATTTTTCGTAAATTTCTCTTAATTGCTTAATTTATTTAATGATATCTTGCATATTTGGTAGGTGGATACCTTTAATGGTCCTCTATTTTTTTGTGGAGTAAGTGGTCTCTAGAGTCAAGATCAAGGTCACTGGTTTAGAAAATAAATTTAAACATTTTTGCTCATACAGCTTTTATGTTTTGGTCGATGTCTGTCATGTTTAATACAAACATGCCAAGGGAGGTCCTCCTTCTTTGGGTATAGTAAGGGGTCATTTGGGTCAAGGTCAATGTCACCAGTGTCAAGGTCACCAATGTTAAAAATAGATTTTTACATTTTTACAGGTGTATTAACCATATTCTATAGACAGATGTCATTTATAATTTATAGGAACATAAAATTTGATGGAGTTAGTGGTCAGTTGGGTCAAGGTCACCAGTGCTAAAAATAGATTTTTACACTTTTGCTCATACAGCCTTTATTTATTGACAGATATGTTTCATATTTGGTAGGAAGATAACATGCATAGTATTCATCCTTTTGATTGGGGTAGGGATCAGTGGGTCAAGGTCACTAGTGCTAAAAATAGATGTTTACACTTTTGCCCATACAGCCTTTATTTATTGACAGATATATTTCATATTTGGTTGGAAGATAACCTGCATGCTATTCTTACTTTGGATGGAGTTAGGGGTCAGTTTGGTCAAGGTCACAAGTGCTAAAAATAGATTTTTACACTTTTGCCCATACAGCCTTTATTTATTGACATATATATTTCATATTTGGTTGAAAGATAACTTACATGGTATTCTTCCTTTGGATGGAGTAGGGGTCAGTTTGGTCAAGGTCATCAATGCTCAAAATAGATTTTAACATTTTTGCCCATACAACCTTTATTTATTGACAGGTGTATTTCATATTTGGTAGGAAGATAACTTGCATGATATTCTATAGGTGTCAGTGGGTCAAGGTCAAGGGTGCCAAGTATAGATTTCTTACATTTATATATATTTGATAAAGTTGAATATTTATCACTTCACAAGCCATAGCAATGACTTGGCAACTTATATATTTCACAATTACAAAATGCCATGACTCTGTCAAGCTATATAACTTGGGTTTACAATTTTTTTGGCAATGTTTCTGTCCATAGCTGAGTGAATGGGTAAACATTTTTTGAAATATTGCTACTGACAAGAATTGGAGCTGGGGGCATTTGTGTTTAACAAACATGTTCTTGTTTGCTCCTGTGGGCTCTGGCTTCTGCAGAAATAAGGTGCATTACTGCTATTCTTGCTATTCTTAAGTGTATGTCTGAATTGGATATTCTTTGTTTTGGTATTTGTTTTTCTTATAAAGAAACCAGTTTCATGGACTTTTAAGTGCAAGTTTGTCATTTGACAGTTTTAGTTATAAAATTTCTCTGACCATCAATGCTGACAGCTGTTTTAACATGGAACCATGAGTCTTGCATATTAAAAAACATGTGACAATGGAACATGCTCATCTGATTTTATCCATTATTTATTATAATCATTTATTAGTTAATGTGCACCTGTGTGAGCATTTTTTTTTACAAGAATAAATAATAAAGAATTTTTGGTTGCAAACAAAATTAATAATTATATCTTTTTTCTTAGGAACTGCTATTCTTCTGTCCACCCATCACCTTGATGAGGCCGATGTTATCAGTGACCAAATAGCATCATGCATGAGGGAAATTTGTTGTGTAAAGGCTCCTCGATGTTCTTGAAGAAAAATCTGGCCAGTGGTCACAGGCTTACCATTGTTAAGGAAGAAAGTGGTAAGATCTTTTATGGTGTTGTACTAGATATTTTTAGGGGTCATATCATACACCTTGTCTAAAATAAAAGAAGCATAACATATGCAAAAAAAAATGTCTTTAAAGGTCCATTATGCCTCAGAAATGCTGGCCAATTACCTGAACAATCTTGTAAAATTTGTTGCTTTTTGGCAATAAGTACAGTTATAGTGAAATAGTTTTTAGCTAGACTATTCGAAGAATATGAGAGCTATTGTAGTCGCCCCGGCGTCGGCGTCCGCGTCCGCGTCGGCGTCTGCGTTGGTTAAAGTTTTTTGTAAAGTCAAATATCTCAATTATTACTTGAGATATTCAATTGAAACTTACAATACTTATTTATAGTAACAAGGTACATCAGATTGACAAGTTGGATAACTCTGCATACAATATTGACAGAATTATGCCCCTTTTTAACTTAGAAATTTTGGTTAAAGTTTTTTGTAAAGTCAAATATCTCAATTATTGCTTGAGATATTCAATTGAAACTTACAATACTTATTTATAGTAACAAGGTACATCAGATTGACAAGTTGGATAACTCTGCCTACAATATTGACAGAATTATGCCCCTTTTTAACTTAGAAATTTTGGTTAAAGTTTTTTTATAAAGTCAAATATCTCAATTATTGCTTGAGATATTCAATTGAAACTTACAATACAGTCAACTATCGTTATCTCGACATCGCTTTTCTCGATATTTCGTTATCTCGATGAAATTTTGAAAGTCCCGATTTTCTTCCTTCTTTATCTATATTGGAAATATTTGTTTATCTCGATATTTCTATTTCGATATTTTCAGTATCTCGATGTAAAATTTCAGCCCCAACAGTTATTTTCACACTATTATCCTTTGTTTATCTCGACTTCGTCTGTTCCCTTCAGACGTGTGAAAAACACAATCTAGACGATAATTGCTCAATTAATAGCGTGTGTCATAATGACGATTATGTTTGTAACAAGTTTAGCTGTTTTTATAAAAGTTAATCTATTTAGCGTGTTGATTGACTTATGTCCACAATGAGTGAATTTTACATTCTTTTTAAATATTCGAACACTGTATCAATTCATTATGACTTTAAATGTAAATGAAAAAGTGAAAGTATAGAAACGCTATCGTTGCAATATTGTTTCACAACATCACCACCAAATCAATCAGCGGTGGAACAATCTCGAGAAAGACCCGATAAATAACCCGGGAGGATATCCGGATCAACCATATCCGATATCCGATTCACTATATTGGTGTATTACTGAGTAAACCTCACTATGTGTTTTTATCACAGACACCCGTATTTCCGCTGGTAAACATCCGCTTATGTTACTTTGTTAAATATTGACTAGGCCTATGAAAACAAGACATTGGGATATTATAGTTTATTTGACATAAGGTATGCACATGTCTTTTGTATAAATCAGTTTCGCCTTGTTCTAACCCTAATATGTTTATCTCGACATTTCGTTATCTCGATATTTTTTGGACGGTCCCAATGACTTCGAGATAACGAGAGTCGACTGTACTTTATTTATAGTAACAAGGTACATCAGATTGACAAGTTGGATAACTCTGCCTACAATATTGACAGAATTATGCCCCTTTTTAACTTAGAAATTTTGGTTAAAGTTTTTTGTAAAGTCAAATATCTCAATTATTGCTTGAGATATTCAATTGAAACTTACAATACTTATTTATAGTAACAAGGTACATCAGATTGACAAGTTGGATAACTCTGCCTACAATATTGACAGAATTATGCCCCTTTGGAACTTAGAAATTTTGGTTAAAGTATTTTTATAAAGTCAAATATCTCAATTATTGCTTGAGATATTCAATTGAAATTTAAAATACTTTTTTATAGTAACAATGTACATCAGTTTGCAAAATTGCATAACTCTGTCTGCAAAATTTGCAGAATTATTTGCCCCTTTGAAAGTTAGAAATTTTGGTTAAAGGTTAAAGGTCTTCAAAGATATTTACTTGAAACTTTACACATGCACTTAGGGTCATAATTGGAGGGTCATAATTGTATGTCACTGACCAAGTTCCATAACTCTATCTTGCATTAAGGCTGATTCATATTCCCTTTTCTACTTAGTCTCTTGGTTAATGTTTACATGCAAGTTTTACATATCTCAATAACTATTAAAGATATTTATTTAAAACTTCACATATGCATTTAGGGTCATAATTGTAGGTCACTGACAAAGATCCATAATTCTATCTTGCATTTAGGCTGATTTTTCTCCCCTTTTTCAACTTAGAAATTCATGGTAAAGTTTTGCTTGTAAGCTGTTATCTCAATAACTACTGAAGGGTTTGTGCCTTTTTGGGACAATTTTATGCATTCATAATAATAAAGCAGTGATTTACTTGATAAAACATCTTAATAACAAGCCTTTGTACCTTTTCTGTCAAATTTATGTATTCATAGGTTATTAGTATTATTATACTCAATAAAACACCCTTGTGACATTACCTTCCGAATAGTCAAGCCAATACTGTATGATTGGCCTATAACATGAATTTATAAAAAAAAATTGGCCCTTTAGTGAACTTAAAAAATTTAACACTATGAAGGCTCTTTTACTATCAAGCACTTAGAATAGTCGAGCATGCTGTCCTACTGACAGCTCTTGTTTGTATACTACTTTGCTTATATTTTGCTATTTGTATGACACATTATTTTACATGTGTATCACTACTTTCTTCAGGTAACAAGCATCTAATGTTCTCTAAAACCATTATTTAAATGTAAAAAAATATGTTTGCCCTTTCTAAAGAAGTAAATAAATTATTTGTTTCTGAGGCATAATGATTATTGTGCTCTTACAGGTTTGTGATAGAGAAATTAAATGTATGATTTAGTATTAATATCTGGTATCACAAAGTGTTATTCTGATGGATTGTATCACTGAAGTTGATTGTGTTAACATTTGAATAATGCATGAGACTGTTTAAAGAAAACTGAAGGAATTATAATTATTTCTCTATGCAAAGGCTATGAACCTTTAAATTTTGTAAGAATCAAGTTAGGCCAGTGTTGTGTTCAGTCATCAAAATATTCCTTTTATATTTATGCCCCCGCCATATAATGGCAAGGGCATATAGTGTTACCCTGTTGCGTCATTCCTTCATTCCGTCATTCCGTCCTTCCGTCATCATCAGTTTCCGTTCATTATCTTAATAACCGTTGCACCTATTGAACTCAAATTTGACATATAGATATGTCATGAGAAAATACAGGTCAAGTTCGAAATTAGTCATGGTTTGATGATTTTTGGCAGAGTTATGCCCCTTTTACTTTGAAAATAATATGAAATTTTCAGTTTCCATTCATTATCTCCCCAACAGTACAACACATTCAACTCAAACTTGACATATGCATATGTTATGAGAAAATACAGGTCAAGTTCAAATTTGGTCATAGTTTGATGATTTTTGGCAGAGTTATGCCGCTTCACTTTAAAAATAATATGAAATTTTCAGTTTCCGTTTATTATCTCCCCAACAGTATTACACATTCAACTCAAATTTGACATATGGATATATTTTTGGAATTTGAGGCCAAGTTCGAATTTGGTCATGGTTTAATGATTTTTGGCAGAGTAATGCCCCTTTCACTTTGAAAATGATATGAAATTTACAGTTTCTGTTCATTATCAACCCAACAGTGTTACATATTCAACTCAAAATTGACATATGGATATGTCAAAGGAATGCGCAGGTCAAGTTGGAATTTGGTCACGGTTCGATGATTTTTTGGCAGAGTTATGTCCCTTTCACTTTGAAAATAATATAGATACATCTTAGGAATAAGCAGTTTAAGTTGGAATTTGGTCGTTGTTCAATGATTTTGGACAAACTTATCTTTCCTGAATGTTGCAAAAATTTTGAACTTTCAGTTTCAGCACTCATACTTTTGTGGAAATGTATATAGTCATTATTTTGGCTACAAATATGCAATATGCTATTTTCAAAAGGTTAAGACTGAATAATTTCAGTGCCTTGAACATTGTATAAAAATGGTTTGTGTTAACATTGAAAAGTTTTAAGGGCTTTGAACATAGAATTAAAAAAATAATTTGTGCAAACAAATTTGGAACTAAATATTATAACATTTGAAATTTTGGCTGCATGCGGGGGCATCCGTGGCATGATGACACATTTCTAGTTTCCTCAAAATATTACTGCCATAGTTATACAGTATAAATAAACATTCTTAATGTTATTTTGTTTATTTAATATTTATTGTAGATACAGAATAACTATGTTGAGAAGATGGTTGCCTGGAACCAGGCTTCATGCATCTGCTGGAACAGAAATGACCTTTGTCTTACCCACAGATAAAGATGCTGACTTCTACAGTCTCTTCCAAGACTTGGAGGCACAAGTTCAATCCCTGGGTATTGTCAGTTATGGCATATCAGACCCACATTTGGAAGAGGTATGTGTCAGTGACCTAATTTGACTGTTGTATGGATAGTTTATGTTATTTAAATGTTCTTTTATTAATATACATCTAATCTGAAATCATATTACCAAAAGATTACATGATAAAATTGAACTAAAAGGGAATCTTGTGTGAAAAAATGTTGGTTTGGGTCAGTTCTGCTGACATAGACAAACAATTACACAGTCATGTAGAATGCTAACACTGTAAATGTATTCATGTATTTCCTCCTATCTACATGTATAAGTGTTTTCATGAAGATATTATGTTGTCTTCCTTACTGTAAAATGCAGGTAAGATAAAGATGCTCTAGATTTAAGAAATTATATCAGAGTAATCAAATAAAGGCATAAGTGGTGGAATTATGAGAGTCAACCTCACATTTTGAGGATCCTACCTTGGGGTTTGCTTGTAGATTTATTCAGTATTTGTAGAGTTTTTGCCCTTGACTTAGTAAAATTTTTGCAATTTTCAACTTGTGGGTAGCCCAAAAATTATTTGACCTATAGTCATGAAACTTTGCAGAAATGTTGGTCAGCATGATTGTGTAGTTGTGCCAATAACTATGTTTAATATTATAATATATTAACCATAAGTAATGAAATCTTCATGGCTTGTTTTAATGCATACTAATTTACTAGTATATTTACTAAGTACATGTATTTTATAAACAATCCTTGTTGTTTTTGTTTAACCAGGTATTTTTGAAGGTGTGTTCAGCTGCTGATATTGGCAGGAAGATTACACCTGAGATGTTGAGACATATAGAAGAAGGAGACAAATGCTGCAAATGCTAACTCTAAGGATGAATGGAAACATGACTTTGAAAGCTCAGGTAAAGATAACCTTATTTTTATTTGCAACAAAAGTTTGTGTTTTTTTTATTAAATGAATACTGGTAATATACTTGGTTTCACATTATTTCTTATATGATAAACTTAAATACATGAACATGTATATGTGATTTCTCAGCTTAAAACAGCATGCCTCTAGATTCATTCTAATTTTCATGAAAATTTTGAAAATGTATTTATAAGTTGTATTGTGAAGTGATTTTGACTGATTTTACAGTATTTTATCACCATATTTCTACTGTGTTACTAACACAGTAAATTAAGGGCTGTTTTTGCATATCTTGACCAGAATAATCAAGCTAATGCAGTCACCCATTTGTCGGCATCGGCGTCCCTGTGGTTAAGTTTTTGCATGTAAGCTGGTAGCTCCATAACTACTGAAAGGAATGGATTGAAACTTCACACACTTGTTCTCTGTGATTATAGAAGATGATTGGCACAAGTCCCATATCTCTGATATGCTTTTTTACATAATTATGCCCCTTTTTCAACTTAGAAATTCTTGGTTAAGTTTTTGCGTGTAAGGTGGTATTTCCATAACTACTGAAGGGAATGGATTGAAACTTCACACACTTGTTCTCTGTGATTATCTTAGATGATTGGCACAAGTCCCATAACTCTGTTTGCTTTTTTACATAATTACGCCCCTTTTTCAACTTAGAAATTCTTGGTTAAGTTTTTGCGTGTAAGGTGGTTTCTCCATAACTACTGAAGGGAATGGATTGAAACTTCACACACTTGTTCTCTGTGATTATCTTAGATGATTGGCACAAGTCCATAACTCTGTTTGCTTTTTTTACATAATTACGCCCCTTTTTCAACTTAGAAATTCTTGGTTAAGTTTTTGCGTGTAAGGTGGTATCTCCATAACTACTGAAGGGAATGGATTGAAACTTTACACACTTGTTCTCTGTGATTATCTTAGATGATTGGCACAAGTCCCATAACTCTGTTTGCTTTTTTACATAATAACGCCCCTTTTTTGACTTAGAAATTCTTGGTTAAGTTTTTGCGTGTAAGCTGGTATCTCCATAACTACTGAAGGGAATGGATAGAAACTTCACACACTTGTTCTCTGTGATTATCTAAGATGATTGGCACAAGTCCCATAACTCTGATTTACTTTTTTGCATAATTATGCCCCTTTTTCGACTTAGGAATTATAGGTAATTTTTTGCGTGTAAGCTGGCATCTCCATAACTACTGAAGGGTTTGTACCTTTTCGGACAATTTTATGTATTCATATAGGTAAGCATTATTATACTCAATGAAACACCCTTGTGACAACTTTTCAAATAGTCAAGCGTTACTGTCCTCCGACAGTTCTTGTTGTTAATTTTCGTGGATTGCAAGTGCCGATTGCAATATGTAAATTACTTTATTTGTTCAACTTACAATAATTTACTTTTAAATACATTTCCAAAATTTTCATGAAATAAACATGAATCTGGAGGCGTGCTGCTTTAAAATTATGCATGTTATCAGATTTTCAGAATCAATCTATATATTAAAGTGATAAAATAGTTTGTTTAAATATTTTAGCGTCTAGTGGAAGTAGAACAAATTTAGCCAACAATCATCAAGATCAGGCGATGGAATGCTCGCACTTTTAACGAAATTTTTTCATCATTATCGTCGAGAATGGCGTATTGTTATTACCACATTGATATTGCCTCTCCTGTTGTTCTTGCTGGCATTGGGACTGTACAAAAGAAAAACCCTACTCGACGTCCGCTCCGAGCCGACTCCTCTCTCCTGGCATGTACAGCCCAGATATGTACACCTTCATGCAGTAAGTACAGATCAAGAGTTGGTTATATTGTTACAAACATAATAATCCCTATAAAAATGCTGCACATGTTGAGATTCAAATTATGAACTTTGGCTTTGACTTACAAACCTAATAACCCTGTGTTTAGACCACTGTAGAACTATTTTAGATTTAAGGGAGTGTATTAATGAAATAGTAAATGAGATAGGCACATATTGTAGAGTTTTTGGGGGGGAGGACTTCTTTTTTATGCCCCCGGGCATATAGTACTTGAACCGTCCGTCCATCTGTCCGTACGAGGTTAACCTAGAACGGCAAGTTGGATTTTTTATGCTCTCCGAAAAATTTGGGGGGAGTATATAGTCGCCGCCTTGTCCGTCCGTCCGTCCATCCGCACTACCGAATAAGGATAGGGGGCCATCTAACTGTAAACAGAACAAAAGAGAACAATAGAGTTCATTCCGTAACAATAGAGTAAGGGGCCATTGGCCCTCTATTAAACAATAGAAAATAACAAAAGAAATGGCCCCTTATTCCATTTCGGCCGGATGTCCGTCCGTTGGTCCGTCCATCCGCTTTTCTTGTCCGGGACATAACTTTGAAACAACAAGAGGTATCAACATGAAACTTTGTAGGTAGATAGATCTCATTGAGTAGGTGTGCAGTGCACATGAACCGTAACTCTGCCTTGCCTAATTTTTGAATTATTCCCCTTTGTTTATTTTTACACTTTGAACTTTGTCTGGGACATAACTCTAAAAGTATAAGAGGTATCAACATGAAACTTTGTAGGTAGATAGATCTCATTTGGTAGGTGTGCAGTGCACAAGAACCGTAACTCTGCCTTGCCTAATTTTTGAATTATCCCCTTTTGTTTATTTTTACACTTTGAACTTTGTCCGGGACATAACTCTAAATGTATAAGAGGTATCAACATATAACTTTGTAGGTAGATAGATCTTATTGAGTAGGTGTGCAGTGGGTCAAGGTCAACAGTGCTAAAAATCGATTTTTACACTTTGCCCATACAGCCTTTATATATTGACAGATTTATTTCATATTTGGTAGGAAAATAAGTTGCATGATATTCTTCCTTTGGATGAAGTTGGGTCAAGGTCGCCAGTGCTAAAAATAGATTTTTTACACTTTTGCCCATACAGCCTTTATTTTAAATATTGTTACTGACAAGAATCTTAGCCGGGGCCATTTGTGTTTAACAAACACGTTCTTGTTAGCTTGACTCTTTTTTTTTAAAAAAAGAGTAGAGGTATTGCTATAGTCTCGGCGGCATTGCCGTTGCCGTCCGCAAACGTGTACCTGGATCATAACTTTTTTATTTCTTGGTGTATTGTCTTCATACTTGGCCACAACAACCCTTGGTACAAGACCTTTCAAAACTACTGGTGCAATTTTATCTAAACTTTACAAGAATGATCAGTACCAAGTCTAGTTGTGCACTGTCTGTCTGTCTGTCCGTCTGTCACAAAACTTGTCCCAACATGAAATTGGCCATCATGAGGCGACACATGTGATCACTGATCGTCTTGTTTATTTCTTGATGTATTGTCTTTATACTTGGCCACAACAACCCTTGGTACAAGACCTTTCAGTAGACTACACTTACCTTGACCTTCAACCATAAATGACCTTGACCTTCAAGGTTAAAAGTCCAAATTTTGCTTGTTCATGCTGTTATTGTCTGTAACTTTGTTATTTTTGAATGGATTGTCTTCAAACTTGAACATAATAATCTTCAAGGATATCCCTTAAAAATAACCAAACAGACCTTGACCTTCACTCATAAATGACCTTGACTTTGAAGGTCAAATTATTGAAATTTTCATATTTTTAGCTATTATTGGCTGTAACTTTGTTATTTTTGAATGGATTGTCTTCAAATTTGAACATAATAATCTTCAAGGATAACCCTTAAAAATAACCAGACAGACCTTGACCTTCACACATTAATGACCTTGACTTTGAAGTTCAAATTATTGAAATTTTCATTGTTTTGACTGTAACTGTAACTTTGCTATTATTGAATATTATAACAGAACATACTTAAGGAAAAGACCTTGTTGTTAATCCTGACTTCACCATGTGACACCACGTGACACCACCACATGACTTCACCACGTGACAACACCATGTGACACCACCACATGACACCAGCACATGACACCAACACATGACTCCACCACATGACTCCACCACGTGACACCACCACCCATGACACCACCAGGTGTCACCAAGTGACTCCACCACGTGTATCTATTTATAGAATTTTCTATTTATAGAATTGTGTGTTTCTATTTATAGAATTTTTATATATACAAAATATATAGACAAAACTATTGTGACATGACAGACCAATTAATTTTATAAAAAGGAAACATTAAGATTTTGTTCAAACATTTCTTTGTTTGCTTTTAGAGAAAGTAAAAAGTCGAGCGTTGCCCCCGCCCGGCAGTGGCTCTTGTTTTTTTTAATATCACATAAATTTATTTGTTATTTGATATGTAACATTCTTTAATTATATTTTCTGTCAATATGAAAATTTAAGTGATTTTTTAAAGAATGTATGAAAGAATATGACTCATCTGCTAATAATAAATGTCTCATGTCCACTTATTCTGTATATTGATTTGATTCACAAATTACATTTCACTCAGATTAAATTTTCCCTGAGATATAAGATTAATGTGATTTAAGACATTTCCTCGAAATTGATTATTTCAGACAAAATTCTACACGATTTACTCTTGGTGACGAAGTATTAGAAACGTTTATGGTAGACCCAGGAATTGGAACATCTTGTATGGCTGATGTAAATCTTGGGTAAGTATTTTATTAGATGCCATACTGTCTTGCAGCATCAGTAAGTGTTATTGGTAGGGGATCAGTAATTGTAGATAATGCATGATTTAAGGCAAGAAACATGTAATTGTAAAATTTGGAAAATGAAACATATAATATTGGTTGTTTGCATGAAATATATATAAACAAATTGTATTGTTTCTCACAAATACTTAGCAATTGTACTTTGAAAAATCTGTGAAACTCTGGCAACTACATGTATTACTAGTATACTCAACATCACTAATTCCGCGTCATCACTTATCTCACGGTAATGGCATATTTTCATGTGACCATTGTTATAATTGGTCAGAATTGACATATTTTATTCAAACACCTTAACAACAAAGTTTTTGTGCAAAATAATTTAAATCTATAGAATTTTACGTAAAACTGAACAACATTTTACAAACTTCTGCAAAAAAACAACAATAGTCCATTAAATTTGTGCATACGTCTGAAACAATCATCATTTTCTAAATGTTCTTGTGTGTTGAAAAAATAAATTTTGAGTTACAATGTAAAGATACTTTTAATATTTAAAATTATGAAAAATTACTTAAAGACAATTTAACTGAAACATGAAAAAACTGAAATAAAACACCATTACCGCGAGGTAAATGATGACATACTGTTTTCAAAATGGCCGACACACGGTTTACATCTGACAAATTAAAACTAATTTTGATTGAATATATTGTTGTTTCCTTGTGTCATATAGCAGAAAAATGACTAAATGATACAGTTTATGACGGTTTTTGTAGTGTAAGTTTATCGTTTGTGTTCTTTACTGTTTTAAAGTGTTAAGTACCGTGACCTAAGAGGAGTACAGTATATTTAAAAATAACTGTTATCTAGCAAAAGTGCAATTTATTTGTATATAAAACTGTTGTATTTATTAAATTGTTTTATTATTGCAGATATCCTTATAAATGTGTAACACCTGCATCAAAATTCTCTGTACCTCCCCATAATGCATCAGCAGACGGACGTTGCTTCTGCCAGGACGATGAATACAAGTGTGAAGGGTCTCCTTACGGTGCACCCCCACCACAGCGAGTAACCACGACAACAGAAATACTACAGAATTTGAACAATAGAGATATTAACAAATACCTACTTGACAGTTTCCCTGAATTTATTGGCAAAAGGTAGATATACTGAATTTTAATTTTTATAATTTTTTATTTAAAGATGTATTATCCTGATGCTGCTGGCATTGACTAAATGGACTTGTCCGGCTTTGAATTTGGAACCGTCCATTACCAGTATGAGAGATTTTAATAATGAAATGTAAGAATTGAACAGCCAAAAGTCTCGTCAGAATGCAGGGATGGCATGACTGTTTACTGATCGCAATAGTCTTTTATGATGGCCGCTAGCTCTAAAAGAATTAGTGCAGCGGAAAATTGTTTGCAGGCTGTGTACTTTTATCATGTTAGATGGTTATGATTCTTTTTTAGAAGTTAAATGTTCACTTTATTTAACCCAAGAATATGCAAATGAACCTCATTGATTACTTTTCATTATGATTGTAGTTTTTGTGACATATATTTCATGATCAATTTTCTTATGATTTTGATCATTTCAGATATGGTGGATGGTCATTTGAAGATGAAAGCAAAGAGGCAAATGCAAACTTAAAGGCCAAAATCTGGTATTATAACAAGGGATATCACACGCTACCATCATTCTTTAACGCTTATAGTAACGGCCTGCTGAGAGCTCTAGTAAATGATGAATCTGAGGCCCCAAAATAAAACAGTAACATTAACAAATAATAGGTCATCTTTAAATTAATATCACCTGCAAATGGTGATCACACCCTTTGTTGCTATGCAACAAGTTTTAGATCTGAAATGAAAATGAGTATAAGTCTCCTCTCCAATTGTTGTTTTTCATAATTATCATGAGTCAAATTTTATATTGATACAAAGATATTTCTGTAGTAATCAATGGTAGTTGGAGCATATTACTAAGCATGTTTCGTTAAAAAAAATTAACTTTGAGGTCATTTTATTTTTTACGTGATCAGGTCTTGCAATGAATGGTACATGTAATAAGTATCTTATAAACCATTCATTATGCAGTTACACTTATATATGCATTATACTTATTCAATGTACATTTTTGTTTTAGGAATCAGTGCATACAATCATCCATTTTTGTTTGGCCGAGAGCATCTGTCAAAAACTTCCATGTAAGTATTGTGATGATTGTGTAATAGTGTTATTATAGCCACATCCCTGTCACTGATTGATTCAAATTGTTTCTTAATCTTATTTAAACTGTTTTAAGCTATGGAAAAAAATTCTCAATCCATAAACATAGACACTAGTGTATTAAATACATTATAATAGTTGTATTTTCATTCCTTTTAAATGTTGACAATAATTATACATTAACCATTATTTTAGGTCAGAATTAGATCTTGGAAACACTTTTAAATGGCTGCTAGCAGCATGCTTATAATATAGATTTCATTTGTTTCTGAAGTGTTAGTGGGGGTGTGAGTAGGAAGGGGAACTGTGACAACTGTTTTTGGCAGACAGCAGATTTTTAGAAATGACAATTAGCTCAAGTCTGACTGTATATTATAACCTAAACATGAATCAAATAAGGTAACAAGTTTAAACTGAATATTTCAGATTACAACATGCGGCTGACATGGGTATTGCAGTGATTATTCTTGTTGCATTCACATTCATTCGGTCGGAGTGTTACTGTACTCGGTTAATGAAAATATCAACAAGGAAAAACACATGCAGTTTATAGGAGGTATCAGCTTGTTCACATACTGGACGTCTTCATTAATATGGGACATGGTAAGATTTTTGTGCCCCCACTTTAGTGGCGAGCATTTAGATCTACCCTTGTCCGTCCGTCGTCCTTCTGTCCGTCTATCTGTCCGTTCTCTTTTTGTGTCACACGTAACTCAAAAAGTGTTTGACCTAGAGTCATGAAACTTTACAGGAATGTTGATCAGCATGTGTAGTTGTGCACCTGTGTATTTTCGTCTGGATATTTTTAGTATTTTTAGAGTTATTGCCCTTGACTTAGTAAAATTTTGCAATTTTCAAATTTTGTCGCACTTAACTCAAAAATTATTTGACCTAGAGTCATGAAACTTTACAGAAATGTTGATCAGCATGTGTAGTTGTGCACCTGGGTATTTTCATCTGGATATTTTTAGTATTTTTAGAATTATTGCCCTTGAAGTATAAATTTTTGCAGTTTTCAACTTGTGTCGCATGTAATTCAAAAAGGATTTGACCTAGAGTCATTAAACCTTACGGGAAGGTTGCTCAGCATATTTAGTTTTGCACCTGGGGTTTCGCTTGTGGATTTATCCAGTATTTGTAGAGTTATTTCCCTTGACTTAGTAAAATCATTTCATTATGTTGTTATTTGTTCCTTGAGTGCTTGAGTTAGAATCAACGAACTTTACAGGAATAATGATCAACATCACTAAATTACAGGAATAATGATTCACATCACTGTGAAGCTATGCACCTGGGACTTTGCATGTGGATTTTTTTTTTCAGTTTTTTTAGAGTTATTGCCCTTGACTTACAGTTGTATAAATTTGCAATTTTTCAACTTGTTCATGCATATGTCAAAAAGTATTTGATTTGTAGGCCTGAAAGTTTACAAGAATGTTGGTCAGCATGTGTATTTATGCACCTTGGGGTTTGCTTGTGGATTTATTCAGTATTTGTAAAGTTCTCGCCCTTTAAGATTTTTAGTTTTCAAAAAATATTTGACCCAGAGTCATAAGATTGACAGAACAGTGGTGCGGTGGGGGCACCTGTGTCCTATGGACACATTTCTAGTCTTACATAAGTTTACTTTAACAATTCATTCCTGAATTTATTCAACTTTGAAAATCTCTCTTCAGACATACAGTGATCACATTTCCATTGTTTAATTTAGTTAGAATTCATACAAATCAGTCTCTTGTTTAGGTGTATCTTTGTTCATTATGCCCCCCTTCTAACAAGAGGTAGTATACATGTATTGTTTTGCTAAAACGGTTTCCGCTGATTATCTTGAAAAGTCATATTTCACATTATTATCAATGATCTCAAGTCGTCATATTTCACATACTGATTGGTCATTACTAGTAGATGACCCCTATTGATTTTGGGGTCACTTGGTCAAAGGTCAAGGTCACAGGGGTCTTATATGTCAGAATGGTTTCCGCTGATTATCTTGAAAAGTATTCATCACAAAGTTTTCATATTTCACATATTGATTAATCATAACAAGTAGATGAACCCTATTGATTTTGGGCTCAAATGTCAAGGTCACATGGGCTTTAAATGTCATAATGGTTTCTGCTCATTATTTTGGTCACAATTTATCACAAAGTCTTCATATTTCACATATTGATTGGTCATAACTAGTAGATGACCCCAATTGATTTTGAGGTCACTAGGTCATAAGTCAAGGTGACAGGGGCCTTGAATAGTAATATGATTTTGGCTTATTATCTTGGTTACTATTTATCACAAAGTCTTCATATTTCACATATTATTTGGTCATAACTAGTAGATGACCCCTATTGATTTTGGGTCACTAGTTCAAAGGTCTAGGTCACAGGGGTCTTATATGTCTCATTATCTTGAAAACTATTTATCACAAAGTCTTCATTATTTTTCTTTTTTCCATAATTGAACACTTCAGTGTACCCAATTATGGCAAATTTCTATAACAAAACTACCAATTATGTGAGTCCAGGGCTAAAAAGGGGGACATATGTGTTGTTTAACATTTCTTGTTTATATACAAACCTCATTTCCTTCTTTCATATCAGATGCCTGTAGAAAAGGACTTTGTTATTTGTTAAACAATGTACCAGTACATTTCTTCCCTTATTCATAATGTTTGAATCTGCAACTTCTTCATTTAGACATGTGACATAATTATAGTTCATTCTGTGTAAATTTCATATTTTACAGCTTGTGCTTGGAGTTGCTGTGGGATTTTCAGTGATTATTCTACTTATTTTCAAACCAGGCTCATTCTGGGGCAAACAGAATCTTGAAGCAACTGTATACCTGTTACTCTTGTATGGGTAAGTACTGACAGCTGTGATCCAAAATGTTTTCATTATGCCCCCACTTCAAAGAAGAGGGGGTATATTGCTTTACATTTGTCTCTCTGTCTGTCCATCAGTCCGTAGACCAAATGGTTTCCGAGTGATAACTAAAGAACCCTTAGGCCTAGGAACATCAAACTCGGTATGGTGATTGGTCATGACCAGTAGATGACCCCTATTGATTTTGGGGTCAAGGGGTCAAAGGTCAAGGTCACATTGACCTTGTAGGTAAAAACGGTTTCCGACCAATAACTAAAGAACCCTTAGGCCTAGGAACTTCAAACTTCGTATGGTGATTGGTCATGACCAGCAGATGACCCCTATTGATTTTGGGGTCAAGGGGTGAAAGGTCAAGGTCACATTGACCTTGTAGGTAAAAACGGTTGCCGATCAATAAAGAACGCTTAGGCCTAGGAACTTCAAACTTGGTATGGTGATTGGTCATGACCAGCAGATGACCCCTATTGATTTTGGGGTCAAAGGTCAAGGTCACATTGACCTTGTAGGTGAAACGGTTTCCAATCAATAACTTAAGAACGTTTATGCCTAGAAACTTCAAACTTGGTATGATGATTGGTAATGACCAGCAGATGACCCCTTTTGATTTTGGGGTCAAGGGGTCAAAGGTCAAGGTCATATTGACCTTGTACGTAAAAATGGTTTCTGATCAATAACTAAAGAACTATTAGGCAAGAAACTTCAAACTTGGTATGATGATTGGTCATGACCAGTAGATGACCCCTATTGATTTTAGGGTCAAGGGGTCAATGTCATATTGACCTTGTACTTAATGATGGTTTCTGACCAATAACTCAACAACTCAAGTTGCCTTGGTTAATATTTTTATATTAAACTAAAAATGCTTTTGGTATACACATTTGAAGGTCTTATGTAATATAACAACTTGGCTGTCATTAATGAGGCCTACATGATTCATAAAGTTTATGCATATATTATTTGGTAAGATTTGTAATAACTTAAATTGCTGCACACAACCTATGGGGTCACAATAATTATTACCTTGTGACTAGTCATGACCAGTAGATACTAGATAACCCTTATTAATTGTTTGTTCACTGGGTCAGAAGTCATGCATAATAACCTGATCACATGACTAATTGGCTGCCGATAGGGGGTATACATGTTTTACAAACATATCTTGTTTGTATTTGATGTTCTATGAATTAAATAACTATATTCTAGAAGAAACAAAAATCATCCACGTTATATTATTGTTATTTACTCTGCTAGTATTAATGAACATGTCCAATATAGGTTTGTCAGTTGGGTACTTGTCCAATAGATGTCATTGTACTCAACAATGTATACCTCATAATATTTTTATTAAATTCATATTTTCTAGTTGTTTTAATGATAATTCAAATACCTATTTACTTACATATTTCACTGTATTACTTTGGACAAAATTAATCATTGTTAATGTGTACTTTTGTATATGTATTTCTGACATCTGTATTCATGTATTTAAAAAAAAAAATCTTTCATTTTACAATCTTTCATTTTACAGATGGGCGACCATGACATTTGCAT
Source organism: Ruditapes philippinarum (assembly GCF_026571515.1). NCBI lineage: Eukaryota > Metazoa > Mollusca > Bivalvia > Venerida > Veneridae > Ruditapes > Ruditapes philippinarum. The sequence continues at coordinate 265,556 of NW_026854744.1, read as the reverse complement.
ATTTTCTTGTGAAGAGGTTCCAGAATTCCGGAACAGCTTTCTTTACAGTTTTCTGTAGCCTTTTATTTGTGGGAATTTTCTGTATTCTTATGGTATTCTCCTTCAACTATTTCACATCTGGAAGTGATAACAAGGTAAGAACATTAGTATACTGTGTTCACTGTGATTTATTATGCAGAACTGTATAGTAGTGAGTACAACTTTATATAGCAGTTGAGTTGAGCACTATAAATGAGAATTTAAAAAAAAAAATCCTTTACTGCAGTGATTTTTTTAATGAAACAACAGTGATCATTTTAATGAAACTACTGTGATCATTTTTAGCTCGACTATTCGAAGAATATGAGAGCTATTGTAGTTGCCCCGGCGTCGGCGTCCGCGTCTGCGTTGGTTAAAGTTTTTTGTCAAGTCAAATATCTCAATTATTACTTGAGATATTCAATTGAAACTAACAATACTTATTTATAGTAACAAGGTACATCTGATTGACAAGTTGGATAACTCTGCCTACAATATTGACAGAATTATGCCCCTTTGGAACTTAGAAATTTTGGTTCAAGTTTTTTTGTAAAGTCAAATATCTCAATTATTGCTAGAGATATTCAATTGAAATTTAAAATACTTTTTTATAGTAACAATGTACATCAGTTTGCAAAATTGCATAACTCTGCCTGCAATATTTGCAGAATTATTTGCCCCTTTGAAACTTAGAAATTTTTGTTAAAGGTTAAAGGTCTTCAAAGATATTTACTTGAAACTTTACACATGCACTTAGGGTCATAATTGGAGGGTTATAATTGTATGTCACTGACCAAGTTCCATAACTCTATCTTGCATTAAGGCTGATTCATATCATCTTTTCTACTTAGTCTCTTGGTTAATGTTTACATGCAAGTTTTACATATCTCAATAACTATTAAAGATATTTATTTAAAACTTCACATATGCATTTAGGGTCATAATTGTAGGTCACTGACCAAGATCCATAATTCTATCTTGCATTTAGGCTGATTTTTCTCCCCTTTTTCAACTTAGAAATTCATGGTAAAGTTTTGCTTGTAAGCTGTTATCTCAATAACTACTGAATGGTTTGTGCCTTTTTTGGGACAATTTTATGCATTCATAATAATAAAGCAGTGATTTACTTGATAAAACATCTTAATAACAAGCCTTTGTACCTTTTCTGTCAAATTTATGTATTCATAGGTAATTAGTGTTATTATACTCAATAAAACACCCTTGTGACATTATCTTCCGAATAGTCAAGCCAATACTGTATAATTAGACTCTCTCTAAGGCCTATAACATGAATTTATAAAAAAAAAATTAGCCCTTTTGTGAACTTAAAAAATTTAACATTATCAAGGCTCTTTTACTATCAAGCACTTAGAATAGTCGAGCATGCTGTCCTACCGACAGCTCTTGTTTTTATGAAATTATTTCTTAAATGTCTTGAAGTGTATAGTCATCTCACTCTGTAAAAGAAAAGACTAAATTGTTTCAAGGAACAATTAAATATAATTGATTTTATCATATATTCTATACAGAGAATGAAGGATGCTTATGATGCAATGAGATACATCTTCCTGGTTTTCCCACCATATGCCCTCGGTGGTGGCCTTCTCGACTTGATTGATAACCAAATCAAAACCGTCATGTATGCGAGATTTAATACAGATGTATATGAGAATCCCTTCATGATTGGTTGGCACTTGTTCGCAATGGGGGTTGAAGGTTGCATCTTTTTCGTACTGACCGTCTGGTTGGACATGAGGTTTTGCTGTAAGAGGTAGGTTTAGTTGTGCAAGACATGTGACTGTTGCTTTAGAAACAACTATCATAGTACATGTACAGTTGGATAGTTTTGACATGATCTGAAAAGGCTGTCTCAGTTTTCCTTTTGGTATAGCCATAAAATTGATTTTTGTAATATGTTACTTTCAAACATGATATTGAAATACCAAGTGAAGAAATTAAGCAAATGTGTTTGCATTTTGTACTATGTTTTCAAAGATTTTTAAAAAACAAAACTATACTAACAGCATTAATTATATTAATTTGTTCAATAAAGTATAACAAAATGTTTGGTAAATAACAATTCTGCATGACTTTTCTAGAACATATGAGTGTAGTGTAAAGGAGAGTAATAGTGAAGACTATGATGTCACAGCTGAAGGGCGGAGAATTGATACCGGAGATTGTCGGTCAGATGCTGTGGTGGTCCGCAATCTTCACAAGGTAAAAAAAAATCGTGAAATTTGTTTAACCCTTACCATTATCCTGCTGAATTCAACAGACTTCCAGATTCCAAATTTGGTAACATCCATTTTCAGTTTTTAGCTTACCTGTCACAAAGTGACAGGGTGAGCTTTTCGTCCGACGTCCGTCCGGCGTACGTCCGTAAACTTTTACTTTAAATGACATCTCCTCATAAACCACTAAGCCAATTTCATCCAAACTTCACAGGAATGTTCCTTTGGTGGTCACCTTTAAAAATTGTTCAAAGAATTTAATTCCATGCAGAACTCTGGTTGCCATGGCAACCAAAAGAAAAAACTTTAAATATCTTCTTTTAAAAAACCCATAGAGCTAGAGCTAAGATATTTAGCATGAAACATCTTCTAATAAGTGTCTACCAAGTTTGTTCAAATAAAAGGCCTGGGATCAAAATTGGCCCGCCCCAGGGGGTGATTGATTTTCCCTATATGCATATTGTAAAAACTTAAAAAATCTTCTTTTAAAGAACATATAGAGCTAGAGCTAAGATATTTAGCATGAAACATGTTCTAATGGGTGTCTACAAAGTTTGTTCAAATAAAAGCCCTGGGGTCCAAATTGGCCCCGCCCCGGGGGTCATTGATTTTCCTTATATGTGTATAGCAAAAACTTAAAAAATCTTCTTTGAAAAAACCCAAATAGCTAGAGTTTAGATATTAAGCATGAAACATCTTCTAGTGAGTGTCTACAAAGTTTGTTCAAATAAAAGCCCTGGGGTCAAAATTGGCCCTGCCCCGGGGGTCATTGATTTTCCTTATATGTTACTATAATGGCAAAAACTTAAAAATCTTCTTTGAAAAAACCCAAATAGCTAGAGTTTAGATATTAAGCATGAAACATCTTCTAGTAAGTGTCTACAAAGTTTGTTCAAATAAAAGCCCTGGGGTTAAAACTGGCCCCGCCCCAGAGGTGTCATTGTTTTTAACTATATGTGTATAGTAAAAACTTAAAAAATCTTCTTTTAAAAAACCCAATGAGCTAGAGGTTAGATTGTTAAGCAGGAAACACCTTTTGTGGGTGTCTACCAAGTTTGTTCAAGTAAAAGCCCTTGGGTTAAAATTGGCCCTGCCAAAGGGGGGGTCATTGTTTTTCATTATATGTGTGTAGTAAAAACTTAACATCATGAAACATTTTCTAATGGGTGTCTTCCAAGTTTGTTCAAATAAAAGCCCTGGAGTTTAAACTGGCCCCGCTCCGGGGGCCTATATACAGGTGAGCGACCTCGGGGCCATCATGGCCCTCTTGTTTGAGTATCTAGATGAAAATCAAAAGTTAGTTGGCAAACAGTATAGAGTCTGGTCAGATTGATTGCCTTGCTTTGTACTGATTCCAAAGGCCAATTACTTTTGGTTCTGGCAAGATTAAGGGCTAAACTTGCAAAATTTGAACATTTACACTTGCCCTGTTTAAGAAATTTCATATCTTGAAAAATCAAAGTCAGATTGGCAGAAAATAGTAGTAATAAAATTAAAGTCATTTAGTTGTATCTGTATAAAGATTAATGGTTTTGTACACATTAAGACCATAATGATAATTATTGGATAATTATTTTTTATTTTATTCAAGAAATGGTTAACTTTTGTTACATATTAATAAAATCTTTTAATAACTTTCTTTGCTTATTCTTACTTTAAAAAAATGCATTTTTATATGGGTTTTCTACATAGCTTAGGATTTGTAGTTTAATCTTAATTTTTAAATCTTACATAACTATTAAATTGTTTATAGATCTACTGTGAAAGTAGTAAGGAAGTCCATGCTGTTAATGGCTTAAGCTTTGGCGTTCCATCTGGGCAAGTGAGTTTTTAACCAGGTTTTCAACCAAAACCGGTAATTGTAATGCCGAAGTCGGCAGGCGGGCGGGTGGGCATCAACTTTTGGTTTCCGCACAATAACTTGAGTTTGCTCTGGGATTGCTACCTAGGTGTCTATGATCAAGGTCAAGGTCACTGTTACTAAAAATAGAAATTCAGTTTTTGCTCAATAACTTGAGATTGCTTTGGCCTGTTAACACCAAACTTGGTAAGTAGGTAGCTTATATCAAGAGGCAGCTTAGGATTGCTACCCAGATGTCTGTGATCATGGTCAAGGTCACTGTTACTAAAAATAGAAATTCAGTTTTTGCTCAATAACTTGAGATTGCTTTGGCCTGTTAACACCAAACTTGGTAAGTAGGTAGCTTATATCAAGAGGCAGCTTAGGATTGCTACCCAGGTGTCTGTGATCAAGGTCAAGGTCACTGTTACAAAAAATAGAAATTCAGTTTTTGTGCCCCCACTTTAGTGGCGGGCATTTAGATTTACCATTGTCCGTCCGTCCGTTCTCTTTTGTGTCGCATGTAACTCAAAAAGTATTTGACCTAGAGTCATGAACTTTACAGGAATGTTGATCAGCATGTGTAGTTGTGCACCTGGGTATTTTCGTGTGGATATTTTTAGTATTTTTAGAGTTATTGCCCTTGACTTAAATTTTTTTTGCAATTTTCAACTTGTGTCGCATGTAACTCAAAAAGGATTTGACATAGAGTCTTTAAACCTTACAGGAAGGTTGCTCAGCATATTTAGTTTTGCACCTGGGGTTTTGCTTGTGGATTTATCCAGTATTTGTAGAGTTATTTCCCTTGACTTAGTAAAAACCGTTTCATAATGTTGTTATTTGTTCCTTGAGTGCTTGAGTTAGAATCAATCAACTTTATAGGAATAATTATCAACATCACTCAATTACAGGAATAATGATTCACATCACTGTGAAGCTATGAACCTGGGACTTTGCATGTGGTTTTTTTTCAGTTTTGTTAGAGTTATTGCCCTTGACTTACAGTAGTATAAATTTATAATTTTCAACTTGTTCATGCATAGCTCAAAAAGTATTTGACTTGTAGGCCTGAAAGTTTACAGCATGTGTATTTATGCACCTTGGGTTTTGCTTGTGGATTTATTCAGTATTGGTAAAGTTCTTGCCCTTTACTTAGTAAAAGATTTTTAGTCCCCTACCGGTTTAACCGGAGGGGACTTTAGGTTTACCCTCCGTCCGTCTGTCTGTCCGTCTGTCCATCTGTCTGTCAGTCCGTCAGTCCGTCCGATAACGCAAAAAGTACTGAAAATATTTTTATGAAACTTGATATATGGATAGATGGCAGTATGGAGATTATGCACGTCTTTTTTTTTTCTTCCTATGTTGAAAATTCTGGTTGCTATGGCAACAAATAGCCTGAATTTCAAGATTTCTGATTTAAATTCACAGCCTTTTCACTATAAGTTCTTTACTTCTTAAGGTGTTTACTTCAAACTTTAAATATAAATTTCTGGTCATCAACCACATCATATGTGACAAGGTTTACAACTCTAGCACAAAAATTATCAGTTTTACCTCCCTTGAACTTAGAATTTTTATGAAAAAAAATGTTGTCTTTTTTAAATAACTTCTTTATTATTTTTAAATAACTTCTTTATTTCCTAATGTATCTACTTTAAACTTCATATATATGTTTCTTATTATCACTTAACATTTTTGAGAAGGTTAAATACTCTAGCAAGACTATTTCCAGAATTATGTCCCCTTTGAACTTAGATTTTTTTCGAGAAATTGGTATTTTTCACTCCACCTTCTTCATTCCTTATAGGATTACTTTAAAATCCCACATTGTAATAATATGACAAGGTTGTATAAACATAATTTCCTTACTAGGCAGGGAAACTTAACACATTACTGTGATATAGACAAACTTAGAACTCAAAAGATATAAGTTCATTCATGTCATTCATTCACTGGTAAAATTGAATGGCCATTGGCCCATCAGAATGTTGCTGGGGTTCTTACCGGTAGGGGACTTATGGATTGCTTGCAATACTATGATAATTGCTTGTTAGTTTTCAACTTGTGGCACATCTAGTCCAAAAAATATTTGACCTAGAGTCATAAGATTGACAAAACAGAGGCGTGTGGGGGCACCTGTGTCCTATGGACACATTTCTAGTTTTAACATGATTGGCACAGGTCCCGTTACTCTGATTTACTTATTTGCATATTTATGCCCCTTTTTATACTCAATGAAACATTCTTGCAACAACTCTATCAAAAAGTCGAGCATTGCTGTCCTCTAACAGCTCTTGTTTCAAAGGTCAAGGTCAAATTGACCTTGAATGTCAAAATGGTTTCGAATTAATAAATATCTGCTCGGAAGAATTAAAAAAATCAAAATTACATGAAAATTGCAGACTTGGTTTTATTGAGTCTGTACATGAGAGATAATGAAAAAGTGCAACCTCCCTCACACCCCCTAGCACCAGCTTGAGCAGTACTCAATTCTCAACACGTAAGTGCTGACTCAGTGATCCCGAAGGACCAGAAAAATATAAAAACGCTGAACAACTTATTGGACTTTGACCTTTAAACTTCAAACTTCCTTTAAAGATGCATTGGTATTGGCAAGAAGGTGACCTCTTTTGTGGATTTTGTTAAAGGTAAAAGTCATATTAACCTTATAGGTAAAAAACGGTTTCTTATCAATAACTTGACAACCCATGGGCCCTTGGCCCTCCAACTTCTTAGGTACATTGCTCTTTGCCAGTAGATGACCCCTATTGATTTGGGGTCAGGGAATCAAAGGTCATATTGACCTGTAGTTAAAAACTGTTTCGGATCAATAACTTGAAAACTAATGGGCTCTTGGCCCTCACTGCATAGGCGCAATAGTCTTGACCAGTAGATGACCCCTATTGATTTTGGGGGTCAGGGGTCAAAGGTTAAGGTCACATTAACCTTGTATGTCAAAACAGTTTCCTGTCAATAACTCGACAACCCATGGACTCTTGACCTTTAAAATTCACAGATGAATTGTTTGGGTCAGAAGATGACTTTTTTTTTGGCGTCAAGGGGTCAGAGGTCAACTTCACATTGACCATAAAGTAAAAACGGCTTCTGATCAATATCTTGACAACTCATGATACCTTCAAACTTCACAGGCCAGTAGATAACGCCTATTGATTTAAGGGTCAAAGGTCAAAGTCACATTGATCTTGTACATAAAAATGGTTTTCGGCCAATAACTCAACAGCTCAAGTAGCCTTGGTTGATAATTTTTATTATGCTCCCCGAAAAATTTCGGGGGATCATATAGTTGTCAGGTTGTCCGTCCGTCAGTCAATCCGTACGTACGTCCCGAATTCATGTCCAGCCCATAACTTTGTTATTTGAAGTCGGATTTTAAAACTGTTTCACAGAAATAATCACCATATTTAGACGACGTGTCGCGTACAACATTTGGGTCGCTACCTTGAAGGTCAAGGTCACAGCATGACCTTGAAGCAAAATAGTGACCTTGTAGGTAAAGACGGTTTCCGATCAATAACTAAAGAATGCTTAGGCCTAGGAACTTCAAACTTGATATGGTGATTGGTCATGACCAGCAGATGACCCCTATTGATTTTGGGGTCAAGGGGTCAAAGGTCAAGGTCACATTGACCTTGTAGGTAAAAACGGTTTCCGATCAATAACTAAAGAACGCTTAGGCCTAGGAACTTCAAACTTGGTATTGTGATTGGTCATGACCAGCAGATGACCCCTATTGATTTTGGGGTCAAGGGGTCAAAGGTCAAGGTCACATTGATGGTGTAAGTAAAAACGGTTTCCGATCAATAACTAAAGAACGCTTAGGCTTAGGAACCTCAAACTTGGTATGGTGATTGGTCATGACCAGCAGATGACCCCTATTGATTTTGGGGTCAAGGGGTCAAAGGTCAAGGTCACATTGACGGTGTAAGTAAAAACGGTTTCCGATCAATAACTAAAGAACGCTTAGGCACCTCAAACTTGGTATGATGATTGGTCATGACCAGCAGATGACCCTTATTGATTTTGGGGTCAAGGGGTCAAAGGTCAAGGTCACATTGACCTTGTAGGTAAAAACAGTTTCCGATCAATAACAAAAGAACGCTTAGGCCTAGGAACTTCAAACTTGGTATGGTGATTAGTCATTGGAGCATATAGTCGTCGGGTTGTCCTCCTGTCCGTCAGTCGGTCCGTACGTACGTCCCGAATTCGTGTCCGGCCCCTAACTTTGTTATTTGAAGTCAGATTTTAAAACTATTTCACAGAAATGATCACCATATTTAGACAACATGTCGCGCGCAACATTTTGGTCGCTTCCTTGAAGGTCAAGGTCACAGCATGACCTTGAAGCAAAATAGTGTCCAGTCCATAACTTCATTATTTGTAGTCAGATTTTAAAACTATCTTACAGAAATTATCACCATATTGCGATGACGTGGCGCGCGCAACATTTTGGTCGCTACCTTGAAGGTCAAGGTCACAGCATGACCTTGCAGCAAAATCGTGTCGGGCCCATAACTTTGTTACATGAAGTCAGATTTAACAATTATTTCACAGAGATAATTACCATATTGAATCGACGTGTCGCGTGCAACATTTGGGTCATGTCCCGCCCATAACTTCGTTACTTGAAGTCAGATTTTACAACTATTTCACAGAAATGATCACCATATTGAGACAATGTGTCGTGCACAACATTTGGGTTGTTTTTACACTTTGAACTTTGTCTGTGACATAACTCTGACACTAAAAGAGGTATTCCTGTGTCCAGAACCTATTCGGGGAGCATCACCCGGTTCAACGGGCTCTTGTTAAACTTAAAATGTGTTTGGTATACGCATTTCAAGGTCTAATGTAATATAACACATTGACTGTAATAAAGGAAGCCTATTTGGTGAGATTTGTGATAACTTTGTTATAGAATTGGGGCATACATGTTTTACAAACATATCTGTTTTTCTTTGAAAAATGTAGAAGCTTCCATGGGCAAGTGACTAAGTTCGCAGACTACAAGTCACTTGGCCCTTGTTACCACTGTAGGTTTAAATCTTGTCAAAGACTTCAGATTGTTTATGCCCCTGCATGTATTCCAAAATTCTGTCATTCTGATATCATCTGATGATCAGTTTTCATTCATTTATAATCTTGGTAACAGTAACATTCAACTCAAATTTGATATATGGATATACCATCAGAAAGTGCATATCAAGTTTGAATTCGGTCATGGTCCGAAGATTTTTTATAGAGTTAATAACGCCCCTTAACCTTTTAACCCATGAGCATATTGGGAAAAATGGCCGTTTTCATTGAAAAGCCTCCTGTAACAAGTTCAAACTGCTATGAAACTATGAAAAATCCTTCAATACTGATGAAACTTGGCACAAATGTTGACTAGACCATAGCCTCTGTAACAGCATGCTCATTCGTACAATTCCTGTTACCATGGCAATGGGGGACGTCTCAAAATTGCCAAAAATCACTATTTTGCATTGTTTTTTTTTTTCCATCAAAACTGATTTCAAAGTGCTGCAACTTCTCAATGAATTGAGATAGAGTAAAAGGCTTTTCAGATCGGTTACTAGTTACCCTAAGATCGACCTGAGGCCATTTTTAGCCTGTCATATGTCCAAAATTTTCTTGGCGTTTAGGGGGACTGCCGCCCCCCTCCCCCTTCAAACCCCCCAAACAGAAGGGGGCACATCCCCCTTCTGGCAACCCCCTGATGTAACATTTTGATGGGGGTGGAGCTGGTCACTTTTTTAACAACATTTCTCAAACAAATAACAGTGTTTGGGGCCTAAATAGGGAATTTTTCACTGTTTGAGGCCTCAAAAAGGGGGGGGGGAGGGGAAAAGCTGTCAAAACACGTCTATATAAGGGAAAAGGTTAATGAAATTTTCAGTTTCCATTCATTATCTGCCCAACAGTTGTACACCTGAAACTCAAATTTGATAATTATATGGATATGTCAAAGGAATGCCCGCGCCCCATGTTCACAAAGAAAAGATCAAGATCAAGTGATCCTGATTTAATTTTCATTGTCTTATGTTTCTAAAATTAATCATATTTTGCTAGAATTAAATGGTGCATAATTATTCAAAATGTAAGAAAATGCTGATTTACAAAGAAACCAACCTATTGTAGGATAAAATCAATGAATAACAAAACAAATACAAAATTAATCGGATCAAAATAAGGATCAATTTTAGGATCAAGATCAATATTTGGATCAACTGTAAAATGCCAGTATATTGCAAAAATAACAATAAATTTATTCTAAAATTTCATATACTTGCTATTTCATGTCCAATTTTATCAAGTTAATATTAAATATTTAATCTCTGAGGATAAACACTGGATAATATATGAGTTTTTGTGCCCCCACTATGGGGGGGGGGCATTTAGATTTACCCTAATGTCTGTCCTGCCATCCTTCCGTCCATCCTTCCATCCATTCCCTTTTTGTGTCGCATGTAGCTCAAAAAGTAATTGACCTAGAGTCATGAAACCTTACAGGAATGTTGATCAGCATGTGAAGTTCTGCACCTGAGTATTTTCATGTTGATATATTTAGTATTTTTAGAGTTATTGCCCTTGACTTAGTATAAATTTCCAATTTTCAACTTGTGTTGCACGTAACTCAAAAAATATTTGACCTACAGTCATGAAACCTTCCAGGAATGTTGATCAGCATGTGCAGTTGTGCACCTGGGTATTTTCATGTGGATATATTTAGTATTTTTAGAGTTATTGCTCTTGAATTAGTAAAAATTTCCAATTTCAACTTGTGTGGCACGTAACTAAAAAAGTACTTGACCTAGAGTCATGAAACCTTACAGGAATGTTGCTCAGCATGTATAGTTGTGCACCTTGGTATTCTGTGTGGATATTTTTTGTATTTTTAGAGTTATTGCCCTTGACTTAGACTTAGTAAAAAATTACAATATTTAACTTGTGTTGCACGTAACTCAAAATGTTTATGACCTGTAGGCCTGAAAGTTTACAAGAATGTTGGTCAGCATGTGTACTTGCACCTTGGGGTTTTCTTGTGGATTTATTCAGTATTTGTAGTATTTGCCCTTTATTTAGTAAAAGATTTTTAGTTTTCAACTTGGGCACATGTAGCCAAAAAAAAAATATTTGACCTAGAGACATTAGATTGACAAATTAGTGGAGTGTGGGGGCACCTGTGTCCTATGGACACATTTCTAGTTTTAATTTGATCCTGATCTTGATCCTTAAATCTTTGTGAATACAGGGCCAGGTCATGTTGGAATTTGGTTATAGTTTGATGAGTTATGCCCCTTTAACTTTGAAAAAAAAAGAAATTTTCAGTTTTGGTTCATTATCCCCAAACAGTTGTACACATTCAACTCAAATGTAACATATGGATATGTCATAGGAATGTGCAGGTCAAGTTCAAATTTGGTCATGGTTTGGTGATTTAAGACAGAGTGATTACAGAGTATTTTATCTTTTATCTTAACTTTGAAAAAAAGGGAAATTTTCAGTTTCAATTCATTATCTCCCCAACAGTTGTACACATTCAAATCAAATTTGACATTTGAATACGGCAAAGGAATGCCCAGGTCAAGTTGGAATTTGGTCATGCTTCAATGATTTTTGGCAGAGTAACATGCCCCTTTAACTTTGAAAAAAATAAGAAATTTTCAGTTTCCACTCATTATCTCCCAACAGTTGAACACATTCAACTGAAATTTAATATATAGATATGTCAGTCTATTTGGTCATGGTTCGGTCATTTTTGACAGTTATGCCCCTTAACTTTGACAAAAAAGGGGAAATTTTAAGTTCCCATTCTTTATCTCCCAACAGTTGTACACATTCAACTGAAATTTAACTTATGTTTATGTCATAGGAATGTGCAAGTCAACTTCAAATTTAGTATGGTTTGATTATTTTTGACAGAGTGATTACAGTATTTTATCTTTCTATGACTTTGAAGGGAATTTTTCAGTTTCCATTTATTATCCCCCCCTCCCCAAACAGTTGTACACATTCGACTCAAATTTTACAATTGGCAGAGTTATGCCCCTTTAACTTTGGTAAAAAAAAAAATTCAGTTTCCTGTCATTATCTTTCCAACATTATTTATGAATAATTATAATATAAGTTTTAATCATATTTATGATAAATGAGATTCACGGTTTAGGCAGAAAAGGGCTTCAAATGAAAAGTCTTTAGTCTTACTTAATTAAGAAGCCCTGCAATGCGGGACACATTGACAAGTGCAGGTACATTTAAAATCTAAAGAAATATCAAAACCAAAATGTTGCCTGTGTAAAGCTTGAATCATATTGTAGTTCTGTATGAAGATTTTTGGTAACATGAATCGTATTATTGTTCTGTATGAAGATTTTTGGTAACATGAATCGTATTATTGTTCTGTATGAAGATTTTTGGTAACATGAATCGTATTATTGTTCTGTATGAAGAATTTTTGGTAACATGAATCGTATTATTGTTCTGTATGAAGATTTTTGGTAACATGAATCGTATTATTGTTCTGTATGAAGATTTTTGGTAATGTGAATCGTATTATTGTTCTGTATGAAGATTTTTGGTAACATGAATCGTATTATTGTTCTGTATGAAGAATTTTGGTAACATAAATCGTATTATTGTTCTGTATGAAGATTTTGGGTAACATGACTATTCAACATATTTGTAGATAAAACCTGAGGACTGTTCACAAGAATTTAATAGACTTGTTACTATAAATAGTAAACAATTAAACCATGATTTCAACTTATTTTCAGTGTCATGTAACCAATTATGAGTTTGCAGCCATGAGTGGACTGAAGTCATAATCATTATTGGCCAACTGAAGGTGAGCAGAACTTAAGTAAATGCAAAAATGGTCAAATATGACATCATAATTGACATTATCAAAGAATTAAAATTTTATTTTTAATAAAGTTGACTAGGATTTTGTGATTTTAACTAATTTGATAACACATTGATTACTGAAAACCCTAAATAAAACAAACAAAAAACACAAAATGGATTTGAATAACTGGAGTCTATGCATCTCTTAACTCCTGTAAGTGAGTTAATTTTTTTTACCCCATGTAACAACTGAGGTTACTACTCAACATTAGCCAAAATCATCTTTCCAGTTTCGGCACCTTATAACCTATATTGTGTTGGTGCAAACATAACCTGTGATTATCATGGCACCATCCAAACTACTGCGTAATAATCACACACATGGTAATATTTCCAGACTTGCAATAATTATGTGACAGGGGATTTATTAAAATCTCTAAAAATTTACATGCACTGTTCCAAATTCAAAGCAGGGCAAATTAACCAGGTTATTTTCTTGTTACAGAATTCTGATGCTGTTGAGGTAGTTTTGGCAATACTTGGAATCATGCCTCAGAAGATTGCTGGAGGTGTCTTTTTGTTACCAAGAAAAAGGTAAAGCCAAATTATTTTGAAACAGAACCCACATAGCTTAGTGGCTAAGATCACTCCCTCCTCTGCTTTGGAAAGTTAGTGATTCTTATATTAAAAATATTGGCTCTTTAGTAAAATGTTAAATCCATCAAGTTAAGAGCTAAAGGAACTAGTGTCTAAATATAATGAGTCTTGAAGACATTTTCCCGAGTTTTTTGTGCCGGGCATTTAGATTTACCCTTGTCCGTCCGTCCTTCCTTCCGTCCTTTCACTTTTGTGTCGCACGTAACTCAAAAATTATTTGACCGAGAGTCATGAAACTTTACAGGAAAGTTGATCAGCATGTGTAGTTGTGCACCTGGGTATTTTCGTCTGAATATTTTTTGTATTTTTAGAGTTATGGCCCTTGATTTAGTAAAGTTTTGCAATTTTCTACTTGTGTCGCATGTAACTCAAAAAGTATTTGACCTAGAGTCATGAAACTTTACAGGAATGTTGATCAGCATGTGTAGTTGTGCACCTGGGTATTTTCGTCTGAATATTTTTTGTATTTTTAGAGTTATGGCCCTTGATTTAGTAAAATTTTGCAATTTTCTACTTGTGTCGCATGTAACTAAAAAAGTGTTTGACCTAGAGTCATGAAACTTTACAGGAATGTTGATCAGCATGTGTAGTTGTGCACCTGGTTGTTTTTGTGTGGATTTATTTAGTATTTTTAGAGTTATTGCCCTTGATTTAGTAAAATTTTTGCAATTTTCAACTTGTGTCACATGTAACTCAAAAAGTATTTGACCTAGAGTCATGAAACTTTACAGGAATGTTGATCAGCATGTGTAGTTGTGCACCTGGGTATTTTCGTCTGGACATTGTTAGAGTTATTGCCCTTGATTTAGTAAAATTTTGCAATTTTCAACTTGTGTCACATGTAACTCTAAAAGTATTTGACCTAGAGTCATGAAACTTTACAGGAATATTTATCAGCATGTGTAGTTGTGCACCTAGGTGTTTTCATTTGGATTTATTTAGTATTTTAAGAGTTATTGCCCTTGATTTAGTAAAATTTTGCAATTTTCAACTTGTGTCACATGTAACTCAAAAAGTATTTGACCTAGTCATGAAACTTTACAGGAATGTTTATCAGCATGTGTAGTTGTGCACCTAGGTGTTTTCATTTGGATTTATTTAGTATTTTAAGAGTTATTGCCCTTGATTTAGTAAAATTTTGCAATTTTCAACTTGTGTCGCATGTAACTCAAAAAGGATTTGACCTAGAGTCATGAAACTTTACAGGAATGTTGATCAGCATGTGTAATTGTGCACCTGGGTGTTTTCGTGTGGATTTATGTAGTATTTTTAGAGTTATTGCCCTTGATTTAGTAAAATTTTGCAATTTTCAACTTGTGTCGCATGTAACTCAAAAAGTATTTGACCTAGAGTCATGAAACTTTACAGGAATGTTGATCAGCATGTGTAGTTGTGCACCTAGGTATTTTCGATTGGATTTATTTAGTATTTTTAGAGTTATTGCCCTTGACTTAGAAATTTTTTGCAATTTTCAACTTGTGTCGCATGTAACTCAAAAAGGATTTGGCATAAAGTCATTAAACCTTACGGGAAGGTTGCTCAGCATATTTAGTTTTGCACCTGGGGTTTCGCTTGTGGATTTATCCAGTATTTGTAGAGTTATTTCCCTTGACTTAGTAAAAACCGTTTCATTATGTTGTTATTTGTTCCTTGAGTATCAACCAACTTTACAGAAATAATAATCAATAATCAACTAAATTACAGGAATAATGATTCACATCACTGTGAAGCTATGAACCTGGGACTTTGCATGTGGATTTTTTTCAGTTTTGTAAGAGTTATTGCCCTTGACTTACACTAGTATAAATTTACAATTTTCAACTTGTTCATGCATAGCTCAAAAAGTATTGTAGGCCTGAAAGTTTACCAGAATGTTGGTCATCATGTGTACTTATGCACCTTTGGGTTTGCTTGTGGATTTATTCAGTATTTGTAAAGTTCTTGCCCTTTACTTAGTAAAAGATTTTTAGTTTTCAAAAAAATATTTGACCTAGAGTCATAAGATTGACAGAACAGTGGCGCGGTGGGGGCACCCGTGTCCTATGGACACATTTCTAGTTACATACAGCTCTTGTCATAATCTTATGATTGATTCTTGTAAAAAAAATTTGACCTAAAATGTCTTTGTTTTTTAACACACATGAATATTGTATGAAAACATCGTAAAATATTTTAGGAACCAAGTATTATTCTGTTGTTTTAAGTATGGTTTTAACAGTTAAGTAATAATTTTGTGCTTGGTGCCAATTACTCAAAGGGAAATGTTATAAAATGTCTTAAAATATGGATAGATTGCAGTATGGAAATTATACACATTATTTTAATGTTGACTATAGGGAGTTTATTGAGAGCTGTCATAATTAACAAACGTCAGATAAACCTTGTCAAGATGTCTGATTCTAGTTTTAATGCTTTTTCACTATAAGTTCTTTATTTCTTAACGTATTCACTTCAAACTTTAAATATAAGTTTCTGGTCATCAACCACATCATATGTGACAAGGTTTACAACTTTAGCACACAAATTATCAGAATTACCTCCCTTGAACTTAGAATTTTCATGATAAAAAAAATGGGTTTTTTTTTTAAATACTTCTTTATTTCTTAATATATTTACTTCAAACTTAATATATTATGTTTCTTATTATCATTCAAATCATTTGTGAGAAGGTTCAATACTCTAGCAAGACTATTTCCAGAATTATGTCCCCCTTGAACTAGGATTGACTTCAAACTCCCACATCATAATAATATGACAAGGTTTATAAATCTAAAATTCATATTTCCAGAATTATCTCCTCATTAATCTTTGAATTGTTCTTATTCATTCTTTAACTTTTTTATTTCTTCAGGGATTTACTTCAAATTTAAATAAACATTCATTATCAACACCTACATTAAATATATAATTATATTTCTTTTTCTTTTTAATTTTTATGCCCCCGGGCATATAGTAATTGAACCGTCCGTCCATCTGTCCGTCCGTCTGTCTGTCCGTACAAGGTTAACCTAGATCGGCAAGTTTGATTTTTCTTAAGTTCTACCTGCACCAATGGCTTCTTAGTTTACACACTTACTAATCAATACAAAGTACATGATCTGGTCAAGTTACATAACTATGGCTTTCATATTTACCAAGTTATTGCCCTTTTCAGCACTTAGAAAATGAATAATGGTTAACCTAAAACGACAAGTTGGAAATATCTTAAGTTCTATCAATACTAATGGCTTCATAATTTCCACACTTACGTATCAATACAAAGTACATGATATTGCCAAGTTATATAACTGTGTCATCCATATTTCCCAGTTATTTCCCTTTTTTCACTTTGAAAATAGGGCCTTGTCTGGTTAACCTATTCTGGCAAGTTGGATTTATCGTAAATTTCTCTTAATTGCTTAATTTATTTAAAGATATCTTGCATATTTGGTAGGTGGATACCTTTTATGATCCTCTAATTTTTTGTGGAGTAAGTGGTCTCTAGGGTCAAGGTCACTGGTTTAGAAAATAAATTTAAACATTTTTGCTCATACAGCCTTTATTTTTTGGTTGAAGTCTTTCATGTTTAATACAAACATGCCAAGGGAGGTCCTCCTTCTTTGGGTATAGTAAGGTGTCATTGGGGTCAAGGTCAATGTCACCAATGTCAAGGTCACCAATGTTAAAAATAGATTTTTACATTTTTACAGGTGTATTAAACATATTCTATAGACAGATGTCATTTATAATTGATAGGAACATAAAATTTGATGGAGTTAGTGGTCAGTTGGGTCAAGGTCACCAGTGCTAAAAATAGATTTTTACACTTTTGCTCATACAGGCTTTATTTATTGACAGATATACATGTATTTCATATTTGGTAGGAAGATAACTAGCATGGTATTCTTCCTTTTGATTGGGGTAGGGATCAGTTGGTCAAGGTCACTTGTGCTAAAAATAGATTTTTACACTTTTGCCCATACAGGCTTTATTTATTGACAGGTGTATTTCATATTTGATAGGAAGATAACTTGCATGGTATTCTTCCTTTTGATTGAGTTAGGGATCAGTGTGTCAAGGTCACTAGTGCTAAAAATAGATTTTAACACTTTTGCCCATACAGCCTTTATTTATTGACAGATATATTTCATATTTGGTAGGAAGATAACTTGCATGCTATTCTTCCTTTGGATGGAGTTAGGGGTCAGTTGGGTCAAGGTCACAAGTGCTAAAAATAGATTTTTACACTTTTGCCCATACAGCCTTTATTTATTGACAGATTTATTTCATATTTGGTTGAAAGATAACTAACATGGTATTCTTCCTTTGGATGGAGTTAGGGGTCAGTTGGATCAAGGTCATCAATGCTCAAAATAGATTTTTATTTATTGACAGGTGTATTTCATATTTGGTAGGAAGATAACTTGCATGATATTCTATAGGTGTCAGGGGGTCAAGGTCAAGGGTGCCAAATATAGATTTCTTACATTTATATATACATGTATTTGATAAAGTTGAATATTCACAAGTCATAGCAATGACTTGGCAACTTATATATTTCACAATTACAAAATGCCATGACTCTGTCAAGCTATATAACTTGTGTTTACAATTTTTGGCAATGTTTCTGTCCATATAACTGAGTGAATGGGTAAACATTTTTTGAAATATTGCTACTGACAAGAATCGGAGCCGGGGGCATTTGTGTTTAACAAACACGTTCTTGTTCATCTTTGTTACTATACATGTTAATGGTATATTCGAAAATTGTTATTTTTTCATGTGTCCTTTGTGACTATAAATGGTATCTGTTGTATAAACATTATTTCCTTACTAGGCAGGGAAACGTAACACATTACTATGATACAGACAAACTAAGATTTAAGTTCATTCATGTTATTCATTCATTTAATGGCATAATTGAATGGCCAATGGCCCTTCAGAATGTTGCTGGGGTTCTAACCAGTAGGGGACTTATGGATTGCTTGCAATACTATAATAATTGCTTGTTTTTAAACTGTTACATGGTTCAAAAATTTGTTTTTTATCACCTTTATCATATTTGGTAGGATAAACAACACTAGCCTGTATCTCCATTTAATTTTTATTTAAGCATGAAATTTATTTGAAAATTGTTTTATTTTTTAAGTGTTTCTATTATCTGTAACCAGTGTAAAATATATAGAATATATTTTTATACTATTGATTTTGTTACATAAGTATAGTGCTGTAAAACTTTCAGGGCTTCGTTTCTATATACTGAGAGTAATGTATGTTTATATCATAATTGATTTTTTTTATTAGCTTGACTTTTTTTTTTTTTTGAAAAAAAAAGTACAGGTATTGTTACAGTCAGGTCGGCGTTCCCGTTGCCCTTGCGGTTGCCGTTGCCGTCCGCAAACTTATACCTGGATCATAACTTTTTTATTTCTTGGTGTATTGTCTTCATACTTGGCCACAACAACCCTTGGGACAAGACCTTTCAGTAGACCACACTAACATTGACCTTCATCCATAAATGACCTTGACCTTCAAGGTTAAAAGTCCAAATTTTGCTTGTTCATGCTGTTATTGGCTGTAACTTTGTTATTTTTGAATGGATTGTCTTCAAACTTGAACATAATAATCTTCAAGGATATCCCTTAAAAATAACCAGAATACCTTGACCTTCACTCATAAATGACCTTGACTTTGAAGGTCAAATTATTGAAATTTTCATTTTTTAGCTATTATTGGCTGTAACTTTGTTATTTATGAATGGATTGTCTTCAAACTTGAACATAGTAATCTTCAGGGATATCCCTTAAAAATAACCAGACAGACCTTGACCTTCACTCATAAATGACCTTGATTTTGAAGGTCAAATTATTGAAATATTCACTTTTTTGGCTATTATTGGCTGTAACTTTGTTATTTTTGAATGGATTGTCTTGATTGAAACTTGAACATAATAATCTTCAAGGATAACTGTTAAAAATAACCCGTCAGACCTTGACCTTCACTCATTAATGACATTGTCTTTGAAGGTCAAATTATTGAAATTTTCATTGTTTTGGATGTAACTGACTGTAACTTTGCTATTATTGAAGGGATCAACTTCATATTATAACAGAACATTCTTAAGGACCTTGTTGTTTATCAAACCCAAATTTGCTTGGGCTCTTAAATGACCTTGACCTTGAAGGTTAAATTAATGAATTTTCTCAGATTTGTGCATTAAATGACCATAATAATATATTTATTGGTGTGTGTGTGTGTGTGTGTGTATATATATATATATATATATAAATTTGGAGAAAATAAACGTTCATACAGTGCTAAAGTATAAATACCCAAGTACTTTCGGCGTATTATGCCTTCATCAGGGGTGTATTACATGCATAATGTGCACACAATCGAGCACAAAATCTCAATACGTGTGTACTGTATAGTATCAAAAATTGAACTGAAACACAGTCGCTAGAAAGGTGATAAAATTACATCGATTATGAATAGACCGTTATTGAATGGTCATTGTGTAGTACTTTACAAAAGAGAATATAGCCTGCGGTCAATATGGCATAAACTCGGTTAAATATATCGTTTAAAAGAAAAAAATATATATATTAACTAAAAAAAATAAAACTTCACATATAAGGGCGTTTTGTGTTTTTATTATGCCCCCATTTCGAAGAAAAGGGGGTATATTGCTTTGCACTTGTCGGTCCGTCGGTCTGTCGGTCCGTCGGTCCGTAGACCAAATGGTTTCCGAGTGATAACTAAAGAACCCTTAGGCCTAGGAACTTCAAACTTGGTATGGTGATTGGTCATGATCAGTAGATGACCCCTATTGATTTTGGGGTCAAGGGGTCAAAGGTCAAGGTCACATTGACCTTGTAAGCAAAAACAGTTTCCGATCAATAACTAAAGAACTTGAAGGCCTAGGAACTTCAAACTTGGTATGGTGATTGGTCATGATCAGTAGATGACCCCTATTGATTTTGGGGTCAAGGGGTCAAAGGTCAAGGTCACATTGACCTTGTAAGCAAAAACGGTTTCCGATCAATAACTAAAGAACTTCAAGGCCTAGGAACTTCAAACTTGGTATGGTGATTGGTCATGATCAGTAGATGACCCCTATTGATTTTGGGGTCAAGGGGTCAAAGGTCAAGGTCACATTGACCTTGTAAGCAAAAACGGTTTCCGATCAATAACTAAAGAACTTTAAGGCCTAGGAACTTCAAACTTGGTATGGTGATTGGTCATGATCAGTAGATGACCCCTATTGATTTTGGGGTCAAGGGGTCAAAGGTCAAGGTCACATTGACCTTGTAAGCAAAAACGGTTTCCGATCAATAACTAAAGAACTTTAAGGCCTAGGAACTTCAAACTTGATATGGTGATTGGTCATGATCAGTAGATGACCCCTATTGATTTTGGGGTCAAGGGGTCAAAGGTCAAGGTCACATTGACCTTGTAAGCAAAAACAGTTTCCGATCAATAACTAAAGAACTTTAAGGCCTAGGAACTTCAAACTTGGTATGGTGATTGGTCATGATCAGTAGATGACCCCTATTGATTTTAGGGTCAAGGGGTCAAAGGTCAAGGTCACATTGACCTTTTTGGTAAAAACGGTTTCTGATCAATAACATAAGAACCCTTAGGCCTAGGAACTTCAAACTTGGTATGGTGATTGGTTATGACCAGCAAATAGACCCCTATTGATTTTGGGGTCAAGGGGTCAAAGGTCAAGGTCACATTGACCTTGTAGGTAAAAAAACGGTTTCCGATCAATAACGAAAGAACCCTTAGGCTTAGGGACTTCAAACTTGATATGGTGATTGGTCATGATCAGTAGATGACCGCTATTGATTTTGGGGTCAAGGGGTCAAAGGTCAAGGTCACATTGACCTCTTAGGTAAAAACAGTTTCCGACCAATAACTAAAGAACCCTTAGGCCTAGGAACTTCAAACTTGGTATGGTGATTGGTTATGACCAGCAGATGACCCCTATTGATATTGGGGTTAAGGGGTCAAAGGGCAAGGTCACATTGACCTTGTAGGTAAAAAAGCTTTCCAAAAAATAACTTAAGAACCTTTAGGCCTAGGAACTTCAAACTTGGTATGGTGATTGGTCATGACCAGCAGATGACCTATTGATTTTGGGGTCAAGGGGTCAAAGGTCAAGGTCACATTGACCTTGTAGGTAAAAACATTTTCCGATCAATTTACTAAAAACGCTTAGGCCTAGGAACTTCAAACTTTGTATGATGATTGGTTATGACCAGCAGATGACCCCTATTGATTTTGGGTCAAGGGGTCAAAGGTCAAGGTCACATTGACCTTGTAAGTAAAAACGGTTTCTATCAATAACTTAAGAACGCTTAGGCCTAGGAACTTCAAACTTGGTATGGTGATTTGTCATGACCAGCAGATTACCCCTATTGATTTTGGGATCAAGGGGTCAAAGGTCAAGGTCACATTGACATTGTTAGTAAAAACGGTTTCTGATCAATAACTAAAGAACCCTTCGGCCTAGGAACTTCAAACTTGGCATGGTGATTGGTCATGAGCAGCAGATGACCCCTATTGATTTTGGGGTCAAAGGTCAAGGTCACATTGACCTTGTATGTTAAAAACGGTTTCTGATCAATTAACTAAAAACGCTTAGGCCTAGGAACTTCAAACTTTGTATGATGATTGGTTGTGACCAGCAGATGACCCCTATTGAGTTTTGGGTCAAGGGGTTAAAGGTAAAGGTCATGACCAGTAGATACTTGATAAACCTTATTAATTGTTTGATCACTGGGTCAGAAGTCATGCATAATAACCTTATCACATGACTAATTGGCTGCTGATAGGGGGCATACATGTTTTACAAACATATCTTGTTACTATAAGTATGATGTAAGAAAATGCAAGTTACAAACAGTATGATGTTATATTAAGTGGAAATTTACGATAAGGTGAAAGCCTGAGAGCTTCGTTTTTACTTTCACCTTATCGTAAATTTCCACTTAATATAACATCATACTGTTTGTAACTTGCATTTTCTTACATCATACTTATAGTAATAAAAACACAAAACGCCCTTATATGTGAAGTTTTATTTTTTTTAGTTAATATATATATTTTTTTCTTTTAAACGATATATTTAACCGAGTTTATGCCATATTGACCGCAGGCTATATTCTCTTTTGTAAAGTACTACACAATGACCATTCAATAACGGTCTATTCATAATCGATGTAATTTTATCACCTTTCTAGCGACTGTGTTTCAGTTCAATTTTTGATACTATACAGTACACACGTATTGAGATTTTGTGCTCGATTGTGTGCACATTATGCATGTAATACACCCCTGATGAAGGCATAATACGCCGAAAGTACTTGGGTATTTATACTTTAGCACTGTATGAACGTTTATTTTCTCCAAATTTATTGTTTTTTTCCACGTTCTTGTATCCTTCTTTGGATCCAGTGTTTTTGAAAGGTATTTTGTAGATGCAAATTTTTTTCACAAACCTATATATATATATATATATATCTATTTCTATCATCATCATCATCATCATCACCATCATCATCAACAACAACAACAACGTATATTGTGTGTTTCTATTTTTAGAATTGCGTGTTTCTATTTATAGAATTGCGTGTTACTATTTATAGAATTGCTTGTTACTATTTATAGAATTGCGTGTTTCTATTTATAGAATTGAGTGTTTCTATTTATAGAATTACGTCTTTCTATTTATTGAATTGCGTGTTTCTATTTATAGAATTGCGTGTTTCTTTTCATATATATATATATACAAAATAGATAAACAAAACTAATGTAGCAAGACAGACCAACTAAATTTATAAAAAGGAAACTTTAAGATATGTTCAAACCTTTCTATGTTTGCGTTTAGAAAAAGTAAAAAGTCGAGCGTTGCCCCCGCCCGGCGGTGGCTCTTGTTGTCTTTACTGTGACCAGCATTTTAGCTGAGCATACTAGCTGTTGTTATTATAATTCCCCGCCGAAAAGGCAGCAGGGGATATAAAAATAGTCTCCGTCCGTCAGTCTGTCCATATGTCCAACTATCCGTTCTTCCGCCGGAGCATATCTCAAAAGTACTTGAGGTATCAACTTGTAATTGAATAGGTGGAAAGATCTCGTTGAGGAGGAGTGCAGTGCACAAGAATGATAACTGTACCCTGCATAATTTTTCAGTTATTGCCCTTTGTTATTTTTTAAACTTAATTTTGTCCAGAGCATAACTCAAAAAGCATTTAAGATATCAGCATGAAACCTCATAGGTGGATAGATCTCACTCAGGAGATGTGCAGAGCATAAGAGAGATAACTCTACCCTTCATAATTTTTGAGTTATTGCCCTTTGTTTTTTTTCATACTTAATTTTTCACCTGAGTGAAGCATAACTCAAAAAAGTCTTTGAGCTGTCAACATGAAACTTCATAGGTGGATAGATCTTATTGACGAGGAATGCTGTGAGCAAGAATGATAACTGTACCCTTTATAATTTTTGACTTATTGCCCTTTGTTATTTTTCATACTTTTTGTCTGGAGCTCATCTTAATAGTGTTGGAAGTATCAATTTGAAAGTTCATAGGTGGATAGATCTCATTAAGGAGGAGTGCAGCACACAAGAATGATAACCTACCCTGCATTATTTTTGAGTTTTTGCCCTTTGTTATTTTCAGCCACCAGTATCCACATAGGTTTCAAATTTGTAAACACTTCAGTCATCAGTTTTCATTACCTGAAAGACCTCTTAAAATTGAATTATTCTGCTCTACTACATATACATTCCCCCAATGAACAAACACATTTGGCGGGGGGGATGGCCATGTTAACATATGGCTCTTGTTGTCCCCAGCCTTTTCGAAGAAAAAAAGGGGGATATAGAAATAGGCTCTGTCCGGACGTCTGTCCACGCATCCGTCACACTTTCGTGTCCTGTCCATAACTGTGTCATTTATCAAAGGAATCTGAAATAACTTGGCACAAATGTTTGTTATAATAAGACGATGTGTCATGCCCAACAACCAGACTCCTACCTCCATGGTCAAGGTACACATTGCCTATTTGAGGGTATATGTCGTGTCCAGTCCATAACTTTCTTATCTTTGAAGGGATTTTGTAAATACTTGCCACAATTGTTCTCAATAATGAGACGATGTGTCATGCACAACACCTGCATCCCTACCTCCAAGTTCAAGGTCACACTTAGAGGTCAAAAATTAACATAGTCTGTATAAGGGTATATTTTGTGTCCCGATCAAGAACTTCTTCGGGATTTTAAAATAACTAGGCACAAATGGTCACAATAAGAAGATGATATGTCAAGTACAACACCTGCACCCCTACCTCCAAGGTCACACTTAGAGGTCAAAGGTTAACAGTCTGTTATATGGTATATTTTGTGTCCTGTCCATAACTTCTTCATAGATCAAGGGATTTTGAAAATACTTGGCACAAATAGTCACAATGATAAGATGATATGTCATGCGTAACACCTGTGTCCCTACCTCCAAGGTCAAGGTCACACTTAGAGGTCAAAGATTTACATAGTCTGTTATAGGGTATATTTTGTGTCCGATCTATAACTTCTTCATAGTTCAAGGGATTTTGAAAATACTTGGCACAAATAGTTACAATAATAAGACGATATGTCATGCAATTAACACCTGCACCCCTACCTCCAAGGTCAAGGTCACACTTAGAGGTCAAAGCTTTACATGATAAATTTTTAAATTCCGTGTTTCAATTTATTTCTTTAATAAATTTATTGTTGCATTTGCAGATCTAGCATTGATCATAAGTTTGGACTGAAAGTCCTGAGATCCATACCTCAAAATAGCACAATTTTATGCTTCGTATAAAAATTCCCTGAAGCGGGGGACGTTGGTAACTCTGTTACAAATTCTTGTATATCTTGTTCATATTGATTTGATAAAAAGTAATAGTAATTTATTTCTTTGTCCACTGAACAAAGCTTATAAATATTATTTAAGCAGTTAAATTTGAAATGGCTACATTTCATTTTATAATGAAAATGATACTCTGAATTAATAATTGTTTTTGTTTTTCTTTATTGTAGGGATGGAGAGAAACATGGAAACATTAGTGAAGATACTACAAAATGGGGTTAAGACGGAATGTCCAGTCACTAGAAGCTGTCATACAGAATTACCAACAAAACAACAAAACAAGGGGCGTCCGTGGCCGAGTGGTTAAGGTCGTTGACTTCAACCCACTTGCCCCTCACCGCTGTGGGTTCGAATCCCGACAGGGACTTTGGATTCTTTCATGTGAGGAAGCTATCCAGCTAACTTACGGAACGTCGGTGGTTCTACTCAGGTGCCCGTTGGTGCCTGAAATAATGCACGGAATGGTACCTGAGGTCTTCCTCCACCAGTAAAGCTGGAACGTCGCGATATGATCTATACTGTGTTGATGTGACGTAAAACCCAAAACAAACAAACAAACAAAAACCAACAAAACAAAAAGAAATTGTTCTTGTGCCCTATAAAATACATGTATATAAGAAATTGATAGATTAACTTTGGAACACTTGATTATGATAAATCTGATAATGTGATATGATAAATTTATGATAATTATGAAATACAAGTAAAATTAATAAAAATAAAAATAAATTTATCCAGTAAGAAATAAGATAAAACAAAAGAGAAATATTTTTCAAAATTAAAAGTACAAGGTCTAGATACCAGTTTAAATTATATAGAACTTACAGAATTTATTTACACTATGTTAATTTTTGACCTCTAAGTGTGACCTTGAACTTGGGAGGTCAAAAATTAACATAGTCTGTTTAAGGGTATATTTTGTGTCCCGATCAAGAACTTCTTCAGGATTTTAAAATAACTAGGCACAAATGGTCACAATAAGAAGATGATATGTCAAGTACAACACCTGCACCCCTACCTCCAAGGTTAAGGTCACACTTAGAGGTCAAACATTAACAGTCTGTTATATGGTATATTTTGTGTCCTGTCCATAACTTCTTCATAGATCAAGGGATTTTGAAAATACTTGGCACAAATAGTCACAATGATATGATGATATGTCATGTGTAACACCTGTGTCCCTACCTCCAAGGTTAAGGTCACACTTAGAGGTCAAAGATTTACATAGTCTGTTATAGGGTATATTTTGTGTCCGATCTATAACTTCTTCATAGTTCAAGGGATTTTGAAAATACTTGGCACAAATAGTTACAATAATAAGACGATATGTCATGCATAACACCTGCACCCCTACCTCCAAGGTCAAGGTCACACTTAGAGGTCAAAGCTTTACATGATAAATTTTTAAATTCCGTGTTTCATTTTATTTCTTTAATAAATTTATTGTTGCATTTGCAGATCTAGCATTGATCATAAGTTTGGACTGAAAGTCCTGAGATCCATACCTCAATCTTTTGAAATAGCACAATTTTATGCTTCGTATAAAAATTCCCTGAGGCGGGGGACGTTGGTAATTCTGTTACAAATTCTTGTATATCTTGTTCATATTGATTTGATAAAAAGTCATAGTAATTTATTTCTTTGTCCACTGAACAAAGCTTATAAATATTATTTAAGCAGTTAAATTTGAAATGGCTACATTTCATTTTATAATGAAAATGATACTCTGAATTAATAATTGTTTTTGTTTTTCTTTATTGTAGGGATGGAGAGAAACATGAAAACATTAGTGAAGATACTACAAAATGAGGTTAAGACGGAATGTCCAGTCACTAGAAGCTGTCATACAGAATTACCAACAAAACAAGGGGCGTCCGTGGCCGAGTGGTTAAGGTCGTTGACTTCAACCCACTTGCCCCTCACAGCTGTGCCTGAAATAAGCAGGGACTTTGGATTCTTTCATGTGAGGAAGCTATCCAGCTAGCTTACGAAACGTCGTTGGTTCTACTCAGGTGCCCGTTCGTGCCTGAAATAATGCACGGAAGGGCACCTGAGGTCTTCCTCCACCAGTAAAGCTGGAACGTCGCGATATTGATGTGACGTAAAACCAAAAACAAACAAACAAAAACCAACAAAACAAAAAGAAATTGTTCTTGTGCCCTATAAATACATGTATATAAGAAATTGATAGATTAACTTTGGAACACTTGATTATGATAAATCTGATAATGTGATATGATAAATTTATGATAATTATGAAATACAAGTAAAATTAATAAAAATAAAAATAAATTTATCCAGTAAGAAATAAGATAAAACAAAAGAGAAATATTTTTCAAAATTAAAAGTACAAGGTCTAGTATCTGAAACCAGTTTAAATTATATAGAACTTAAAGAATTTATTTAATATACGCTGTTAATATACTTTTAATGTATTTGCTCAAATCATAAGTTTATGACGAACATTTTTAAAGGCCCATCAAGCCTAAAAAATGCTATCATTTTAATTATGCAAAAACTTATTACTTTTTGTGTTTTCAAACAGTTTCTAATTGGCCATATACCCAAGTCATTTTTTGCATTTTTACAATTACGGGCAGTACAGTTTTTAATGATTTAGTACTTTGCATAAGCAAGTCAAAATACCACTTTGTTTACATTTTGCTATCTTTATCACAAATTATTTTGCAGTCAACACTATTTTTTCATGTGATAAGCATCTCACATGCTTTAAATTCATTTTAACATCATTATAAAACACATGTTTGCCTATTGTATAAATAAAAAAAAACTCATTTTTATGCTCCCCGAAAAATTTCGGGGGAGCATATAGTCGGCGCCTTGTCCGTCCGTCCGTCTGTCCGTCCGTTTTTTTGTCCGGAGCATAACTTGAAAACCCTTGGAGATAATTTGTTTAAACTTCATACAGTGGTAGAGGGCATTGAGGGGGAGTGCAGTGTCAAAGAACCATAACTCTATTTTGCCCGGTTTTTGAATTATCTCCCCTTATAGAAAAATCTTGTCCGGAGCATAACTCTAAAACTATAAGAGATATCAACATGAAACTTTGTAGGTGAATAGATCTCAGTGGGTAGATGTGCAGTGCATAAGAACAATAACTCTTTTTGTCCTAATTTTGGAGTTATTGCCCTTTGTTAATTTCAACACTTTGAACTTTGTCCGGAACATAACTCTAAAACTATAAGAGATATCAAGATGAAACATTGTAGGTAGATAGATCTCATTGAGTAGAAGTGCAGTGCAAAAGAACCATAACTCTGTTAAGCCTCATTTTTGACTTATCTCCCCTTATAGAAAAATCTTGTCCGGGGCATAACTCTAAAACTATAAGAGATATCAACATGAAACTTTGTGTGTAGGTGAATAGATCTCAATGGGTAGATGTGCAGTGCATAAGAACAATAACTCTTTTTGTCCTAATTTTGGAGTTATTGCCCTTTGTTAATTTTAACACTGAACTTTGTCCAGAACATAACTCTAAAATTATAAGAGATATCAAGATGAAACATTGTAGGTAGATAGATCTCATTGAGTAGAAGTGCAGTGCAAAAAAAAACATAACTCTGTTAAGCCTCATTTTTGAATTATCTTCCCTTTTAGAAAAATCTTGTACTGGACATAGCTGTAAAACTATAAGAGATATCAACATGAAACTTTGTAGGTAGATGTATCTCAATGGGTAGATGTGCAGTGCATGAGAATCATAACTCTGCCTTGCCTAATTCTGGAGTAATTGCCATTTGTTTATTTTTACTTTTTGAAGTTGTCCGGAACATAACTCGGAAACCATAAGAGATATCAACAAGAAACTTTGTAAGTTGATAGATGACAGGGATTTCGAAGTGCAGTGCAAAGAACAGTCACTCTGCCTTTCCTAATTTTGGAATTATTGCACTTTGAACTTTTTCCAGGGACATAACTCAGAAAACTACAAGAGGTGTACTTTCCTGTGTCCAAAACCTATTCGGGGAGCATCACCCGGCTCAAACCGGGCTCTTGTTTTTAGACATTCTTTGCCTTTAAAACATGTTTAGATTTAAAATGTAAGGTAATTGAAATCTTGGTAAGACCATGTTCATGGAGGTTTTGGCAAAATCTATAATGTAAAATTGTCAATTTTAAATTAGTTTTTCTTCCCAACACTTGAGAGTTAAAGATAAATGAAATCTCAATAAAATCATGATTCATGGTGTTTTTGGCAAAATCTTTAATGTAAAATTGTCTAATTTGAATAATTAATCTGTATATGAAATAAATATTTCCCATCACTTGAGAGTAACTGTTCATGTTTATTAGCATTCAGCAAAACATTTGCCTCAAAAATTAGGACATTCATTTTAGATATACAGTTACAAAGTAAAGACGACATATGATAATAAAACAAACTTGCAAACAATATAATTTTAAATAATTATGCATGATCATTTGATATTTGAATTATTAAATGTATATCTAGGTACTGGTACAGCATTCAAAATAAATTAATTACAATAATTTAACGAAGCTATTCTATTCTTTAATGGCATAATTTTTTTAAAAATTTGTACAGATGGGCATGAGCGTTGGCTTAAAAAAATTTGGATTTTTAAAAGTCTATATACATTTTATAAAATGATACAAAATAATGATCATCTGCAATTAAATCTTTACAATAAATACATCAATCTTTGTGGAATAATATTTGATCTTTGAATTTTTTCAGAGCAATTTTATTGGCTTGTCTTTTTGGGTTTTCTGCTTTTTTTTAATCTTTTTTTTATTTCTGCCTTTATAAAAGTCATTTAACCTTCTGAGTTCTCACTGCATTTTCACTTGTTCTATAATAAATAACCTATATACATGTGTATTCTCAGTGCTAACAATATAACAATATTTAACTATCGGTTAAATGAATTTTATATTAGGCAATCCAAGCACAAAAAAATATTTAGAATAGACAAGCTTTAGAATTTTAGCTGAAAAAATTTCAAAAGCAAAAATAAAAATGGATAGAAAAAAAAACTAAGGAAGAATTAAAGGTTGTTTTACTAGTACTTAACATTATGAAAATTAATTAATATAATAAAATGTTTTACTAAATTTTTAAAAGCTGACTGTTCTTCCCTAAAACTAAAGGTTGTTTATTTTATTTCCTTTGTCATCTTGCAGTTACTCTCAATGTTCTTATATAAATGTAAAAAAAAATAGCTAGAATGTCATTACCTGATAACATTTAAAAATTCTTAAAATATCTCCTCTGTGTAGACTGTGCAGACCACGATTAGACGGTACTTGATGTTTTTACTGGTCTTGTCTTCCCAGGTATTATGGGTAAAATATGTTGCCACCAGCAGGCTAAGGGTAAAACATCTTCACTTTAGTGAAAATAAAAAATTAAATATATTTAATGCACATAAAGTCCCAGAAATAATCTTTTTTCCCTCTGTAAAAAGGGTAAATACGTGTTTTATAATATTGTAATAATAGATTTAGAACATGAAAGATGCTAATCATCTGAAGGAAATAGTGCTGAATGTGAAATAACTTGTAATAATGATAGCCAAATGTATACAAAGTAGTTTTTTTGACACCTATAAAAAGCACTGATTAATTTATACTAGTTGCCAAACTGGAAAAAAAAAACTGAAATAAAAACTGAAAGCATTACTGAGGCACAATGGGCCTTTAAGCTAAAAATATTTGAGGGTCACTCAAGTTTACTGACCTTGAATTTGTTATTTCAGGTCAATCCATGGGCAAATAATTTTTCCATGAGCTTTACAAATTTTAATTTTACTATTGGTGTATATTTTTCGTTTTATCCTCAGTCACAGAGTTTAAAAATGTTCATTTAAATGAATCGTCAAAGCTTTAAGAAAAGAAGATGAAAAATAACCGCTACCAATTATTAAGATATTGCAGAATCACTCTGCTACAAGAAAAGCAGAAAATGTAAAACCTTGCAAACTTCGATTAGTAATTATTTGCCCTTGAGATAAGCAAAAAGTTTAAATTAAAGGGCAGAGATGATGACGCCCTTTTTTTATTTGCTAAATTGTGTAAGAAAAGCATACAACTTGGTCAGATTGACTCATCCAGTACAGTTTTTAGCTCGACTTTTTTTTTTAAATAAAAAGTAGAGGTATTGTTATAGTCGCGGCGGCAAACGTGTACCTTGATCATAACTTTATTATTTCTTGGTGTATTGTCTTCATACTTGGCCACAACAACCCTTGGGACAAGACCTTTCAGTAGACCACACTAACCTTGACCTTCATCAATAAATGACCTTGACCTTCAAGGTTAAAAGTCCAGATTTTGCTTGTTCATGCTGTTATTGGCTGTAACTTTGTTATTTTTGAATGGATTGTCTTCAAACTTGAACATAATAATCTTCAAGGATATCCCTTAAAAATAACCAGTCAGACCTTGACCTTCACTCATAAATGACCTTGACTTTGAAGGTCAAATTATTGAAATTTTCATGTTTTTGGCTATTATTGGCTGTAACTTTGTTATTTTTAGCTCGACTATTCGATAAGAATAAGTAGAGCTATTGCAGTCACCTGAGCGTCGGCGTCCGCGTCGGCGTCGGCGTAACCACTTACGTAAGAGTTTTTGTAATAGTTCAAATATTTTCAAAGTCCATTGACATATGGCTTTGAAACTTTGCACACTTGTTCACCATCATGACCCCAACCTGTAGACAGGAGGAGGTAACTCTATCAAGCATTTTGACAGAATTATGCCCCTTTTTCGACTTAGAATTTACGTTAAAGTTTTTGTAATAGTTCAAATATTTTCAAAGTCCATAGACATATGGCTTTGAAATTTTGCACACTTGTTTACCATCATGACCCCAACCTGTAGACAGGAGGAGGTAACTCTATCAAGCATTTTGACAGAATTATGCCCCTTTTTCGACTTAGAATTTACGTTAAAGTTTTTGTAATAGTTCAAATATTTTCAAAGTCCATTGACATATGGCTTTGAAACTTTGCACACTTGTTCAACATCATGACCCCAACCTGTAAACAGGAGGAGGTAACTCTATCAAGCATTTTGATAGAATTATGCCCCTTTTTCGACTTAGAATTTACGTTAAAGATTTTGTAATAGTTCAAATATTTTCAAAGTCCATTGACATATGGCTTTGAAACTTTGCACACTTGTTCACCATCATGACCCCAACCTGTAAACAGGAGGAGGTAATTGTATCAAGCATTTTTTTTACTATCAAGCACTAAGAATAGTCGAGCGTTGCTGTCCTACCGACAGCTCTTGTTGAATGGATTGTCTTCAAACTTGAACATAATAATCTTCAAGGATAACCCTTAAAAATAACCCGAGAGACCTTGACCTTCACTCATAAATGACCTTGACTTTGAAGGTCAAATTATTGAAATTTTCATGTTTTTGGCTATTATTGGCTGTAACTTTGTTATTTTTGAATGGATTGTCTTCAAACTTGAACATAATAATCTTCAAGGATAACCCTTGACCTTCACTCATGAATGACCTTGACTTTGTTTTGGCTGTAACTGGCTGTTACTTTGCTATTTTTGAAGGGATCAACTTCATATTATAACAGAACATACTTAAAGACAAGACCTTGTTGTTTATCGTGACTTTACCACGTGACTCCACCACATGACTTCACAACGTGACTCCACCACGTGACTTCATTACGTGACTCCACCACGTGACACCACCATTTGACTACACCACATGACACCACCACGTGGCCACACCACGTGACTCCACCAAATGACTCCACCACGTGACTCCACAATGTGACTACACCACGTGACTCCACCACTGGACTCCACCACGTGACTTCACCACGTGACTCCACCACGTGACTCCGCTACGTAACTCCACCACGTGACTCTACCATGTGACTCCACAATGTGACACCACCATGTGACTTCGATTGTGTGTGTCTATTTATATATATATTAGTAAATTTATATATATAAAATATATAGACAAAACTAATGTGACAAAACAGAATGATTAATTTTATAAAAAAGGAAACGTTAATATTTTGTTCAAACATTTCTTTGTTTGCTTTTAGAGAAAGTAAAAAGTCGAGCGGTGGCTCTTGTTAAGGGCCTATAATTATTACACTATTGCATGCAGGGAATACTAGAAGTATAGGAAGATGTTCTATAGTCTGCTCTTGTTTTATAATATTATTCTTATGTGGAAACTATTGATAGAATAAAAAGACAGAAAATCTGCAGAAATGCAGAAAAGAAAGAAGTTATATATTCTTTGTCTTCTTCCCACCTTTGATCCAAGTTTAAGAAGGTTTGCAAACATGCATTCAACACCATATAAACATTTTTAAATATATTTTTCTCATGAATTAGTTCATTTGATCCATTAACAAAATTTGCAGGGAGTGCACTCGAACAGACCTTACTCCTCGCCCAAAGAGTTACGTCCCTTGGGACCACTGACGCCATTTTGCATTAAGCAGGGGAGTTTACTCTGACTTTTCCTCCGCACAAGAGTTACTTCCCTTTGGCACACTTCCCCTTAAGCACACTGCAATAAGCAGGGGAGTGATTTTTAACAGATCTTTTTCTTACCCACAAGAGTGACTTCCCTAAGGCCCACTTACGTCATTTTTTGCAAAGCAGGGGAGTGCACTCTAACAGACCTTATTCCTCCCCCAAAAGTTACTTCCCTTAGGACCACTGACGTTATTTTGCTATAAGCAGGGGAGTGTACTCTGACGGACCTTATTCCTCCCCCAAAAGTTACTTCCCTTAGGACCACTGACGCCATTTTGTTTTAAGCAGGGGAATGCACTCTAACAGACCGTCCTCCCAAAGAGTGAGACAAAACCATCAAAGTGGAACTGGCTATAAATTTGTTATTTATAAATGGATTAACTTCATTTTTAGACACAACACCATTTAGGTCAGGACCCTCATGTATATCAAATTGACCTTTGCCTTTAGGTTACACTTAGTCCAATATATTAGACGTTACAGGCTTGTTATAGTTTTTGTCGGTCAAACCTGACGTCTAATAGTTATTACTCAAAAACGCATAGCATCATAAAAAATTCAAAAAATGTCTATTGTCTATGTCTATTTATTCAAAAGCTTATCTTCTTTTCTTTCAATTTCATGCTCAATCATACACAAAAACTCTCAAACAATGTACTTATCAATTTAAAATAAAATATAAACATCAATCTATTTTTGTCTATCAGCCATACTGGTTAAGCAAGGTGCTTTACAGATTGATTCCAAATTTTTGAACGGAAAAATATATTCGAACACACTGACGGTGCATGGGCAATTATTTCGTTAAAAAATAGTCCGTTAGATTGTTCTGACTCAGTTAAACGCTTGCATTTGAATGAGCCAATCAGATTTCGCGCACTTTACGGCCGCCATTTGTTTATCGGCTGTAAAAGGAATTTAAATACATGAGAGGATTTAATCATGATTTTTCGGATGTGACAGTTTAATTATTTTGACAAAAGGTATTTATTTTTTAGTTTTGTTCATAAATAGGTCAAAAACTATGTAAATACACGCTGTCTTCATTGTTTTTCGTTCCGCCCGATTTTCTGGCGGAACATGCTATGGGGTTTTGAGCAATTTCGATATGACGTTGCTTTGCCCAGAAGCAAAATATCTCAAAGCGAAGGACTACTTAATTTTTACTGATTATCGCTTTAATTATTTTTATACTTGAAAATCGTGATTTTTTTATTATAAATAGTATGTCCACTGACATATGGCTTTGAAACTTTGCACACTTGTTCACCATCTTGACCACAACCTGTAGACAGGAGAAGGTAACTCTTTGAAGCATTTAGCAGAATAATGCCCGTTTTTCAACTTTTACAATTTACATTTAAGTTTGCATACCACCTCAGATATTTTCATATTCAATTGACATCTGGCTTTGAAACAAGTTGAAATTTAAACTCTTCTTTGAGAGCATGATAGGACTCTCTCCAAGGCCTATAACTGTAACATGGATTTAAAGAAAAATTTGCCCTTTTGTTAACTTAGAAAATTTTACATTGTCAAGGCTCTTTTACTATCAAGCACTAAGAATAGTCGAGCGTTGCTGTCCTACCGACATAGCATAGCGGAAAGGGGTTTATAGGAATGGCCTCCGTCTGTTAGTCCGTCCGTCCCTCATACTGTCCGTATGTTCGTCCGTAACACTTTCGTGTCCGCTCCAGAACTTTTAAACCGTTGAATTTTTTTTAAATAACTTGGCACTACATTATAGAGCACAATTATATAGTCTTGTAAAATTATGTCAAAGAAATTGAAACGACTCTTAATCAAGTTTTAAAGACACATCTAGTCATTTTAAATAAAAAAAAAAACATGTGCAGAATAAATGCCTGGCAACCTAAAATTTTACAGTTGTATAGATTTTATAAAAGCAATAAATACGACACTTTGTGAAGTTTTTTATATTAAAAAGATATGTAAAACGAAGAAAAATCCTTTTGAGAGAACTTTTTGATTTTTTACCCTTTTTTAAAATTGGTGGCCTGAACTTCGGGAAATGGGAAGGGGTTTTTATACAAACCAGTGCAATCATCGCAAATTGTCGTGATTATTTTGAAAGGAACCGGGATCAACCGTAGCTCCATCGTCATCATCCGAGGCTCTGCCGGCATCCTCTGGGGCTCTGCCGGCATTCACCGGGGCTCTGCCAGCATTCACCGGGGCTCTACTATAGCTCTACCGGCTATATCATACCCCGGATCATCCTCGGTTTGTGCTGACAAAGCTACAATGCTACCCCGGTGTAACCCAGGCCGTACCCGTACTAAGGATGAATACTTCCCGGATCACCCCGGTTATATATTTCATGTTCTATAATATGTAATCACATCTCTGTCAAAACCTTTTGTCACGGCGACAATGTTGAAATTATCTTTTTTGTAATTAAAATTAAAATTTTGTAATTAAATCAAAGAAATTAAAACGACACTTAAATTTAAAGACATATTATCTTGTCATTCAAAAGTTTTATAAAAAAAAATCCCATTCAGAAAGTTTTTGTTTTCTAGAGGCCTGGCAGCCTAAAATTTTACAGCTGTAGAAATTTTATATAAAAAAATAAGAAACGGCTCATTTTGAAGGTTTTTTTTTTAGACAATTCTTGATAGAAGTTATATAAAAAGAAAAAATCGTTTTGAGAAACGTTCTTGATTCTTGTGAAGTTGGCGGCCTAGCGGCCTAAACTGTAGAAGTGTCAAAGAAATTAAAACGACTCTATATAAAGTTTTAAAAAGACATATGACGAAAAAGACAGATATCTCTTTCTGTCTTTTACTTTCTGCAAATTTGATAAATATTTTATCGAAATACGATAATGGCACTTTAATAATTACTCAAATAATACACAAGATTCTGTTACATAAAGAAAATTATACTGGGGGGGTGGGGGTATTCCTTGATTTAAATAGTTTCGTGAAAGCAATGAAATTAGATCCAAACTATTCTGAACGATACTTATTTCATCACAGTCAAAACAATGACCTTCGTATGAATTAGTTTTCCTATCAATTTTGAATAACACAACATTTAGGGCCATTTCAATGACTACTAATTAGTCAGCCTAACCATATTATTTAAAAAGCAGCATTTCTGGTAATTTCTGCCAGCATCTATATAAAGCGCATAAAGTCTTAGAGAGTAGTCTTTGTAGAGGTTAAACGCAACAAAACATCAAAATATATTGGTAAATGGCAGTGTACAGGTTATTTGAAACTTCAAATTAATAATATCATGAGTGTAGGAACACATCTGGCACGAACCTCCATGCGTTCATGTGATGCAAGTTTTTTTTGCTCACGTGAATTTTTATGCCCCCGGGCATAATTGATCCGAAATTAGCAGAATTTTTTTACCATTATGAGACGATGTGCAGATCTCAGGTTTGACCTTTCTCAGGTTAAGGTCAAGGTCACACTTACTCATTTGTTTCAATATCAAAATTGTCTGTCCGCTCTGATCCTTTGGAACCGACAGAAAGAAATTAAAACTTTTAGGCAGATATATTCAGACGGTGTGCAGATCGCAAGTTCTGACTTCCTACAATTAAAATTGGTCCCAACCCAATAGACTTATGTTTTGTTTTTTGTGTTTGTGTTTTGAACACAAAAGAAATTCAAACTACTTAATTGAATGAATACGATGTGCAAAGTGCAGGTTTGACCTTCCTCAGCTCAAGGTCACAATTAGTCATTCAATATTGGTTTAATTTTATGTCCGCTCTGTATCTTTCGATCTGAAAGAAAGAAATTAAAACTTTTTGGTAGGAATATTGCAGAACACAAGTTCGGACTTCCATCAAAATTGATCAAAAGCTAACTCCTTTTTTGACAAATGTTATAAATAGGTTTATATATATTTATATCTAGGACTTCAAAAATAGATATTCGTGCATAATATATTTGTTGATTTTCAGACAAAATTATATATACAACTGACTCTTGGATTACTAGTTGGTGTAGTCCTATAAACGTACTGAGAGTACATGGTCCAAATCATAATGAACCGTTTAGTTATATCTGAAAAAGTTTATACTTGTTCTGGTGATAGTGGACAATGCTCAGGAAAATGTTACTGTAAATGTTAAAATACTTCTTCGACAGGAGCATGATGACTAACATGTCAAATATTGTATAATAATAGGGAAGTCGATTCATAATAAAATCATTTAAAGATCTTTTGAGTTAAGTGGGCATTATAAATTAGTATCCTAAATTTCAGTCCTTCCAAATAGAATTCTTAGATTTTGCATTATTGTCTATGTTACATTCTGATTATTACTGGTAAAAAGAGCATTAAAGAAAACAGTTTATTATCTTTGATTCATTGTCTTTAGAAAAGAGTGTTCAGAGTAACTTGTAAATTTTATTTGAAGAAATATATTCGGCTAACTTGCCAGATATTGGAGCTTCAGATGTATTTTCAAATATTTCTTATGGCATATGACATAATTTTCATCTTCCTAATGCGATCCCATGAATTCAAAATTGATGGACTAAGACACTTTTTAAATTAGGACAATGTTAAATAGAGGCGAGCATAATATTATTTTATTCAACGAGTGCAATAAATTCAGTAATGAACTTACACACGAATTTAATATTCTATTTACCCATATGAAGAAAAAAGAGTCATTTTTCATTGACGCGTCTATATTATGGCACTAACTTACACTAAGTTTGTATAACACTAATGAGGTCACGTCAAAATATATGTAATTCCATATTTACGGAGTCGCAAAATCGGCACGGGTGTGTGATGAATATTGTTACAACATTCAACAAACAAACTTTGCTTTATGGTTAACATATATATAACCATCAATTGCGTTAACAGTAATGTAGACCTGTCATTTCATTTTGTCAAAATTTTGTTTGCCGGGGAGCTAAGCATAAACAAAATGAACTGTTTTTTTATTTACAATAAAAATATCAAACAAAGTACACTCATTGATTATAACACCACATAAAAAGTATGTTTTGTCCCAATAATGAGACCTGTAAGTTAATATTTTTGTATACACCATTATTTAAAATAAAAATTATGAGACGACTGTACTTGCAAAGTTTCGGGGAAAACAATTAACATAAAAGCAAAATTATAATTAAAAGTTCTGTTGTTATGATATTTGATTAATGTAAATAAACTCTGCAATATTACATAAATAATACACGGCTGTCGGGGTAATAGAGGATATTGTCAACCCAGGAACTGGTATATTCAAGGTAAGCAATATGCTCTATCACCCCGACAGTCTTGTTTTATTTATTTCATTATACCGAAAGCTCTTCAATTATTACATAGTCAAGGAAATAAATATAATACACATCATCATTTTTTACAATTTAATTTGGATATGCATTTATGGAGTTATGCCCCAAGGGTGATATAAGAAATATTCCCCCTATGAAATATATCCTAGGAGGGTGATAGTCAATCAGAACACATTTACACATTTTTACATTGAATGATATATTGAGGTTTAATAAAAAGTTATATAGTCGAAATAAGAAAGGTAACTTAAAAATGCTTCATATCATATCACACTATCTTAGAACTGTTTACTTTAGTTGTCAAACCGCTTAAAGATGACAAGAATAGTAATAATTTTGATTGCTTTTGTATTTGCCAGAATCATTCAGACTTGCTGCGGTAATTGTAAAAAGAAATAGAAAAAATAACCACATAAAGAAGTTCGCTTTTAAGTGAAAACTAAGCAGACACGATAATTATAAAATACAAAAAAAAGGATTAGAAAAAAAAACAAGTCAAAAATGATATTGTAACATTAACATGATCTTTTTTTTTTGTATAACACAAAGGTTTATTTTCAATCAATTTAAATAATCAAAAATCTATAAATTCACATTTTTTCGAAAAATGGAAAATGTAGTTCCGTGTAAGATTGATTTAGGCTTCAATGATCTAAGCTGTTACATAAAGAAAATTATATCAAGCGTAGGAGCACTTTTCCCCCTGACGAAGTGAACGACGATTTGTGCCATCTACATTTTCCGCTTTTCGAAAAAATACAATTTAAATGAATAACAAGACAAAAACATAAACAACACTTACAATTATCCATCCGTTTAAATCGGCCTTCCGCCTCACCGTACACCACAATTTTGCAGTGGAGCGACAGTTTGCCGGGCGTGTTCATGTTTGCACTCTTATGTCAATTCATGAAACAATTTGAATGCAGCCAGGTTTGTCTTTGTTTATGCTTTCAGGAGCTGAGTAAGAACATTTCATCTTCCATTGTAATTTCAATGTGTTGGTTCTGTTACTTGTCTGTGAAGTGAGAGTAGGATTTACGTAAACGCTGTACCCCTATAGAAATGTTTCTGCCAGATTTTCATCCTCTGTACTGGAATAAAATTTACTTCAAAGCTCATATCTTTGCAACATAAAATATCAAAATATCAATATAAACTTAACGAACTGTACGCTACAACTGACAGCCAATGAAAACTGAACCAAAATGATCTCGCACATGATAATTAACAGACACGAATGTACATTGTACCATATTGTCAAATGAAAGTTATTATATTATAAAATTCTAGACAAAAATAAGGTAGTGGATGCTCCAGATGACCGCCTCTCAACCAAGGTATGGTGGGCTCAAGCCGTCAATGTTACAGATTCTTTTTGAATAATTTACAAATGTATTAAAAAGTTGATTACCCTAAAATGAGTCCTATATTTGACAATTTATTATGCACGGGTGGGACGTACATAAGTCATTGTAATGAATTCAAAATTACTAATTATTAGAATTAGAATTATAAAATAATCGTTTTCCAGCAGATTTTTCAACAAAATGGCGGGCGTATCTGTGTGTAAATTCGGAATACTTTGTAGCTGATACATAGACTTAAGCTGTCAATTATAAGCAGTTAGCAGTAGGCGGTGCGCAGCAGACTGTCCACTTAGCAGTAGGCAGTGAGTAGTAGGCTGTCGTTTATGGAAGTTTACCGTTCTTGTTATATTCGTGTAGATTCAATACTAAATTAATTGAACTCATTCAACAAAACAATTTATCACATACCCGTGCCGATTTTGCGACTCCGTAAAAATGGTATTGCACGGCCGTGCATATATTTTGACGCGAAGTGTAATGATGCAATTGAAGTGTAATGATGCGCTAAAGGTTAACGTTATACTATAGGCGGGTCAATAAAAAATGACTCTTTTTCACTTTAAACGGTCTTAAATGTAGATGTAGATTTCATCAGCAATTTGTTAACCATATTACATTATATTTTAAAAATGATTGAAACGACGTTTAAAGATATACTTTGCTCATTCTTGAGTAAAATATTTTATTCACAGAAATTTATTGAAATCTATGAAATTCCTACTACATTTGTCTAATTTGAATAAAAGCATGCATAACTTATACATGCGCGTCAATCGAATACCATGAAACGCAACACATTTCATCTCAAACATTGACCGTTAACAGCCGTATTTGCTAATTTGCACAATATTTTATTCACAGAAATTTATTGAAATCTATGAAATTCCTACTACATTTGTCTAACTTGAATAGACGCTGCGATCTCTTTTACAGAACAAGTAAAGTTGGTCTTTTCTGCCAGTTTTTTTTAATGACACTGTATATTCATATTGTGACCATCTGTAGTGTGGAGGATTTTAAACATAATATATTATTCATTTGATATTTGTATTTGAACTGTTTATTATTATAGATATATTGTTACATGTTTGATTACATGTTATTTCCACACCATGACTGTAATGTTTATTGAGATAATTAAATTTTGCCGCACTGATTCGTGGGATATAGAATTGTTAAAATTTTCAGGTTAATTTATTTTTGTGTTTCGTTTGATAGCTTCATACGATGATTCACATGGGATCGTTTCGAACAATAATCATGAGAATAGGAAAACCTATTTTGTTTGCAAACGATTTTGATTAAAATCTTTGTTCGTAATGGATGAACAAAATGCTTTTTAAATAAATACTGAGATTCTTGTGATTCAGAGATAGCTGGCAATTTTCTTTTGCGATGAGGTAGCACACCAATTTTAATTTGCGATGCTTAAAAACCATTCATTTTCTTTGTTTAATGAAGCAGGTCGAGTTCAGTAATTATTTTGTGATGCTGACATACATAGCACTTGCGAGCCTAAGGACTCACTTATTTTGTCATTTTATAATTTGATGTTTTTATTTTCTTCTTGCTTATTGTTGTTTTTTTTTCAGAATCTGTACATGCAGCCAAAACCAAATTCCTTTGCTTTTCGTCAACAACATATTTTCATTAAACGGTTTTCACGTAATTTGTATTCGTGTGTTTTACTATTCGTCACCTAAGAAGTAAAAGGTCGTAAGTGCATTTTTCATAATTTTCAGGAACAGAGTTTAAAGGTTTATACCTGTATAAAAAAATCAAAACTTGAATTCAGAGAAAACCAATTATTCTTATGTTAGATGTTAATATATCATCTTTATTTTCTTATATACAAACATACAAAATATCTAATCAATCAATCAATATCATCAATACTGTACATACGCCCTTTTTCTCCTTCTACTTTTTGCTAAAGACATTAGAATGAAAAGGTCGCATATGGCAAATATGACCTTATGCCACGAAGGGATTTTAAGTTAATAGAATAACTGTTCATTCATATAAGGTAGTATTTGACAAATCATACTTAACAAATACACAAAACTTACACATACTAAGGGTGACATATCTGTCCTTTTACTTTTATCTGAAATCGTGCACATTCACAATAAAATTGAAAACAATTATTCCTTTTGAAAATACAATGTACATTGAATATATTTGTTCTTCATATATGTATTGAGAATAATTGGGTCACAATTACTAAAATGGCATAAACAGTCCTATAAGCAATGGAATGAAATTATATAACCGTTTGAAAGTGTTCAAGTATTAAATGATAAAGGCGTTTTTAAGGGTAACAAAAATAAAACTTTTACAGTTCCGCCATCATATCGTCACATAATCACGATTGTCTGTTTTAAGATGCCATCCTAATACATCCCAACTTTTTAACATAAAATCAATCAGATTTTTCTCACTTAAATTTCTATACATGTATAAAACATACTTTTAATTCGTCTGTCACAATGTTAGCAGTTATTGTAAATTGTTCACCAATTAACATTCTTCATCTTCATACAAGGAAGTTTTTGTTGCTTTTGTTTGTTGGTAAGCTAGCAATATACGAGTGGAACTCTCCGGGAATAATGTTTTTCGTGCAAAGAAATTCTCACATTATCCTTTTGAGCTACACCAATCCTTGTAGAGTTGCCACTTACGCTTTATGCTCAAATCATGGGCTACATATTACTTCTTAGAACTTTTTCTAGCGTGGTGAGATTCCATAGTAGGAAAATTTTTTATATGTTCGTACACAAATTTCACTCTTGCATCATTGATTTTTGTACTGGGTGTGTGCCTACCCCTCAAATCTGTCCCTTGAAATGTACCATTTGTTTTTCTTTTAAGAGTGTACAGTACATGTATCAGCATCTCACCAATATCGAGAGTCGAGAGTTAACGATACTTTTCTTTTACTTTTAGTGCTTCTAACCGGGTCGCTTTTCGATACAACAACGCATATAAAACAACCATGCGTCTCATAAGTTGGAAGTGCATAATACATTTCAAATATATTTTTCTCTCTGTTTCTGTGAAGTTACTGTTCCATTTGAATCTTCATTTAGAGCAGTCACTTGGTTTAACTCCTTTTCCTTTCACTGCTTTACCCGATTTTGATTTGCATGATTTTCTTTGCAGTTTGTTTAATTTACTCACAGATTACTTTTTTTTCACCGCCTCCGTGGTCGAGGGGTTAGAGTCGATGACTTCTAATCCATTTACCTATCTAGCGTGGGTTCGATCCCCGGGAGATGCTTTGGTAGTTTAGCGCGGAGGAAGGGAGTCTAGTACTGGTGTAACTCTCCAGGAACGATGGTTAGGAAACTACCCGCCTATATGACTGAAATACTGTTGTAAAAAGGCGTAAAATGAAACAAACAAACAAACAAACAAACAAAGCCACTCTTTTTCATTTCATTTTTTTCCGGATTGTTAGCGTCTGTTTAGGACTGTTATAGTCTGCACGTTTGTGTGCTGTAACAGGAATATGGTTTTCATTCCCATGTTCCATTTATTAACTCTTGGTGTATTATCAGAGGGAAGTTCGGTATTGTCTGGTTGTATAATTACTGGTTTGGTTGCATCATAATGCTCATTATTCCGGAATGCAATATACGCTATTTCAATTTGCTGGTAATGTCCATCTTGTTTCCAGTTTGATGGCTGAAGTCGAAGTCGAGCTGGAATATATCCGCACTTCACAATTTAGATAGTTAGCAACAGCTAGAGACATGCAATCGGCTAGGGTTGCATCCCAGTGACCATTGCGTCTCATAATGCTTATATCTCTTTCAAAAACATCACTTTGCTTTCCGCTTTATGATATACTTGTCAAGAAAGATAAGTAAATATCCTTATTTTGTTGAATGTGATCACATAGCGAATTTCGAAATGTATCTACGTCCTTAAATAAATTGTTGCAACACTCTCAGCAACAGCTGCAAAGAAACAGTTTCATTCTGCGGGAATTTGAACTCGTTTTCTTATATTTACTGCTAACAGTTGGTCTAATCTAGCCTTATGCAGACGATTTAACCGTGCCTTAAGTGATGCAATTGTCTTGCTACACTTCACTGCTTTATTTAAATTCATCATGTGTTTGTAAGTTTCTTGATTTTTTTTCTTTCTTTTAAA
Source organism: Ruditapes philippinarum (assembly GCF_026571515.1). Taxonomy (NCBI): domain Eukaryota; kingdom Metazoa; phylum Mollusca; class Bivalvia; order Venerida; family Veneridae; genus Ruditapes; species Ruditapes philippinarum. Next base: position 220,693 of record NW_026854744.1, on the reverse strand, counting down.
AGTTTTATTGATCTTGTAGGGGACTTTCCTTCTTTCGTTTGTTCACAAATTTCTTGGACTTTGATTTAAATGTAGATGTTTTTTTTTCTTCCACGATTTGTTTCTGCAACAAGTAATTTGTTTCATTTTCTACTGTCTCCTTTTTCTCTGTTTTATTTTTCGGAACTCTTCTGTCTCTGAATCTGTAGAATTTAATATGTCCTTTTGTAGATCATATGGTATGTCCTGATTACAATCATCAGAATACTCAGTATCTGTATCGATTAACTTTCGCCGAACAGACTTCCTTACTTTTCCTTAAAAATTATATTCCAGAAACATTGAAAGTGGTATATCGTCATCAGAAGAACTAAGTTTAAACTAAGTATAAACGAAGTTCACTCTAGTCTCGTGATCAATTTGATGTTGGGCGTCTCTGTGAAGCTTTCCATTTTGTCTGCTGCTGCTATTCATTCAAATGTTGTCCCTTGTTTTTGGTCTGCTTTTCATGTTTGTTCCTGTGTTGACCATCGTTACTAGTACGTATTCTCTTTGTCTCCCTTTTAATTCATTAATGATTTCTTTACTTAATAATAATTCCATTGTGCAGTTGTTAAATTTTATTTTTATACATTTTACTTTTCTTGGCCTTTTTTAGTTATGTTTGATGTTGATTATGCTTAGTTTAATTGCACTTTAATAAACTCCACCTTTTTCCATAGACATTACAGTTAATATTGTTCAGCATTTCAAGTCACAAAGTTTATTTTCTTCCACATTGTTTAAGACAATTACCTTTATTGACAGCCACATTAATATCAAAGTACATCTCATCATCTGACCATTCAAAATATACGTCTTCCTACTTAGAAAGCGTATACGTATTACTTTACAATTTTAAAATTTGGCAGTTTAATGTAATCAATGAAATATGTACCTGGACACAATTGATTAAGTTACATGCACATAAACATACGAGACACACTACTGAACAACTTATTTTGCAGAATTATTATACTGGCTATTTACTAGTATTAGAATATTGTCTTTAAAATATGATATAAACTATTTTACAAATTAATTATTTTGCAAAGAATTTAATGAAATTGTACAAACCTGATTTTCTTTCATCCATGATTCCTTCATGATTCCATAAACAAATGAACGTGGAAAGTTTATGATATAAGTGAAATTCTTATGTTATCATATACTGAATGATATTCTCTATAATCTATAACACTGCTAATTTGTTCAGATAAAGGGGGCATATGTTTCACATTGAGTGTTTTGCTTAGAAGGAAAAGGGCGTAATTGGCAAATACTACCTTATACGTCAGTTTTCGCATATGTTTTGCAAAAAAAGTTGAGAATGAAATGGGTATATTTGTCAAATCTGCCCTTTTACCGTTAATTTAGTTTCAGTTAAGACCTTTTACCGTTCATTAAAATCTAAAAATAGTTGTTATGGCCTTTGATTTCTAATCAATAACAAAGTCAATGAATGGAATATAGCCAAGATATTTTTACAGAATATGCACATTGCAATGTGTATCACAGAAATGTTTAAATCTGATTTTCGGCAAAATGTTAGTTACGACCTTTTACCACTCAGGTGACGTATTGTTCCTCACTTTTCGCTTTACGTTTATAGAGTTATTGTAATTCCCTCTCCCGCCCTTCCAGTTTCTTAGAAAGGATGTTTTCCATTTTTTGTCGAGATCAAAGTTATCGTTTTCATTTCTTTATCAATATATGTCAGTTTTTCATTTTGGCTTTCTGTATCCATCTATATAATATACAGGAGCTGGTGTAAATGTTGTTTGCCTGAAGAGATTTTATCATGATCCAAACTATATAAGAGTAACCAATTTGATGTTCTTTTAAGTATATAAGTGGTACCTAAAAAAAACACGTATTGGTAAAAAAAACTTCAATTTCGGAACATATATATATATATATATATATCTCATTTAACTTATGGTGTCACAAAATTGAATTAATCTTTAATATATAAGTGCAAGGATATGTTGTGAAACCTTTAACCTTGATTGTGCCAACTTTGATATTTTAAATTTTTAAGTCCCCAAAACAGGGAAAATTTTTTAAAACTTCCAGCAAAAAACTTTTTTTTTTCAAAATTTAGCTATAAACCTCATAATGGGAAAAATAGTGTTGCCAACACAAAAACCTTGTCGATTTTTATTCGGACATAAAGTTGCATTTCGTTTTGCTTTTTATTTTTTTTTTTTTTTACAGAAAATTTAATTTTTCTTAACTGAAAATTTTTAAATTAAAACAAAAAAAAGGAATGATAAAAAATATGTTAAAGGTTTTTAAAATTTAAAAAGGAAAAGGGTTTTAAGCATTTTAATTTTTCGTTACCATTTCAGGGTAATGAAGTCTTGTTTTTTTTTAAGATAATTATTGCTGCTTTATATATACTGCTTTACTCTTTATAAATTTATGCTGCACCTTATAACTAAATCCTGTTTCCAAAATGCTCCAAGAAAGGTAAAGTTAGTTTTGTATATTTTTAAATTGTATTAGTATTAAATATTGAAAAGTATTGAAAAGGATGAATTTTGTAAACAAGGTCAGTGTTTATCTCCAAGAAAACATTTTTGGTTTTAAGTTACTTATATCACATTTAATTGATTTGATTTCCATAAACGCGTCGTCAATATCACTCTTTAAAACATGATAATGCCACACAAGTCTACAGCTATTTCATCAGAGCGAATAACGTTTCACAGTCATGCCGAAAGGATAATTTGGACCAGCGTGTTAAATGAGAAACATTAAATTCAAACTTCACAAGCTTTTGAAAAATTTAGATTATCTGAAGGAACACAATATGCTTTTTCGACATATAAATATGAAAACATTTAAAATACAGAATGAAAATCATATTTACAAAAGGATTTGTAAGGATTTGTAAACTTCATCTTTCAAGTAGCATGAAAACTAAAAGAAACCAGTCTTATTAATACGTGAAGTGGTTTAATTGGTGGCAATGAATCATATGGGAAAAATGATCAAACTGCAGAAAATATTGGATACAACGAAATTTAGCTCTAATGGAAGAATCACAGTTCTAAATCTTTCTTGTTTATTCACAAATTTATTAACAAATCCAAATCCTGATATCATTATATACTTATTACGAAACTTTCAGAGAATTTGTCTTGCTGTGTCAATGTAAAATTAAACAAAAAGTCAATATTGAGACAAAAAACTTATAAAGTTGGTCTTGGAAACTTTCAAGCATATATTTACTCTTTAGATATAGAAGAATTTGATCAATAACGATCAGTTAATGGGAGTTAAGGGGGCTTCTTCTTTTAAGTATTGTGGTATTGCGTATTTAGAAGTAAAGATTAGTGAAATTAAAGATATTTGGATGGACACTTTCACTTCATATTATTAGGATTTACGTAAACTTTTAGAAGTAAATGAAAATGAGTTATTTTCTTATACAATTTACTATGATAAGTATTGGCAATCAATCAAGTTTTCTTGGTCATCTGTTTTGGTATTGTCTTATAACACTTCAAGAAATCCTAAGTGCAGAGCGTTTCCATAGTTGGAAGTTTGACATTTAACAAAAATTTTTCGGGTTTAGGGGGAAAATTTTTTCCCCGGGGTTTAAAATAATTTTTTTTTGTAACAGCATTAAAAAATCCTAAAACGGGGAAAACATTTTATCGATATTTTTAAAAAAAAAAAACAACTTAAATTTAAAAAACAAGGGCAAAAAAATAAAAAATTAAAAACTTACAATTTTTCTGTTTTTAAAAACGGCCCTTTTCCCCTCTTTCTTCCCGGGAAATGCCTTTTGCTCGTTTTAAATACACCACAATTTTGAAGTGGAGCGATAGTTTGCCGGGCGTGTCATACGACCTCCTACAACTTTAAATGGATTATCACAAAACACAGCATACCCAGTAAAAGGAATACATGCAATATATATTTTTGATGTCCAATTCAACCTCTTGCAAAAACGTTTTGTTCTCCAAAAATGCAATTTGAAAAGCACACACCCTACAAGATTATTTGAGATGTTTAAAATAAATATTTGTGTAACACAACATGAACAATCAAATGAAAATACTATCTGTTGAATATTAGAAAGAAGTCGCATCTGAATGCATGATTTTTATCTAATTTCAATTTCCTTTAAAAGTGTAAATATGCATAAATTCATATTTTTTTCTTAATTTTCAATAAATTTCTTTTGTATTTATAATATTTCATTTATATTTAACTGATACAAAAAGTTAATACTTGGCATTATCAACCAAAATGTATTTCCTAAAGGTATTTATGGATGGTACTGTATATATATGTTAATTATAAAGCAAAGTTTGTTGAATATTGTAACATGGCCATGTTGTAAGTTATAAGACATAAGAAATCTTTGAAAATACATCTGAGTCCTTTTATTTTTTAAGTTATTCCAAAATCTCCCCCTTTAAAAAAAACCCTTTTAAACTCTCTTTCTCTTTTAAAAAAAATAAAATTTTAAATTTTTTAGTCTTTTTTTTCAAAATTTTTGCTGCCCTTTTTCCCACTTAAAAAGTCAGAATGTTTAAATAGACAAAAACCCGCCAAAATCTTAAAAAAAAAACAAAAACCCTGCGGAAAGGCCCTAGCAAAAATTCTTAAAAAGATTCCCAACAATTTTCTTTGTATTAAATTTTTTTCCCCCGTAAATAAAAATTCCCTTTTTATTTTGATTTATTAAAGGGAAATTTTTCCCCAATTATTAAAAGTAAAGTCCCTTCCCTGCCCCCCTGCCAAAGTAAATTCCCCCCGAAAAAAAACCTAAAAAAAACCCCTTTGTAAAATAAATATTTTTCATCATCAAAAAAATATTAAACCCCTTTTTTTCGAAAAAATTAGAAAATAACATTGTGTTTATCAGACTTACCAAAACGTCACTGCTTTCATTCATTTTCCAATATATTTATATATATAAATTGACCGTTGTTAAACAACGAGGCGTCCCGTCAAAAATAAGCTCTATATCCTTTCCACGACCGACCCTCTTTTTCGGACTGACATCTGTTTTAAAAAGTGCACATTTTTTCAAATCCTAAAAGCGGGTTCTGAATAAATGAAGGAAACCCGAAACGTTATAAAACATGTTTTTTTTCAACAGTCTTAAAAACTGTAATCATAACTGTAGGATCATTATCATTTAAGAAACAAATATTATAATATACATGTTATATGGTAGATGTATCTTAATGAATGTCTTTATTTGGTAGCTTAAAATCGAGAACAAGATTTAAACGATGGCAGAAATATTTGGTTTGATAGCAATTTTATATAGTTTACAGGTTTGGAAAAGTTCACAATGCTTTCTGTTTGTTTGTTTGATTGGGTTTTATGTCACACCGACACAGTATAGGTCTTTACCTATTGTTTTCTTCTGAACCTATGAACATTAAATAAGTGATTCCCATGGCAATATGGCAATATTCATCCCTCCTGGAAAAAAACATGTGTGTTCTTAAGTAGTGGAACGTGTTCTTTTTGAGAACTGTTGGTAATATCTTTATTACAAATTCAATACCTCGCAAGAAATCTCCGATGTACTGAACAATACAGGTAAATTCATAATCCGCATTTTAAAATCATCTTAAAATCATCGAAGCATAGATCAGCTACAATGATAAAATTAGGACTATTTTATACATTTTTAGCTATAGAAGGTAAGAAACATGAACACTTTTAATCTAAGTACTATTTATATGTAAATCTGCTTTACAACTTAGTTTACTTATAAATATAAAATCTTTTGGTATGGCATTTGTCATATATCATGGTTACTGGCACTTACGATATATTTATTTTCATACCTTTCTTGAATATTCTCTATTCATTAAAAGATAATTAGAGTGAAAATAAATTTTGCAATTTTTTTATCAATCTTGATTTAGACTGTACAGTCTCATTTCAGTTTCTTATGTAATGCATCTAAAACTTTTTCTGAAATTCATGTACATTGTTATAACATAAATATTTCAACAAAGACTGACCGACAAGAAACCTTTGCGAAACGTTTTGATGCATTTTTAAACGTTTAAACGTTTTATACATTGTTTGACGTTATAAAAATAAAAATGTCATTTTAACCAACTTATTTAAGTAACAATTGTTATTTAGTTAAATCTAATGCAATTAAATGTCTGATATTTATAAAAAAAAATAACATATTTGAAAAAATGCCTTTGTAAATAATTAATTTTGAACAAATATCCTATCCTATAAGTACCGTTTTAAACCGTTTAAAAACACATTTTTTGGACTAACTGCTTCCAAAATTAAATCACGAATGTTTTAAAAAAAGATTGATAAATATACTAAGCAAAAAATCTCATTTTAGGTATTTTCAGTGATAATTGACTCCGTTGTCACCTTAATATCTACGAATCATAATCAAATTACCGTTTCCTTTTACGAATGTAAATTTTTATGAGCATATTTAAAAAAAATATTTTAAAATTTGAATGAAATTAAATCTCAACAAGCATGCAGACCAAAAAAAAACTGTTCAGAATAAATATTTGTCAAAACGTATTTATTTATGTTATGACATGATCATTGCATATTAAATGATACTTTTAATGCATCACGCCTTATTTCTGCTTCACAACTGTCGAACGAGAGAGATCGTGTGAACTCATGTCTGTAAGTGTTTTAAGCTTTTTAAGCTTTACGACATTTTAAGTGTTTGCCAGCAGGAGTAAATCTTTTGAAATAATACTAATGATCTGTTTCTAATCATCTACAAACAATTGCCTCTCCTTAACAAAATATATAAACAATCATTTAATGACTCGAAAATCTTTTCATCTTTTAGGCAGATATAATGTTTGTAGCACGTCGTTATGTTCAAATTAGATACTTAGAATTATTTTTATGCTGAAAATAGTCAATGCTTGCATAATCAGCAATCTTATTTAAAATTGCTTTTTCTTTTTTTCCCGATTTTAACCTGCTAGCTGTGTCACAGCATTAACTGTGTCACAGCACAGGCTTTGCCATGCCAATTGTCAAATTATAGTAAAATAATCACCCGTTGATCAGCAAGAAAAAAATGTCTATCCAACACCCGTTTTACTATATACAATATATACAAGGTATATTACTTGCGGTTGACACGTTTTGTGCTTGCCATAGGTATGAAAGTATTCCAAACAGGTTAAAACATTACGATTGTGACATAATAAATGTCGCATGAACGCGCATTTCTTCAAATAGTCCGCCACGTTATTGTGAAATGAAATTGAAGGTTTTCATGAGCTAATACAATGGCGTGATGTAATGGTGGCAATATGTACACAAACATGATAAACTGAGCTAAATAAAAAAGACATAACTTTGGAAATTCCGTTTGACCTCGCAAGTTTAAGATAATTTTTAACGTTTGATTCATTTGTCGTAAATGAAAGACAGATGGATCAATATTTTTAAAATATTATACATCTATTGTGCGTGTGCATGTTTGCATGTTGCACGTATGAAAATATGTATCATAAAAATTCGAGAGCAAAATGTTGATGAGGTCGGGGGAAGACGCTTCGTTAATATTCATTCATTTCATATATTCAAAATTTCATTTATATTTGTATATTTGTATATATTTCTAACTGTAAGTACTATTAGAAGCGCGGAAAATAAATATAATAATGTCATCCCGTTGATATGCAGCTTATATAAGTTGCAACAAATGATAATTATCAACTTTATTTTGTGTCATAAAAGAAAATGAATAAAAAAATGCTAAAATGGTTCCATAAATGTTCTTATTTATTATCATTAATGAATGTTCTTTTGTAACTTTTTTTCCGTCGTCCCAATAGTTAATTTTAGAATCAAATGGTACTTATTTCAGTGTTTTTAGATACTTATGCTATATTTCTATTGCACTTGCTGCAGTGCACCTAGGCAAAAATGAGTGAGCGAACGGTGATGTAATTTCGGTGATTTCAAATCTTTCAAAATTTTAAGTAGATTAAATTCCTTTTTCAACGGATAATAAATAATAAAAATCATTCAGATGGCATGCCTGTTCAAATGTATATTGAATGCACGTAAGAAGCAAGATCATTTGAATACTACTACTTAAATAATGCTTCTGAAAATATCAAAGTTAAAAGGTAAGAACTTTTTGGAATCAGAATATATTTTCCAGAGATCCTGGTGACATATACAAGAACACATATAGTGAAAGGTAATATAGACTGACTTGACAAGCCAAACCTGTGAAAAAAGAATAGTGGTCATTGAATCGGTGTAATGTAATTTGAATTTTATTCCTAAGGACTTAACCCTAATCAGGTGAAAAATTGCAACATTTGAGCAAATACTATCGTACTATTTTATTTCAAGTAATAATTTTTCCATTAAAATGCATTTCAAAGAGACAAATACTTTTTGTAGACTTATCGTACTATTTTTTTTACAAGCTTTACCACATTTTAAGTGTTTGCCAGCAGGAGTAAATCTTTTGAAATAATACTAATGATCTGTTTCTAATCATCTACAAACAATTGCCTCTCCTTAACAAAATATATAAACAATCATTTTATGACTCGAAAATCTTTTCATCTTTTAGGCAGATAACGTCGTTATGTTCAAATAATTACTTAGAATTATTTTTTTGCTGAAAATAGTCAATGCTTGCATAAGCAGCAATCTTATTTAAAATTGCTTTTTCTTTTTTTCCCGATTTTAACCTGCTAGCTAATAATGTCACTAAAAGTACAATTTCAATTAAAATGCATTTCGAATGTTTCTCCCGCTAGTGAAGTTATACTCAAAGCAAAAAGTTTAATCAGTATTTTGATATTGTTATGTATTGTTTCTATTGCACGCCATACTAGCATTTGTAATCATGCCGAGCGCCTAAACTATTCACTATTTGGTGATTTATTGTGTTCTCTTGACATGTGCGCGCTTTTCACGCTGACGCTGATGTTTGTACAGCCAGTGTCTTTAAGTTTAATTTTACAAGTGGTACAAACCGTGTTGTCGTAAACCTGACTAAAGAAAAAGTTTTAAAACTGCGGCAAAGGACGTCGTCCTTAATGTCAACGCTCGATCAACCGTTAACCACGTCGCCCTCCATTTTCAAGAACATGAACGGACGGACAATTTACCGTCCAGTACAGACAAACGAACAGTGTAAAAGTACTGAAAAGATCCTCCATACATATGCGTACCAATATCCTGCGGTCTTCAGACCGCAGGGAATAAGATACCATTAACAAGATATCATCTACGTAAAGTGCAACCCTGACGTCCTGCAGCATGATAACGCCAGGCCACAACACCGCTAGGGTAACACGGGACTTCTTGATGCAAAACAACGTCCGCCAGATCCCGGATTTATCTCAAATAAAGCTTCTCTGGGACCATCATCTTTGGCGCAAGGTACGTCAAAATAATGACGTCAACAACCTCTGGAACGAGGAATGGTCAAACTCATCCAACTCAAAAAGACGGCTGATCATGAGGAGGCGCTGTTTGGCAGTCATCAATTAAGCAGGAGGGCGGTGTGCCTACACCTTCCAAAATTTCGTTTTCGACCCCTAGATCACGAGAATGACGTAAATTCTTACATTTGATTTAATTTTGTTGTAATGCGGATGAAATTGAAGAAGATACTTATTTCGAAAAATGTTTCCTTGTTTATGTCTTTAGAGCTTAAAAGAACCATGTCCTATCATCTTTGGCTACTGACTAAACTCTTTGTGTTGAGTACACTTTTTTCTTCCTTATTTTTTATGTTAGTTACACTTATTACTTTAACCGACACGTTTCGTTTATAAGAGTTGAATGGATAATGAAATCTCTGTCATTTTCTGACAACTATAAAAGATCCTGTATTAATTCATTGACCAAGATGGGGAAAAGATGGTATATGAAACGGAATAATTTGGCGTTTCTCTGTATGATATATTTTCAAGAAACATTATTAAATGCCACATATTTTCACGAGCCGGGACGGCGAGTGAAAATGTGTGGCATTTTATCATGTGGCATTTTATCATATATACCATATTTCACGAAAAACGGAAAAATAACCTTTTTTTTTAAATTTCATTATTAAAGAAAAATGGTTACGAACTCCCTTGCTTACTACACAACTGCAATTGTACATCGCGCAGTAATATAATTATTGTCACGCGATACATTGTGACGGCATGCTTCCATGTCATCCAAAAAGTAGAGCCAAGTTGAGGGTTTAAGATCATTAAAAATCAGAATCTAATTTTCCCATTAATAGCGATGCAAAATGTAGTACTGAACCTAAAACTTGTTAACAATTTGTTATTGAAAATCATTATTTCCTCTGAAGATTTTTCATTATCAAGGAATAACAGCTTACATTCTTCATTTATAAAAACTTTTAACTCTTCACAGCATAGTAACATTTATGTTTTTTTTTTGAAAAAGGAAAGTTACATTTTCATTACTTTTTACTTTTGATATTTTTCTGTCATATAACTTTATAACTCTAGTGACATTATGCTCATATTTTCATAGTCAAGTATATTTCAAAAGATTGACTGTTAAAATGGTGTTTGACCAACAGATGATATTTGAAAATGTTTAGGATAAAATTATAAATCTGCCTAAAATATAAAAAGACTGCCCCACTGTTTTTATAAACTAAGCTTTAGTAATGGATATTTACAGAAATTTCGTTTGGATCTGTGAGTTATTTATTGTTTATGTGAACTTAATTATAAAATTAAAAGGAATTGTGGTAAAATGAAAACTTATTTTGATCTTCACCCATTCACTCACTATATACCCTTGGATCGGCATAATGTCACTTTAAGTTTATAACTCTTTTTTTCTGAAGCCTGTTGAGGTCGTTTTACAACTAGAGACTCTTAGCAGATGCACTAAGGATGGTGGTAAATAAGCCATTAAAGAATTGTTCAGAATCGATTGTATAGATAAAATGACTTAGATGAATCATTGTGATTTCTCTTATCGTAGAGTTCTAAGATGTAAGTCAAAATGGTTTCAATAAGCTTCCGTTCCTATTGCAGTTTGTTTCGTGGACTGTGGCTGTAGGGATAAAGACTTCGACAAACTTAAAAATGACTGCAAGAGGTCAGGTCTGAACTTTGACATGGCAGAGACCATTCAAAATAAAACGTTAGTTTGCGAGTAAGTATCTTACATTAGTAGGCTACTGAATACACGACGGACACGTGCATTGTTATGTTCCGTGTGTTAGTTTGGAGGGTGGGCTTTATAAGTGCAACGAAATAGCTTTCTACAAATCTATTCACATGACGCAAATACTGGCTCAATGGGTCTGCTTTGTATTCTAAGTATGCACTTGGATACCTGCAGCAATTTATAAACGATTTAAATTTCAAATGGTGTATAATATAAAAGGATCAAATGTACATTCATCAAGTTGCTTAATTTTTCACTTTTTTGATAGACATGTGTCATTAAACATAATTCTGTATAATTATATTTAATTTTAATTTTATTAAAAACAACATTGAAAATACACCTTGTGCAATTTGAATATGCGGATAGCAATAAATGTGCATTAAAATTATGTCAACACTTCACTAAAAGAAACAACGTGCTTTCGGAATCCCCCTGCCGTTCTTTAGGCCTCAAATACTTCTGTTTGGGCCCCAAACACATGTTTTCGATTGTGAAATGTTGATAAAAAAAAGTGACCATGAAATGAAAACAGCCATTTTTCACAAAATGCTCATGAAGTAATGGGTTAAGCAAAGAAATTCGCTTCAATCACCCTTAAAAAAAGTCAAAACTAAAAAATCTTCGAGGAAAAAAATTAATTAATGAGGAAAATAAGTATTATATCGGGATCTGTAGAAGCTTGTAAATCGAAAAGCAAACTATGATGAAAGCCTATTATGTGCGGCGTTATTGTACAAAAAAACAATAATCTACCATGCAAATATTGGTTATGAGAGTTAAAGACCTACTAGCGTATTTGTTTTGTTTTTTTCAATTTCATGAAAATGGATATTAAAATTTGAACTGGACAGGTCGGGGATCTATTATGCATTGCCGCGAAAATCACACTTGACATATGAAATCGAAGTCCTGAAAGTACTAGATGCGACAGACATGAAAAGGGAATTGCATAAATGCTGTTAACAAGGACTAAACATCAGGCATGTTGCACCAATAATTTCATAATAGGACAGAAAGTTTTATAGACCTCAAATCCAAGACGAGGTTTCAGCTGTTTCTTTCGATAGCTATATATAGTTTCAAATGAATACCATTTACATGTCGCGAAGCTTTAACCAAGAACGTTTTAACTTCACAAAAGTCTAATTGCATTTACATGTTTTGAGTCCAAAGAGTAATCTCCCGAAAACATAAACATTTTGTTTCAGTTGTTCTGAAAATTTATGTAAGCCTTGGCATGACGGGACTGAAAATAAGTAATAGAAAGAGCATCGAAGTCCTATCTGATTTGTACGAGGGGACGTAGCCGAATGTTTGGTGATGTTCTTCCTCTTTTGTATCATAGTCAAATATGAAAACACGTTCCCTGTTGTCACAATATGAAGCCCCGGCAAAAAGGAACCAATGAACCTGAATATGATTTTTCTGTCGCTTTGCCTTTCTCTCCCGTCACAATATGTAAACCCCCAGCAAAAATGAGCCAATCAATGGGTATGCTCTGGAGTGCGGGTAACTAATACCTGCACTCCAGTAAACGCACTGGTAGTGTATATGTATACGATTTAACTCTGACACATTTGCAACAGAAAGGTCCTCAAACTACGATACAATTTGTATAAGATAAAAACTTTGAAGGGACTTATAATGGGCATATTTGAATGTATCCGGATAAATCTGATTACATTTTATTCCTCTGAGATTTGGCTTTGATTCACATTTTTGTCGATCTAATCAAAAGAACAATTTATACAATAACACATTCTAAATAGGACTGAATTACATAAAGTGTTTCCCTGTTCCGTCATTCCATCATTCCGTTATATTATCTTTGTAAAGAGTTACAATAAGAGTTACGAAAAGAAATACAAAAAAGTCCTTTACTTTAAAAAGCTTTAATATTATTATGACACATTGCAATATTTCGCTCTCTCTGAAATAAACAAGTCTCATTTTCAATGTTTTCATAACCTGTATGGGTTTGTAATTTTATAGTGAAAAGGATTGTGTTTTCGTTCCGTGAAGTTATAAGAAATTGTGCCGCCTGTGAAAGAAACGCGATCATGTACTTCGACTGTTTCGTTTACTGCCCGGACACATTGCTTTCGTTTATTCTATTTTATTTTTTTGCTGTTGCTGTTGCCAAAATCCGAAAGGTTTATTGTTTCATTATTTAACCGACGTAAATGGAGATAACTCGGTCGCACTTTTTAGTTATTCCTTTTAAAAGTATTTACATGTTTTTGCATATAAAGGAAATTGAATTAAATACAAAAAACCTGAAAATATCTATTAAATATCCAAACATTTTTTACATGAGTATACTGCATTGTTCGATGAGCCAGAAATTACTATACTATAATCTCATTGAAAAAAAAAGTGCGTCTACATGGATTAATGCTTATTTTGAAATTTCTAATTCTTAATAATTTCAGTCACCACAAAAGATATTTCAGCACATAATGTTCCACATGAAAGTTATTAAACTTCTGCTCTATATAATAAAGGATATCGAATGAGTATAATATTGATAATATTGTTTTATTTTCATACTTTACTCTAAAACTACAAGAGATGTCAACTTTAAACTCAAGAGGTGGTCACCGGTTCTACCGGCTCTTGTCTCAAAAGTGTGATGTTAAATACATTGAAAACGTTTTAGTTTTTAAATGAATGAATTCAGTTACAATTGTCATTCCATTGTCTGTTTTAAAGGTTAAGGGTTTTCCTCAACAATTTTTTTACACATACTTGTTAACGACGCATTATGTTTTTCAAGTCGACTTTCCTCATATAGAATAGCGCATTGTTGGTCCCAAAGCAGTATGCTATATAGACGAAGACGAAGCAGCAAACGGGTCTTAGTTCTGGAATCTTAGTTCCAAAATGGCTGTTATGGCGTCATGCCCCACAATTATTTGATTACCGGTGCAGCACATTAATTCCTATTGACATACTAGATAGATAATATAGAACCTAAAACTATGACTTCTTCTTGGCCAAGTCATAGTTTTCCTTTGATTCAAAACAATTACAAACATCAATGAGATATCCTAAAAGTTCTTTTTCCATTTTTCATTGTCATTGTGGTACTCTTTGCAACGGCCTCTTATTAAGCAGAATCCTCTCTATAACAACACCTTTTAAAATGTCCCAGATGAATGCAATGAAAGTTTGTGAGTACCTCCAACACCAGGAGAAGATGTGCATGTTACAGAATTATAACCCCTGCAGATTGGTTTCCGCACTGGACTTCAATGAAAGTTTGTGAGACCCTTCAATACCAATAGGAGATGCGCATGTTGTCGGACTGTCCTGGTCAGACCTTTTAACATGGAGTTATGGCCCCTAAATACTTAGCCTTGCGTGCGCAGTTGCTGTTGTTAGAAATCACCAGTATTCTGCCATCCGGTTTAAGAGGAGTTGCGTTCACAAAATTTCTATAATAATCAACAAAGGGCCATAATTCTTTTAAATTTGGTCGCAGAGAAAATTCCTTCCTTTACTACCATCTACAAATTAAGGTTTGTTCATCCCTTGAAGTTTAAGCAAAATCTGCCATCCGGCAATAACTTTACAAAAACTGGATCAAGCCACAAGCGAAATCCAAGGTGCACAACTACATAGGCTGATCAACATTTCGGTTAAGTTTCATGACTCTAGATTAAATACATTTTGCGGTACGCATGGCACAAATTGAAAATTGCAAATTTTCACTAAGTCAATGGCAATAACTCTGACAAAAAAGCGAAACCACTGATGCAAAACTACATATGCTGATCAACATTCCTGTAGAGGTTCATGACCCCATGTCAAATACTTTTTGAGCTAGTTGAAAATCGCAAATGTTTACTAAGTCAAGGGCAATAAAATACTATATAAATCTATACAAAACCTAGGTGCACAACTACACATGCTGATCAACATAGCTCAAGACTTTTTTTAGAGTTATGTGCGACACAAGTTGAAAATTGTAAATTTTTACCAAAGAGCGAAAACACACGAAAATACCCAGGTGCACAACTACACATCCTGATCTACATTCCTTTAAGGTTTCAAACAGGTCAAACACTTTTTGAGTTACGTGCGACACAATAGAGAACAGACGGACGGACGGAAAAGGGTAAATTTAAATCCCCCCCCCCCAAAGTGGGGGCACCAAAAAGGAATAATTATGAACTAGAATTGTGTCATTATGCCACGGATGGCCCCGCATGCAGCCAAAATTTCAGATGTTATAATATTTAGTTGCACTAATTATATTTTTCATTGTAAGTTCAAATACCTTAAAACTATTCAAAGTTAACACAACCATTTTTATACAATGTACTGAATAATGGCCACATACATTTCCACCAAAGTATGAGTGCTGAAACTGAAAATTAAAATTTTTTCCAACATTCAAGAAAGATAAGTTTGTCCAAAATCATTGAACCACGACCAAATTCAAACTTGAACTGCTTGTTCCTAAAGATGAATCAATATGTCAAATTTAAGTTGAATGTGTACAACCATTGGGGAGATAATGAACGGAAACTGAAAATTTCTGATTTTTTTCAAAGTTCAAAAAGTGATAGTCTGTCAGCTATCACCAAACCATGACCAAATTCGAAATTGACCAATGCATTCTTTTGACATATCCATATCTTTAATTTGAGTTGAATAGGTTGAACAGAAACTGAAAATTTCATATTATTTTCAAAGTAAAAGGGGCATTACTCTGCAAAAAATCATTGAACCATGACCAAATTCGAACTTGGCCAGCGCATTCCATTGACATATCTATATGTTAAATTTGAGTTGAATACGTAATACTGTTGGGGAGATAATGAACGGAAACTGAAAATTTCATATTATTTTCAAAGTAAAAGGGGCATAACTCTGCCAAAAATCATCGAACCATGACCAAAATCGAACTTGACCTGTATTTTCTCATGACATATCCATATGTCAAGTTTGAGTTGAATTTGTTGTATCGTTGGGGAGATAATGAACGGAAACTGAAAATTTCATATTATTTTCAAAGTAAAAGGGGCATAACTCTGCCAAAAATCATCGAACCATGACCAAAATCGAACTTGACCTGTATTTTCTCATGACATATCCATATGTCAAGTTTGAGTTGAATGTGTTGTACCGTTGGGGAGATAATGAACGAAAACTGAAAATTTCATATTATTTTCAAAGTAAAAGGGACATTACTCTGCCAAAAATCATCGAACCATGACCAAAATCGAACTTGACCTGTATTTTCTCATGACATATCCATATGTCAAGTTTGAGTTGTATGTGTTGTATCGTTGGGGAGATAATGAAAGTAAACTGAAAATTTTATATTATTTTCAAAGTAAAAGGGGCAAAACTCTGCCAAAAATCATCGAACCATGACCAAAATCGAACTTGACCTGTATTTTCTCATGACATATCCATATATCAAGTTTGAGTTGAATGTGTTGTCTCGTTGGGGAGATAATGAACGGAAACTGAAAATTTCATATTATTTTCAAAGTAAAAGGGACATAACTCTGCCAAAAATCATCGAACCATGACCAAAATCGAACTTGACCTGTATTTTCTCATGACATATCCATATGTCAAGTTTGAGTTGAATTTGTTGTCTCGTTGGGGAGATAATGAAAGGAAACTGAAAATTTCATATTATTTTCAAAGTAAAAGGGGCATAACTCTGCCAAAAATCATCGAACCATGACCAAAATCGAACTTGACCTGTATTTTCTCATGACATATCCATATGTCAAGTTTGAGTTGAATGTGTTGTATCGTTGGGGAGATAATGAACGGAAACTGAAAATTTCATTTTATTTTCAAAGTAAAAGAGGCATAACTCTGCCAAAAATCATCGAACCAAGACCAAAATCGAACTTGACCTGTATTTTCTCATGACATATCCATATGTCAAGTTTGAGTTGAATGTGTTGCATCACTGGGGAAATAATGAACGGAAACTGAAAATTTCATATTATTTTCAAAGTAAAAGGGAATAACTCTGCCAAAAATCATCGAACCATGACCAAAATCGAATTTGACCTGTATTTTCTCATGACATATCCATATGTCAAGTTTGAGTTGAATGTGTTGTATCATTGGGGAAATAATGAACGGAAACTGAAAATTTCATATTATTTTCAAAGTAAAAGGGGCATAACTCTGCCAAAAATCATCGAACCATGACCAAAATCGAACTTGACCTGTATTTTCTCATGACATATCCATATGTCAAGTTTGAGTTGAATGTGTTGTATCGTTGGGGATATAATGAACGGAAACTGAAAATTTCATATTATTTTCAAAGTAAAAGGGGCATAACTCTGCCAAAAATCATCAAACCATGACCAAAATCGAACTTGACCTGTATTTTCTCATGACATATCCATATGTCAAGTTTGAGTTGAATCTGTTGTATCGTTGGGGAGATAATGAACGGAAACTGAAAATTTCATATTATTTTCAAAGTAAAAGGGGCATAAATCTGCCAAAAATCATCGAACCATGACCAAAATCAAACTTGAC
Source organism: Ruditapes philippinarum (assembly GCF_026571515.1). Lineage (NCBI taxonomy): Eukaryota > Metazoa > Mollusca > Bivalvia > Venerida > Veneridae > Ruditapes > Ruditapes philippinarum. The sequence goes on along the minus strand of NW_026854744.1, from coordinate 202,972 downwards.
CTGTATTTTCTCATGACATATCCATATGTCATGTTTGAATTGAATTTGTTGTCTCGTTGGGAAGATAATGAACGGAAACTGAAACTGCCCTTTAAAGATCACAACCTTGCCCTCCAAAGATCATGCCCTTGACCTTCAAAGATCATGCCCTTGACCTTTAAAGATCACAACCTTGCCCTCCAAAGATCATACCCTTGTCCTTCAAAGATTATACCCTTGCCCTCCAACAGCATGCCCTTGCCCTTCAAAGATCATACCCTAGCCATCCAAGATCATTCCCTATTCCTCCAAAGATCATTCTTATCACTCTAAAGATCATACCATTGCCCCCCCAAAAAAAACATTACCCTTGCCCTCCAAAGATCATACCCTTGCCCTACAATGATCATACCCTTGCCCTTCAAAGATCATACCCTTGCCCTACAAAGATCATACCCTTGCCCTACAATGATCATACCCTTGCCCTTCAATGATCATACCCTTGCCCTACAAAGATCATACCCTTGCCCTCCAACAGCATGCCCTTGCCCTTCAAAGATCATACCCTAGCCATCCAAGATCATTCCCTATTCCTCCAAAGATCATTCTTATCACTCTAAAGATCATACCATTGCCCCCCCAAAAAAACATTACCCTTGCCCTCCAAAGATCATACCCTTGCCCTCCAAAGATCATACCCTTGCCCTACAATGATCATACCCTTGCCCTTCAATGATCATACCCTTGCCCTACAAAGATCATACCCTTGCCCTACAAAGATCATACCTATGCCCTTCAATGATCATACCCTTGCCCTTAAAAGATCATACCCTTGCCCTTCAATGATCATACCCTTGCCCTACAAAGATCATACCCTTGCCCTACAAAGATCATACCTATGCCCTTCAATGATCATACCCTTGCCCTCAAAAGATCATACCCTTGCCCTCAAAAGATCATACCCTTGCCCTTCAAAGATTATACTCCCTCCCTCCAAAGATCATACCCTTGCCCTACAATGATCATACCATTGCCCTCAAAAAACAATACCCTTGCCCTCCAAAGATCATGCCCTTGCCCTCCAAAGACAATACATTTGCCCTCCAAAAGTCTTATCTAAGATATCAATAGACAATAACACAGTCTTTTAATCATGTACATCATATCCAAACCTACCTAAGATCATACTCTAACCCTTCTTAGATTTTACCCTTCTGTTTCAAAGATAATATACTAACAATCACCCAATAATATACCCAGGAACAAATAGTAAGTTATATATCAGATTATTCCAGTGTAAAATGTATTACATAAATTATCACACACAACTGTTACTATATATATAAACTGTTACTATATATATCACAATACAAAACAAGAGGGCCATGATCGCCCTGAGGTCGCTTACCTGTATATAGGCCCTGGAGCGGGGCCAGTTTAAACCCCAGGGCTTTTATTTGAACAAACTTGGAAGACACCCATTAGAAGATGTTTCATGATGTTAAGTTTTTACTACACATGTATAATGAAAAACAATGACCTCCCCCCCACCCCCAGCAGGGCCAATTTTAACCCAAGGTCTTTTATTTGAACAAACTTGGTAGACACCCATAAGAAGATGTTTCATGCTAAACATCTAAGCTCTAGCTCATTGGGTTTTTTAAAAGAATATTTTTTAAGTTTTTACTATACACATATATTTAAAAACAATAACATCCCTGGGGCGGGGCCAGTTTTGACCCCAGGGCGTTTATTTGAACAAACTTTGTAGACACTTACTAGAAGATGTTTCATGCTTAATATCTAAACTCTAGCTATTTGGGTTTTTTCAAAGAAGATTTTTAAGTTTTTGCCATACACATATAAGGAAAATCAATGACCCCCGGGGCAGGGCCAATTTTGACCCCATGGCTTTTATTTGAACAAACTTTGTAGACACTCACGAGAAGATAATTCATGCTTAATATCTAAACTCTAGCTATTTGGGTTTTTTCAAAGAAGATTTTTTAAGGTTTTGCTATACACATATAAGGAAAATCAATGACCCCCATGGGCGGGGCCAATTTTGACCCCAGGGCTTTTATTTGAACAAACTTTGTAGACACTCACTAGAAGATAATTCATGCTTAATATCTAAACTCTAGCTATTTTGGTTTTTTCAAAGAAGATTTTTAAGTTTTTGCCATACACATATAAGGAAAATCAATGACCCCCATGGGCGGGGCCAATTTTGACCCCAGGGCTTTTATTTGAACAAACTTTGTAGACACTCACGAGAAGATAATTCATGCTTAATATCTAAACTCTAGCTATTTTGGTTTTTTCAAAGAAGATTTTTTAAGGTTTTGCTATACACATATAAGGAAAATCAATGACCCCCATGGGCGGGGCCAATTTTGACCCCAGGGCTTTTATTTGAACAAACTTGGTAGACACACATTAGAACATGATTCTTGCTAAATATCTTAGCTCTAGCTCTTTGAGTTCTTTAAAATAAGATTTTTTAAGTTTTTACTATATGCATATAGGGAAAATCAATGACCCCCTGGGGCGGGGCCAATTTTGACCCCAGGGCTTTTATTTGAACAAACTTGGTAGACACTCATGAGAAGATGTTTCATGCTAAATATATTAGCTCTAGCTCTTTGGGTTCTTTAAAAGAAGATTTTTTAAGTTTTTACTATATGCATATAGGGAAAATCAATGACCCCCTGGAGCGGGGCCAATTTTGACCCCAGGGCTTTTATTTGAACAAACTTAGTAGACACTCACTAGAAGATGTTTCATGCCAAATATCTAAGCTCTAGCTCTTTGGGTTTTTTAAAAGAAGGTATTTAAAGTTTTTTCTTTCGGTTGCCATGGCATCCAGAGTTCTGCATGGAATTAAATTCTTTGAACACTTTTTAAAGGTGACTACCAAAGGAACATTCCTGTGAAATTTGGATGAAATTGGCTTAGTGGTTTATGAGGAGATGTCATTTAAAGTAAAAGTTTACGGATGGACGGACGCCGGACGGACGACAGACGGACGCCGGAAGAAAAGCGATCACAAAAGCTCAACCTGTCACTTTGTGACAGGTGAGCTAAAAATAGAGGACCATTGAAAATGAAATTACCGGTATAAGGAGAAATTTTATATAAATTTGCCAGAAAAAAATTCCAGAATAACTAGAAAAATGTCCATAGGACAAGGGTGCCCCCACACTCCACCGATTTGTCAATTTGAGAAATTCTTTTTGGCTACATGTGCCCAAGTTGAAAACTAAAAATCTTTTATTAAGTAAAGGGCCTACAAATACTGAATAAATCCACAAGAAAACCCCAAGTTGCCTAAGTACACATGCTGACCAACATTCTTGAAAACTTTCAGGCCTGCAGGTCAAATTTATACTACTGTAAGTCAAGGGCAATAACTCTAACAAAACTGAAAAAAATCCACATGCAAAGTCCCAGGTGCATAGCTTCACAGTGATTTGAATCATTATTCCTGTAATTTAGTGATGTTGATCATTATTCCTGTAAAGTTCGTTGATTCTACCTCAAGCACTCGAGGAACAAATAACAACATAATGAAACGGTTTTTACTTAGTCAAGGGAAATAACTCTACTGGATAAATCCAAAAGCGAAACCCCAGTTGCAAAACTAGATATGCTGAGCAACCTTCTCGTAAGGTTTAATGACTCTAGGTCAAATCCTTTTTGAATTACATGCAACACAAGTTGAAAATTGCAAAAATTCTATAAGTCAAGGGAAATAACTCTAAAAATACTAAAAATATCCACACGAAAATACCCAGGTGCACAACTACACATGCTGATCAACATTCCTGTAAAGTTTCATGACTCTAGGTCAAATACCTTTTTAGTTACATGCAACACAAGTTGAATATTGTAAATTTTTACTAAGTCAAAAGCAATAACTCTAAAAATACTTAAAATATCCACACGAACATACCCAGGTGCACAACTACATATGCTGAGCAACATTCCTGTAAGGTTTCATGACTCTAGGTCAAATACTTTTTTAGTTACGTGCGACACAAGTTGAAAATTGGATTTTTTTTACTAATTCAAGGGCAATACTAGTAACTAAAAAATACTAAATATATCCACACAAAAAATAGCTGTTCAACATTTCTGTAAGGTTTCATGATTCTAGGTCAATTACTTTTTGAGCTACGTGCGACACAAAAAGAGAACGGACGGACAAGGGTAAATCTAAATGCCCCCCCCCCCCCTATAGTGGGGGCACAAAAATGTAACCATCATCATAATGACTGCCTACAACTTACGACTCACTGTAGAAGAAGTTTCTCTGATGAGAAAGTGGTTCCTGAGTTCTATGAGAGGATACAAGGAAACGTGACCTGCACACCGGGAACCCTGGGGGAATTTCCATCTCACTAATGAGGTCAAGGACGTAGTCATATCCCATCAACTCATAGTAATCCATGTCTTCCTGCAGCACTACGGTCCCACCCATGTTGTTTTCACGTAAACCTCTCTGGTTTAATAAATGCTTGGCAAACTCCTCCCCTGAAGTACATGACTCCACATGACCAATCATTGTAGCATCTGGAAATATTGCAATTTACATATCAATAAATTAAATTTCTAGTAAATAAAACTGATTTATTTGTACACATGATAAATAAAACTTTGAACAATTATTGATTTTCATGATTTTTTATTCTAATTCATTCATGTCTTTTTCTATTATGTGATAATGCCCTATGAAATATTATTACAGAATTATGTTGCTGATATTTTCCGGCTCTCCAATGATAGATCCACAAAGGGTCAATCACTTTTCTAGTGAGCTAAAATCAAAACAAACAGAAAAGACCAATAAAACAGTAAATCTAATAAAGTAACTTCAGCTCATTAAATTCCAACTAGGAAATAACTGACTTACTATCAGCAAATCTAACTTCTAGTGCCATATTGCCAGGCTTTCCTCTGAGCAGCTCTACACTCAAGGAGGCAAGGAGGGTAGACTCTACTAAGTTGTGGCTCGATATTTGCACATTGCAAGGCTTTTTGTTGACAAAACCATTTATACCCAGGGTTGTGCAATAGCATTTATCAATAATTATGCAAAAGGCTGACATTCTCTACACAACAATAGTGTTACTCAGTTTTCACTTAATATAGGTGTGCACATAAACAAGCTGAATTATGAAGACAAGGGGATATTACTTTTCCTCTGGGGTGTACATAATGTAGAGAAGATATCTTAATACATACTTGTGGAGATATTTATAGAGAGTTGGACTTGGAGGGAAGGCACTAAGAGTGTGAGCCATCAACTGCCATACACGTTCTGCTGTGTTCACACTCTGGTTTGTTCCATGTCTGGTTAGATAACTGACAATATATCTCATCTCTCAAACCCTCATTTTGTAAACCCTGTAAAAGATGCAATATTTGTCAATGTCATAAATTCATAATATGTTCAATAACTGTGTTAAAACTTAAAAACTGTCAGTGCTTATTTCTTTCAAACTAAATGAAATTCTCATGTTGATTAGCTATCAACGCCAGATCAACATATTTAACTAAAAAGACTTTGTCAGCTTTTCTCTTTAAACCAATATAAAAAAAATTTCTAAATCCACGAACAATTCACAAAGAATGATGCAAAGAATACATGCTTTGGTTCTTGGTCAGTGACCTGCAATCCAGAAGTTTGAAACAAATATCTTCACAAGTTGTAGAGATACAACTGGCTAAAAAACTTTATCCTGAAATTTCACAAAGTTTACAAAGGGAAATAACTCAGTTAAAAACCATGTTAGAGTAATAGGTATTAGTCAATGACCTACAACTAAAACACCAAATTAACATAACAGTAGTGTTTTCTTTTCTTTAAAGTTTTAAAGGAATGAACTTACCAGTTGAACAATATAATCTGCCATGGCCTTTTCTTGTCTGTCTCCCTATATGGTTATACATATACTTCAAAATCTGAAGAAAAAAAAAACAACACCATCAATTAATTTCTTTATCATAACCTATTTTTAAGGAAGTAGATTCTTCAATTGCTAGAGCACGGTACAGTATAGAACTTATTCAGACACATAGGTCTAACATTTTTACATTTTGAAATACAGAAAAGCAGTCAATGTGACAAAATTAATACTTATTTCATGAGTCTGTAAGAGTTTTTATTTTTACAGACTTTTCTAAAAGAATTAATGACTTTGTGCCTGCACACAAGTAATGTGCCTCTCAGTAATCATATTATAGTTTGTTTATACAGTACAACCTCTGTATAGCATCACTCTTGGGTGGTATACAGTACAACCTCTGTAAAGCATCACTCTTGGGTGGTATACAGTACAACCTCTGTAAAGCATCACCCTTGGGTGGTTTACAGTACAACCTCTGTAAAGCATCACCCTTGGGTGGTATACAGTACAACCTCTGTATAGCATCACTCTTGGGTGGTATACAGTACAACCTCTGTATAGCATCACCCTTGGGTGGTATACAGTACAACCTCTGTAAAGCATCACTCTTGGGTGGTATACAGTACAACCTCTGTAAAGCATCACCCTTGGGTGGTATACAGTACAACCTCTGTAAAGCATCACCCTTGGGTGGTATACAGTACAACCTCTGTAAAGCATCACTCTTGGGTGGTATACAGTACAACCTCTGTAAAGCATCACCCTTGGGTGGTATACAGTACAACCTCTGTAATAGCATCACTCTTGGGTGGTATACAGTACAACCTCTGTAAAGCATCACCCTTGGGTGGTATACAGTACAACCTCTGTAAAGCATCACTCTTGGGTGGTATACAGTACAACCTCTGTAAAGCATCACCCTTGGGTGGTATACAGTACAACCTCTGTATAGCATCACTCTTGGGTGGTATACAGTACAACCTCTGTAAAGCATCACTCTTGGGTGGTATACAGTACAACCTCTGTATAGCATCACTCTTGGGTGGTATACAGTACAACCTCTGTATAGCATCACCCTTGGGTGGTATACAGTACAACCTCTGTAAAGCATCACCCTTGGGTGGTATACAGTACAACCTCTGTATAGCATCACCCTTGGTAGGCAAAGATTTTGATTGCTGTTGAGAGGTGGTTAAATTGCTAAAATGATAGTTCCATTCTGCTGTTGTTTTGTCACGCTCTACAAATGTTACATTGTAACTGTATTATTAAACCATGCATTACTTCAAAACCTATAAGACTTACACAAAATGTCTGTTAAAAGTTTTCTTTTTAGGTTGGCATATGTTTTGTAATTATAACTATTTGGCAAAAATAATATCTTTTGATGCTATGCATCAATATATAATGGTAAGAATAGTTACCAGTTTGAATACATATTGTGCCAGCCTGTTGTTCTGGTCTCCCTGTACTTTGGTCAATGCTGATTTAATTGGTTCTACACTGAATCAGGATTCTATGTGAAATATAAAATTATACAATCTTATTTCTGGGATAGGAAAAAGTGTGTAAAAATCAAGGCAAAATTTAAATAAAATTAGGAAGTTAGAATACTGCAACAATATCTTTTACATATACATGTACATCATTTTAGTAAATTCAATTCTTATTCTACTAACTATCAAAACATTTGGCAATAAAAAGTAAACTGAATTAAATCCAACAATGTAAAATTAAAAAAAAAAATGTGTCCATAGGACACGGGTGCCCACCGATTTGTCAATCTTATGTCTCTAGGTCAATTTTTTTTGGCTACATGTGCCCAAGTTGAAAACTAAAAATCTTTTATTAAGTAAAGGGCAAATTCTACAAATATTGAATAATTCCATAAGAAAACCTCAAGGTGCATAAGTACACTTCTTGTAAACTTTCAGGCCTACAGGTCAAATACTTTTTCAGTTACGTGCAACACAAGTTGAATATTGTAAATTTTTACTAAGTCAAGGGCAATAACTTTAAAAATACTAAATATATCCACACAAACATACCCAGGTGCACAACTACACATGCTGATCAACATTCTTGTAAGGTTTCATGACACTAGGTCAAATATATTTTTAGTTACGTGCGACACAAGTTGAAAATTGCAAATTTTTACTAAGTCAAGGGCAATAACTCAAAAAATACTAAATATATCCACATGAAAATACCCAGGTGTACAACTTCACATGCTGATCAACATTCCTGTAAGGTTTCATGACTCTAGGTAAATTACTTTTTGAGCTAAGTGCGACACAAAAAGAGAACGGACAGACGGAAGGACGGACGGATGGACCGACGGACAAGGGTAAATCTAAATGCCCCCCCCCTAAAGTGGGGTCACAAAAATAAAATAAAATTGCAAAGCCATATTTTGAAAGTTAAAGGGAAATAACTTGGAACTACAAATGTGCCCATGTAGGACACGGGTGCCCCCAAACAATGGGAAACATCACTGTTTTGTGAATCTTATGACTCTAGGTCAAATATTTCTTTGGCTACATGTGCCACAAGTTGAAAACTAAAGAACTTTTTTCTTAGTAAAGGGCAAGAACTTTACAAATACTGAATAAATCCACAAGCAAACCCAATTTGCATAAGCACACTTGCTGACCAACATTCTTGTAAACTTTCAGGTCTACAGGTCAAATACTTTTTGAGATATGCATGAGCAAGTTGAAAATTGCAAATTTATACTAAAATTGCAATAACTCTTACAAAACTGGAAAAAAGCCACAGGCAAAACCCCAGGTGCATAGCTTCACAGTGATGCTGATCATTATTCCTGTAAAGCACTCAAGGAACAAAAAACACAATATGGAACAATTTTTACTAAAACAAGGGCAATAACCCTAGAAATACAGGATAACTTCACAAGCTTACCAACTCAAGGTTAAATACTTTTTGAGCTACGCACGACACAAATTGAAATTTGCAAATTTTCATTAAATCAAGGGCAAAAACTCTGACAAAACAGAATTAAGTCACAAGCGAAACCCCAGATGCACAACATCACATGCTGATCAACATTCCTGTAAAGTTTCATGACCCTACTGTATGCCAAATACTTTTTGAGCTACGTGTGACAATATTTGAAAATTGCAAATTTGTATTAAGTCAAGGACAATAACTCTGACAAAACAGAATAAATTTACAAACGAAACCAAAGGTGCACAATTACACATGCTGAACAATATTCCTGTAAAGTTTCATGACCTTTGGTTAAATACTTCTTGAGCTACGTGCGACACAAGTTGAAAATTGCAAATTTTGACTAAGTCAAGGGGAATACCTCTGACAAATACTGAATAAATCCACACAAAAATACCCAGTTGCACAACTAAACATGCTGTGAACAACATTTCTGTAAAGTTTCATGACTCTAGGTCAATTACTTTTGAGCTATGTGCGACACAAAATTAGAACGGTCGGACGAAAGGACAGACGGACAAGGGTAAATCTAATCCCACCACTACTATATAGTGGGAGCACAAAAATGGAAGCTATAGTTATGTTATTTGTACAGATCATGTAATTTGTATTGATATGTGTGTAAATTATTAAGCCATTGGTACTGGTAGAACTTATGAAAAATCCAACTTGCCGTTTTAGGTCGATTCAATTTCTATATGCCCAGGGTATAAAAACTTGATACATTTTATGCTCAATTGGTTAGTTTCATTTAGAGTGAAGTAAGTAAGTATAGGTTAGAGTGCATAGTGGGTGTTCTTCGTAAATAAGAAAGCTAAAAAGGAGCGGAGCACATTTACGGGTCACGTGTTTTGCATAGCTTATTCCCGCATTCTGTCAAGGTAAATCAGACAATATCACGGTGCATATCCATATCGGTACCCTCTTTGCAAAATATTCTCAAACGGTACCCTCTTTGAACATACACAGGTCATTCTCTGCTAAAAACAAACCAGCGATGGATAACAATGCAGTAAAAATTCATTGTAACAAGAGCCATGTCAACATGGCCATCCCCCGCCGAATGTGTTTGCTCATTGGAAGAATGTATATGTAGTAGAGCAGGATAATTCCATTTTAAGAGGTCTTTTGGTAATGAAAACTGATGGCTACTGTATATTGATTACAGATTTGAAACCTATGTGAATACTGATGGCTGAAAATAAGAAAGGGCAATACCTGAAAAATAATGCAGGGTAGGTTATCATTCTTGTGTGCTGCATCCCTCCTCAGTAAAATCTATCCACCAATGAAGTTTCAAGTTGATACCTCAAATACTTTTTGAGAAAAAAATTGAATTGAAAAATTAAGTATGAAAAATAACAATGGGCAATAACTCAAAAATTATAAAAGGTAGAGTTTTTAATCTTGTGCACTGCACACCTCCTGAGTTAGATCTATGCACATAAGAAGTTTCATGTTGATATCTCAAAGGCCTTTTGAGTTATGCTCTGGACAAAAATTAATTTTGAAAAATAAAAAAGGGCAATAACTAAACAATTATGCAGGGTAGAGTTATCGTTCTTGTACACTGCACTCCTCCTCAATGAGATCCATCCAGCTATGAAGTTTCAAGTTGATACCTCAAATACTTTTTGAGATAAACTCTGGACAAAATAGTATGAAAAAGAACAAAGGGCAATAACTCAAAAATTGTACAGGGAAGAGTTATCATTCTTGTGCACAGCATTCCTCCTCAATAAAATCTATCCACCTATGACATTTCATGTAGACCTCTCAAACACTTTTGAGTTATGCTCCACTCGGGTGAAAAATTAGGTATGAAAAATAACAAAGGGCAATAACTCAAAAATTATGAAAGGAAGAGTTATCATTCTTGTGCACTGCACACCTCCTGAGTGAGATCTATGCACCTATGAAGTTTCATTTTGATATCTCAAAGGCTTTTTGAGTTATGCTCTGGACAAAAATTAATTTTGAAAAATAACAAAGGGCAATAACTCAAAAATTATGCAGGGTAGAGTTATCATTCTTGTGCACTGCACTCCTCCTCAATGAGATCCATCCACCTACATGAAGTTTCAAGTTGATACCTGAAATACTTTTTGAGATAAGCTCTGGACAAAATAGCATGAAAAAGAACAAATGGCAATAACTCAAAAATTGTATAGGGAAGAGTTATCATTCTTGCGCACAACATTCCTCCTCAATAAGATCTATCCACCTATGACATTTAATGTTGATATCTCAAACACTTTTTGTGTTATGCTTCACTCAGGTGAAAAATTAAGTAAGAAAAATAACAAAGGGCAATAACTCAAAAATTATGAAAGGTAGAGTTATCATTCTTGTGCACTGAACACCTCCTGAGTGAGATCTATGCACCTATCAAGTTTCATGTTGATATCTCATAGGCTTTTGGAGTTATGCTCTGGACAAAAATCAATTTTGAAAAATAACAAAGGGCAATAACTAAAAAATTATGCAGGGTAGAGTTATCATTCTTGTGCACTGCACTCCTCCTCAATAAGGTCTATCCACCTATGAAGTTTCAAGTTGATAACTCAAATACTTTTAGAGATATGCTCCGGACAAAAATGTCGGACGGAAGGTCGGACGGACGGACGGAGACTATTTCTATATCCCCCGCCGCCTTTTCGGCGGGGGATAATTAATAAAAACACCCTACTTTCGGTTTTGCAGCGGCACGGGCTGTAATATTTACATAAAAAGTAAGAAATATTACATACATACTTTGTTGGAATAAGTGAACTTTTTATTTGGAAATTATAAAATGATACTGGTTCCGTAAGTAATAAAACATTTTTACTGTTATTTTGCCTGTTTTCATTTCAATGAACCTCTTTTTTTAATTCTATGCCGTAGTGACGATATACATGTGCGTGTACGGAAAAATCATAAATATTGATTAGTACGAGTAAACTTCAAGAATTCTGCACATGCGTATATTTCACTTTAAATAGCGCTCTTCGAAACTTAGCTCCGCCCACTTGCGTTTTATAATATAAAACGTCCAGTTTATATAAAATCTGTTCTATTAAGATTTGAAACCTGAAAATTTGAAAAATCCTCGTCGGTGATCGGCTTAGTATAGGTTAGAGTGCATATTGGGTGTTCTTCGTAAATAAGAAAGCTAAAAAGGAGCGGAGCTTGCGAAGCGACTGTAGCTTTCTTATTTACGAAGAACATCCAATATGCACTCTAACCGGCTTAGTGCTCCGCCCATTTTTTTCCGCCCAACACACTGCGTGACGTCACACGATAGCCTAAATGTGTATAACCATATTTGGAAGAGGTAGCGGTACACATTTTCGGGTCACGTGTTTTGCATAGCTTATTCCTGCATTCTGTCTAGGTAAATCAGACAATATCACGGTGCATATCCATATCGGTACCCTCTTTGCGAAGTATTCTCAAACGGTACCCTCTTTGAACATACACAGGTCATTCTCTGCTAAAAACAAACCAGCGATGGATAACAATGCAGTAAAAATTCATTGTTATATAGTTCTGGCTTCCAAAACTTTATATGCCGCTATTTAACATTTTTGTTTTCATCTGATGCGGCATTAAAGTTTTGGATTAGACCCGTTACGAAACCTAACCAGAATAACATAAGTTGATTTATTCTTGTTTTTCACTTGCAAATACGCTTGACCCAATCAATTCTTGTGCATTTTACGATAAAACAATTATTTTAATATCGTTCTATACCAATTAAAGTATCAAAATATTAATACTGTCATTAAAATTGCCTATTTAACTGTAAAACATTAATTTACACCGACTACAGTCGGCCATGACATTCAGGTGCCACGCAAGACCTCGTATGACGTCATTCGCGGGAACAGATTTGATTAGAGTCGTGTACTATATTTAGAACATTTTGTTGACATTATTTCGATATTTTTATTCAAGTCTTTCAAGATAATGTTTTAATTTATTTTCTTTAATTTTTAGTACTTAAATATTATTTTATTGAATATAAAAGTCAGTAAATCACCCTTTTCAATATCTTTAAAAAAAAGTAATTTATAAAAATATTGGAGGCACATGAGTTCATAAAGGTCAATCTCGTAATCACGTGGTCAAACATTTTGGTAATATGGTGGCCAAGTGCCGAAATTTTTACCTGTCAGAAACTATTAGGTAGTTTATGTTCGTATTAAGATTTTTATTTGTCCATCCTTGGCTTATCAACAGATTATATATAGTTTTATCAAGGTATGCTTCACTTTACTTCATGGCATGTTCGATGAATAATGGCACGATTATTGGTGGACTTTCCCTACGGGGTTATCTTCAGCGTTCACGTCATGTCAGTATATAAACGGGTACGCTGAAGACCTTAAGCTAATTGTTATAAGGAAAGGAGGTATGACATGTAGAAAAGATGTATACCACGGAACACTAGAATGTTTTATTTATGTGCTGATTTGTCATGTGCCCGATTTTCATGTACTGCAACTTCACAATAAGCTACAAAAAGCTCCGCTCCTTTTTAGCTTTCTTATTTACGAAGAACACCCAATATGCACTCTAACCTATACGTAGAAAATCAAGATACCAACAAATAAACACTGTGAACTTTCACTGAAATTTCCTCATTCCCCAACTATTGGAGATGAAGCATAGACAAGCATATTTTACTTGTAAACTGACAATTAAGGCGGACGAGTTTATTACCCGAAAATGAACATAAAGAGACCAAAACTGTGCCAAAAATAATTAAGGCAAAATCAGGACACAATGCACAACTAAGAATGGTAACAACAATCCTGTGAAGTTTCAGTGAAATCCCCCAGTGGTTTTGGAGATGTAGCATGGACAAGGTTATTTTACTCGAAAATAGACTATTAACTGTAACCATAACTGTTACAAAGAAAATCAACCTGAAAATCAAGATACTATGCACAAAGGCATTGTGACAAACAATCTGGTGAACTTTCACTGAAATCACTTAATTTGGGAACAACCGATAATATAGATGATTCCAACCAAATAATACCTTAAAAAATAGTACAAGATGTAATCATATAAAGCACACACACATACTGTCGGGATATGTTGAAAGCTTTTATGTTTCAGTTGAAATACAAGAAAGTTAGTTATATGAATAATAAAACAAACAAATGAAGATCACATATACGAGAAATCATCGAATTAATTGTACTTTTTTTCTCCCGATCGGAGTACAGTCAAACATGTTTTTCATGAATCAAAGCCGTGAGCAAAAAAAGTAGAACGACAAATCATGTGAAATCGGAGTAATGATTTTATATATAGAGCAAGAGAATGCCAGTAAAACATAAGGAAATAAATTTTATGTAGAAAATATGTGCTAAAATATCTGTTTTGTGGTGACTGAAATAATTTTCAAAATAAGAATTCCTCCGCGTAGAAGCACTATTTTTATCAATGAGATTATAGAATAGTAATTTATGACCTGGTTCATCAATCATCAGACCTAACAATCTAAACTGCAGTATACTCATGTAAAAAGTGTATATGATTTCCTTCATAACTAGAACTGCCACTGTCATGGCGTGAATACCCCCGCATACCACTTTGTCAGAATCAACATTTAGAGCTCAAAGACAACCACCCTGCCAAATCTGAGGTTACTAGGCTAAGATATGTATTCTCCATGCTTCAAATGTGAAAATTTTAAAATCAAGTTTTTTTTGTCAAGGCCCCTGTGAACTTGACCTTTGACCCAGTGACCTCAAAATTAATAGGGGTCATTAAGTAATCATGACTAACCTCCATGCCAAATATGAAGACTTTGGGTCAAAGGAATCTCAAGTTATTGGGCGGACAAGCTTTTTTTAGTCATAGCCCCTGTGACCTTGAACTTTGACCCAGTGACCTCAAAATCAATAGGGATCATGTACTAATCATGACTAACCTCCATGCCAAATATGAAGACTGTGGGTCAAAGGAATCTCAAGTTATTAGGCGGACAAACTTTTATGTAGTCAAGGCCCCTGTGACCTTGACCTTTGACCCAGTGACCTCAAAATCGATAGGAGTCATCTACTAATCATGACTAACCTCCATACAAAATATGAAGACTGTGGGTCAAAGGAATCTCAAGTAAATGGGCGGACAAGGTTTTTTAAGTCAAGGCCCCTGTGACCTTGACCTTTGACCCAGTGACCTCAAAATCAATAGGGGTCATCTACTAATCATGACTAACCTCCATGCCAAATATGATGACTGTGGGCAAAAGGAATCTCAAGTTATTGGGCGGACAAGCTTTTTAAAGTCAAGGCCCCTGTGACCTTGACCTTTGACCCAGTGACCCCAAAATCAATAGAGGTTATCTTCTAATCATGACTAACCTCCATGCCAAATATGAAGACTGTGGGTCAAAGGAATCTCAAGTTATTTGGCGGACAAGGTTTTTCTAGTAAAGGCCCCTGTGACCTTGACCTTTGATCCAGTGACCTCAAAATCAATAGGAGTCATCTTCTAATCATGACTAACCTCCATGCCAAATATGAAGACTGTGGGTCAAAGGAATTTCAAGTTATTGGGCGGACAAGGTTTTTTAAGTCAAAGTCCCTGTGACCTTGACCTTGACCCAGTGACCTCAAAATCAATAGGGGTCATCTACTTATCATGACTAACCTCCATGCCAAATATGAATACTGTGGGCAGAAGGAATATCAAGTTATTGGGCGGACAAGCTTTTTAAAATCAAGGCCCCTGTGACCTTGACCTTTTACCAAGTGACCCCAAAATCAATAGGGGTCATCTACTAATCATGACTAACCTCCATGCCAAATATGAAGACTGTGGGTCAAAGGAATCTCAAGTTATTGGGCGGACAAGGTTTTTTAGTCAAGGCCCCTGTGACCTTGACCTTTGATCCAGTGACCTCAAAATCATTAGGGGTCATCTACTAATCATGACTAACCTCCATGCCAAATATGAAGACTGTGGGCCAAAGGAATCTCAAGTTATTGGGCGGACAAGGAAAAACCGACGGACGGGGAGACGTCCGGACGGACAAGCTGATTCCAGTATACCCCCCTTATAATTATGCAAAAAAATGTAAATACGATTATGTATGTGTCAAGAACCAGTTGAACCGGGTGATGCTTCCCGAATAGGTTTTTTTTATACAAAGAAAAGTATACCTCTTGTAGTTTCAGAGTTATGACAAAGTTCAAAGTGCAATTATTTCATACTTAGGCAAGGCAGAGTTATGGTTCTTTTGCACTACACTTTATACCCAATGAGATCTAACTACCTACAAAGTTTCATGTTGATATCACTTATAGTTTCAGAGTTATGTTCCGGACAAAGTTCAAAGTATAAAAAAATGAACCAAGGGCAATAACTCCAAAATTAGGCAAGGCAGAGTTACGGTTCTTGTGCACTGCACATTAATCTACCGACAAAGTTTCATGTTGATACCTATTTTTTTACAGAGCTATGTCCCCGACAAGAAAGGCGGACGGACGGACAACAGGACGGACACACGGACAAAGCGGCGACTATATGCTCACCCTTCGGGGAGCATAAAAAATGTACAAATGTTGCATATATTGTGTAGAAGTGTGTACTGTGCTATACGTGCGACCGAATTTTCTCCATTTACTTCCGGTTATATTAATGTAAACAACAAGCCTTTCGGATTGTTGTCAACGACAACAACAACAATTAGAGCTATCACTTATATCCCCACCAGCAACTTTGACTTTTTTTGAAAAAAAAAGTGGTCAGAAGAAAAATTTAAACTCAACCTATAGTCAATGAAGTATCAACTGTGTATAAAGAATTATTTCAATTAATTGCAATACCAACCGGCGTCTTCATATAAGCTTGCTATATACAATACCTTACTCTAGTTATTGTCCAGAATCTTTTTCCCCCCTATTTTTAGGAACGGTGATCTTGACCTTGACCCCAGGGGGCCCAAATGAAATACCACCCGGGGTTGCTATACACAAGTTTGATTATTTTTTCTAAGTTAAAGAAGGACAATTCCGTCAAAAGTCGATGGACCAAAATCAAATTCGAACTTGACATGAATTTTCTGGTTAAATATCCACACATGCGATTTCAATCTTATACATAAATTTGTACAAGAAACAGAAAATTATAACTTTTTTTCCAACGTTCAAGAGGAATAACTTTGTCTAAAATCATCAAACCATGACCGAATTTTAAACTTGACCTGCTAATGCCTATGATGTATCTATATTTTAAAGATCCTGCATGTTTTTTAATTGAGATTGCATATTTTTTTTTTTTTTTTTTTTAATGCGTTAATTTAAGGTCGCCGCCGGAGAGCCCATATGGGCGACCGTACACTCAAGTCGGGCCATCCAAGAGCGTCCCGCCGAGATTTTTTCGTCGATTTTTTCCAGCTTTATTGGTGGAGGAAGACCCCAGGTGCCCCTTCGGGCATTATTTCAGGCACGAGCGTGCACCTGGGTAGAACCACCGACCTTCCGTAAGCCAGCTGGATGGCTTCCTCACATGAAAGATTTCGACCCGAGTCAGGATCGAACCTACAGCGGTGAGGGACCAGTGATCTCAAGTCAGCGACCTTAACCACTCGGCCACGGAGGCCCCCTTGAGATTGCATACCACTCTTCATTGAATTATATTTGTATGTAATTATGCAAATTTGTCAATTTTCAAACATGTATTGCAAATATTTTTACATATTTAAGGTAATCATTAAATTATATGCATTCATTTCTTATTGGAAAAATTGACTTAGAATTTATAGAAAACTAAATTCTAATTACCTCCCTTTATTTACATGAAATATTAAATTCGGTAATATCTTTATAAATAATATTTTTTGAAACTTACAATATCGATAAATCTTAATTTGAGCATCATAATTTGTATATAAAACCATGAACCATTGAATGTGTACAACTGTTTGGGAGATAATGAACGGAAACTGAAATTTCTTTTTTTTTTCATAGTTAATTAAAGAGGCATTTAAAGAGGCATTTACCAAAAATCATGAACCATGACCAAATACGAACTTTACCTGCGTAATCCTATTACGTATTCATATGTAAATTTAAGTTGAATGTGTACAACTGTTGGGGAGATAATGAACTGAAACTGAAAATTTCTTCAAAGGGTATAGAGAGATAAGAACTATCCTTTACATTTTGCTTTAGAAAGGCCAATGAGATTCCCCGATTTCATTTTATAATTTAAAATAACCATTGAAAATTCTTCTTATATTCAGTTCTTCCCTGTAAATTTTACAGACAGTTAAACTGATTTTAGAAAAAAGAAAAGCAGTGATATCCGCCATTTACGGCAACGTTTGCACGAGTTACTCCCCTTGATATGCATTATTTTTGTTTTAATTTTTCTTGTACTCAGATAAAAGTGCCATACTTTCTGGCCATAACATTGTGTTAGTAGACCAGACCTGAAAAGGTAAATAAATACCTTACAATCATGAAAAGTGAATATTTGTTAGAGGAAATCTGAGAGCGTGTTCTTACACAAATAATGTATGTTTTCCACTAACCCATGACTCTGCACTTCTTTGCCGGATTAGAGAATGGACGTTATTGCAATGAAAAACGGGTGAAACTTAATAGCACAGGGTCCCAAAGTCACATTTGTGACATTCATCTAATATTTTTAATGTAACATGTTCCAATCTTGACAAAACCATCGAACAATTTTTGGGAAATTTTCAAAATACATACTTGCTGAATAGCCAACAGTGCAGACTATGATTAGACCCGCTGATTTTGGTCTATATACTGGTTGAATTGATAGATTCAGTTGACATGAGCACGCCAAGGGTTAACTGGAAAGTTCTCTAATGCTCTGAATTCAGATAGTTTGTGTGAGAATACCCTTTAGGTCCTGTACAAAACTTTTATATACATGGAGTCAAAGTTTAGGCGCGACATAGACGTTAAATTCTACCAAGGTCTTTCAAATTGAAACTGATTCTACATATAAAGGTTTTACAGACAGAAGAGTATGGGTATTTATATCTTTAAGCGTGAAACTCCAAATACAAGAGCTTAGAAAATTTGCAAAATGTATTGCCTTTTAGGTCTGTACACAATTTATTAGACTCTATGCAATTGGATCAAAAGTGGCCTTTTTCCATTTACAATGAAATTATATAGGAAACTACATTTGAAAGTCTCATCAGCAGGTACAGAAAATATTTAGCTTTGAATTCAAATTCAAATTCTTTATCTCTCTCGGTGCACCATGCATGATACCAACATGCGGTATATACAGTGAATACTTGTAAAAAAAAACAGCATCTACTTACGAACATGACAAGTCATATACAGATGAACAATCACAATACATAACAAGAGCTGGTTGGACCGGGTGATGACCACCCGACTAGGTTTTGGACAAAGAAAAGTATACCTGTAGTTTCAGAGTTATGTCCCAGACAAAGTTCAAAGTGTAATAATTCCAAACTTAGGCAAGGCAGAGTTACTGTACTTGGTACTGCATACTCAATGAGATCTATCTACCTAGAGTTTCATGTTGCTAACTCTTTTAGTTTCAGAGTAATGTCCAGGACAATGTTAAAAGCGTAAAAATGAACAAAGGGCAACAACTGCAAAATTAGGCAAGGCAGAGTTACGATTCCTATGCATTGCATACCGACCCACCTACAAAGTTTCATATGTTAATATATATTATAGTTCGGACAAGAAAAAGCGGACGGATGGACTTAGCGGCGACTATACAGTATGCTTATCTTCGGGGAGCATAAAAATAGATTAACCATCAATTGTTTGTTTATCTTTTCTACTTTCGTTCAGTATGAAAGTAATTTATTGAGTAGCATAACTGATATATTTCGATGAACAGCTGACATCTAAATGTGCTATTTATAGTCTGAAATTAACATCAAATGATGTCTATTTCATATAGCCAGCTTTTGGCGCCTGTCTTACATATATCGGGCAAATGACAGTCTTTGTTTTTGGAGTGATCGTGGACTGAAATTTTTACACCTTGAGATGCGTGTTTAGATGTTTCACGGTACCACGTGCGTTTTAAGTTTATGAATTATTTCTGTTGTCAAAGCTTGATTTTAAATATATATATGGATTTACCGAAAGCTAGTGTTGCAGTGTTGTCGTCATTAGGGAAAATGTAAGTGTTAATATTAAACTTTTGTAATTGTGAAAAATATATGTTGGCATGTTATTTGCTTATGATTGCTATCATCATTCGCTGAGCTTATGACTTATGATGAAGTTGAAAATTATTCAACGGGTCCTATATACTGCAGTAAGATCAGATTTGGGGTCGCTGGGTTAAAGGTAAAATCTTGCATTTGCATATATATAATATATGCTTATCAACATTCCTGTAACAGTGTAGCAATACCATGTGACATTGACGTCATTTTCGGCATCATTTCCAAGACAAATGTTGCTCGATTCGGAAAAGAAAATAGCCGTAAATATTTTATTTCTGTACCAATTTCTTTGGGATATGCACCAGTCTACGGGGAAAAATATAAGCTTTCCACAGAATATTGGATCTTCGTCAGTTTATAAGCCGTTTTATCAAACACTTTGCATAACCTTAGAAGTTGCATGTATTAGAGCGGTTTTCAGTTGCAAGCTATTTCGTTTTCTGGCATTATTTGGTCTACGCCATGATTAAAAAGTCAGGTTTACATCAACCGGGGGTACAGACAGCAAAATCCTTCCTTAATATGTTTATATGTTTATTATTTATGGCGTAAATCTTGCCTTTTTCTTCAATTGTCAATTCTGGCACCAGTTCCAAGTCGAAAATAAGGACTACAGTTTAAAGCAGATTTTAGAATCCGTTGCAAATGCAAAGCAACATGCCTACCGTTCTCTTTCTATAATTATGTTAACCATGAAAAACATTTTATTTACTATACTGTACGATTTACATAAAGTTGATAAACACAAATGAATATTTAAATGATTTTTACTCGCTGCGCTATAAGTGATTTTAAAAGTCGTAAAATTATTGTCTGTATTTGCAAGAAATTGATCAAGAAATTGATTTGCTCTTTAATCATTGTTCTTTCACGGTAATGATTATGAAAAAGGCAATATCCTGGTTTAGGCCCCGGAGGGGTTTGTGTTTTAGACAGTCTCATTCATTCCGTAAATACATAAAAAAATATTGATAAAAAAGTAATTAAAATGACGCATTCATTCCGTAAATACAGACGCAATGTTTATAAATTTCAAATGTCATTCATTCCGTTAATACATACAAACTCCCCCAAATTTCCCCCCAAAAACAAATCAATATATATGAACCCCCTAAGAAAACCCTGTTCCAGGAAATACTTCCCCTGAAGAAGTCACTTACAAGTGTAAGTCTTTTTTCCCCAGCAATTATTTTCTTTTGTGTATATTTATAAGTATCAACAATTTCTCTACACTTACATTATAAATACTCCTGGTTTAAACCACGGGGTCCAAACCAGGAGTATATATATATAATGATGAATAAAAACAAGAGCGATCAGTAATCACATGTGTCGCCTCATGATGGCCAATTTTATGTTGGGACAAAGTTTGTGACAGACGGACAGACAGTGCACAACTAGACTTGGTACTGATCATTCCTGTAAAGTTTGGATAAAATTGCACCAGTAGTTTATGAGGAGTTGTCCGGACAAGCTTTTGTGTATCACAGAAAAAAACACCTTTTTATCAAAGGGCCATAACTCGGCCAAAAATCATTCAACCGGAAAACCCTTGCAATGTGCGCAAGGACTTGAGCTACAGATCAATCCTGTAAAGTTTCATTGAAATTGCATTAGTGGTATAAGAGGAGTAGTCCGGACAAACTTTAAAATTAAAAATTATTAAAGGGCCATAACTCTGACAAAAATCATTGAACCGGAAAATGCTGACAATATGCACAACTAGACTTGGTACTGATCATTCCTGTAAAGTTTGGATGAAATTGCACCAGTAGCTTATGAGGAGTAGTCCGGACAAGTTTTGTGACGGACGGACGGACGGACAGACAGACGGACAGACGACGGAGAAGTGATCCCTATATGTCGCCACTACTCCGTAGAGGCGACACAAAAATGTCTATAGTTAATAAGTTTATAAAACCATTTGACGATATTGATAATATTGCAATAGGTGTTACGGACATAAACACTTCACGGAATGAACAAATGGTAAAATATTTTTTCTGTTATATATATATATATACTCCTGGTTTAGACCCCGGGGTTCAAACCAGGAGTATATATAAGAAACAAGAAAACTCAAATTCACAAATATTTCAGCAGTTAACTCTTCAAAAACGGATTGAATATAATCTTTCTTTTATCTCACCAAATTAATGAAGAAAATGTTCTTCAAAATACTTCAGATTTCATTTCAATAAATTTAGCTACAGATTAGGAGAAATAATGCAGAGAATATAGAAGATGTCACAGTATATATATACTCCTGGTTTAGACCCCGGGGTCCAAACCAGGAGTATATATAATAAACAAGACTGGTCAAAACCATGAGTATATACTGTATCATAAACATGATCGTGTGCCCAAGCGATATTATGGTAGTTGTTATTAATTTATTGTCGCATCTCTGAAATATTGTGTTTTATGTGGAGTTAAAGCATTAAACCCCCCGGGGCTTAAAAAGGGAGATTGCCATGAAAAATCTATAAGTGTCATGTAGCAATACTAAACGTGGAATATTCAAAATAGAGAGAAAACAGAAACCCTAAATATCGCCCAAAACGGCAAAATTGAAAATGTTGCAGGCTCGGTTTGACTTAACTAGCCTGTCCAAGGAAGTGCACATTCAGGATCACTTCCATTCGTGGTTACGCCTCAACGCGGCAATTTTAAAGTCAAAGGTTATTCTTTTGTAAAGAGTTATTTATACGTATAACCATATATATACTTGGTAAAGGACCTGTAGCAATGTTTTAGTATATGATATATTTAGCTTTTTAACACAGTGGCACTCGTTGATAAAAAATACTTTTACATCCTGTTTTCATACCCACGGTAACCGTTTTTCGTGAACTGGATATAACTCCGTTCACTTAAGAACACTAAACACTATTTATTTTCTTATTGCATTTATTTCTGTTGATAAACTGCATATCTGAAAAAATTTAGTTAATTATATCAGTCATTTTACCCAGCTTTATCAGAGAGCTCACCAATACACATTGTATAAAGAGAGGAAGGGAACGGAATATTTTTGGTTTGAAAACATTTAAATCGAGTAGAATTTTTATGCCACCGCAGCGGTGGCATATAGCGATTCACCTGTGTGTTTGTTTGTGTGTGTGTGTGTGTGTTATATAGATTATATAGTGAACTTAAAAAATCTTCTTGTGAAAAACCACTTGACCAATTTCAACCAAACTTGGCAGGATTGATCCTTGGGTGAAGGGCTTCCAAAGTTGTTCAAAGAATTTCATTCCATGCAGAAATCTGGTTGCCATGGCAACCAAAAGGAATTATAAGAATAAATTTAAAAAAATCTTCTTGTAAAGACCCAAAAGGCCTAGAGCTTAGATATTTTGCATAAGGCATTGTCTAGAAGACCTCTACCAAGATTGTTCAAATTATAACCCTGGGGTCAAAATCGGCCCGGCCCCGGGGGTCATTGATTTTCACTATATGTACATATAGTAAAAACTTAAAATAACTTCTTGTAAAGACCCAAGAGGCCTAGAGCTTAGATATTTTGCATAAGGCATTGTCTGGTAGACCTCTACCAAGATTATTCAAATAATAACCCTGGGGTCAAAATCGGCCCCGCCCCGGGGGTCATTGATTTTCACTAAATGTACATATAGTAAAAACTTAAAATAACTTCTTGTAAAGACCCAAAAGGCCTAGAGCTTAGATATTTTGCATAAGGCATTGTCTGATAGACCCTTACCAAGATTGTTCAAATTATAGCCCTGGGGTCAAAATCAGCCCGACCCGGGGGTCATTGATTCTCACTATATGTACATATAGTAAAAACTTAAAATACCTTCTTGTAAAGACCCATAAGGCCTAGAGCTTAGATATTTTGCATAAGGCATTGTCTGGTAGACCTCTACTCAGATTGTTCAAATTATAGCCCTGGGGTCAAAATCGGCCCTGCCCCTGGGGTCATTGGTTTTCCTTATATGTATATAGAAAAAACTTTATAGTAAAAAAATTTCTTCTAGCAAATGCTAGAGGTTAGATATTTTGCATGAAACATTGTGAAGTGAACTTCTAGCAAGATTGTTCAAATTATAGCCCTGGGGTCAAAATTGCCCCTGCCCCGGTGTCATTGATTTTCAATATATACATATAGTAAAAAATCAAAAAATCTTATTGTCTGAAGGTACAAGGCTTAGAGCTTGAATATTTGTTAAATGATATCATCTATAGGTACTCTACCAAAGTTGTTCAAATTTTGCCTCTTGTGTCAAAATTAGCCCCGCCCCATGGGCCATAGGTTTTCCTTATATGTATATAGTAAAAACTTAAAAAATCACCTTCTCTAAATTTACAAAGGCTAGAGTTAAGATATTTTGCATGAAACATTATGTAGTGAACCTCTAGCAAGATTGTACACATTATAGCCCTGGGGTCAAAATTGGCCCCACCCCCAGGAGTCATTGATTTTTACTATGTACATATAGTAAAAAAAAAAAGAAATATTTTTGTCTGAAGGTACAAGGCATAGAGCTTTGATGTTTGCTCTATAATATATTCTATGGGTTCTCTACTTAAGTTGTTTTAATTATGCCCCTAGTGTTAAAATTGGCCCTGCCCAGGGGCAGTGATTCTCATTATGTTCACATAGTAAAAACAGAAAATAAAACAAACCTTTTCTGAATAGGAGAAAGCTACAGCTTAGATATTTGACTTGAAATGTTGTTTGGTGGACCTGTATCAAGATTGTTTTGAATTAAACCCTTGGGTCCAAAATTTTGCCTTGCCAAAGGGGACAGTGACCTACTTTCTTGTCCTTTAATGTACAGCAATGAAATTTTGACCATGTGCACAGTTTTAGTTGTAAAATTGAACTTTGATATCAGGTGAACTAGATTTTGATGATGTGACCTACTTTCTTGTCCTTTGATGTACAGCTATGAAATTTGAACCATGTGTACAGATTAAGATGTTAAGTGAACTTTGATTTCAGCTGACCTAGATTTTGACAAAGTGTCTTACTATGTTGTCCTTTGATGTAGTCATGAAATTTAGGCTGTGTGAAATATGACCTTCACCACCAAATTCACTAGACTCAAGTGCATTGATATATTCCTACTCTGATCTTTTATTGAGTTAACAACAGATTTAACCACTAATCTGATAATAAGAATTAGATAGGTCAGGGATCTATGCATTATGACAATCTTCAAAATTGTATAGAAACAAAGAAAATCTGTTCCTACACTACTATTTAGTGTTGAATTAATGCGGTGGCATAGCATTTTTCTCAAATGCAATCTTGTTTAACAATAAATGTCTCTTTCAACTGAGTAAAAACGATAGGGCTATTTGGGACTATTTCTTATCGATGTGGTCATTGGCTGTAAATGCATGGATTATTGCACGCGGCATGACCTGCAGATGTCCTCAACAGGATTGTTTTAGCATTTTAAGATTTAAACAAGATTGCATTTGTCAGAAAAATGCTATGCCACCGCATGGTTGTACATCAAAGGACAAGAAAGTAGGTCACATCATCAAAATCTAGGTCAAAGTTCAATTTTACAACTAAAACTGTGCACATGGTCAAAATGTCATTGCTGTACATCAAAGGACAAGAAAGTAGGTCACTGTCCCCTTGGGCAAGGCATAATTTTGACCAAAGGGTTTAATAACAATCTTGATACAGGTCCACCAAACAACAATTCAAGTCAAATATCTAAGCTATAGCTTTCTCCCATTCAGAAAACATTTTGTTTTATTTTCTGTTTTTACTACGTAAACATAATGAGAATCACTGCCCTAGGGCAGGGCCAATTTTTGACATTTCAACAACTTTGGTAGAGGACCTTTAGATGATATTATATATCAAACATCAAAGCTCTATGCCTTGAACCTTCAGACAAATTTTTTTTTTCACTATATGTTCATAATGAAAATCAATGACCCCAGGGGCGGAACCAATTTTGACCCCAGGGCTATAATTTGAACAATCTTGCTAGAGGTTCACTACAAATTGTTTCATGCAAAATATCTTAACTCTATCCTTTGTAAATTTAGAGAAGATGATTTTTTAAGTTTTAACTATATACATATAAGATAAACCTATGGCTACTAGGGGCGGGGCTAATTTTGACACAAGAGGCAAAATTTGAACAACTTTGGTAGAGTACCTTTAGATGATATTATTTAACAAATATTAAAGCTCTAAGCCTTGTACCTTCAGACAATAAGATTTTTTGATTTTTTACTATATGTATTTATTGAAATCAATGACCCCCAGGGTGGGGGCAATTTTGACCCCAGGGCTATAATTTGAACAATCTTGCTAGAGGTTTACAACACAATGTTTCATGCAAAATATCTAACCTCTAGCATTTGTCAATTGCTAGAAGAATTATTAAGTTTTTACTATATACATATAAGGAAAACCAATGACCCCTGGGGCGGGGCGATTTTGACCCCAGGGCTATAATTTGAACAATCTGAGAGGTCTACCAGACAATGCCTTATGCAAAATATCTAAGCTTTTTTTTTAAGGCCTTTTGGGTCTTTTTAAGTTTTTACTATATGTACATATAGCGAAAATCAATGACCCCGGTGCGGGGCTGATTTTGACCCAAGGGCTATGATTTGAACAATCTTGGTAAGGGTCTACCAGATGATGCCTTATGCAAAATATCTAAGCTCCAGGCCTTTTGGGTTTTTACAAGAAGGTATTTTTACTATATGAACATAGTGAAAATCAATGACCCCCGGGGCGGGGCCAATTTTGACCCCAGGGCTATAATTTGAACAAACTTGTTAGAGGTCTACCAGACAATGCCTTATGCAAAATATCTAAGCTCTAGGCCTTTTGGGTCTTTACAAGAAGATTTTTTAAATTTATTCTTATAATTCCTTTTGGTTGCCATGGCAACCAGATTTCTACAAGGAATGAAATTCTTTGAACAACTTTGGAAGCCCTTCACCCAAGGAACAATCCTGCCAAGTTTGGTTGAAATTGGATTAGTGATTTTTCACAAGAAGATTTTTTAAGTTCACTATATAATCTATATAACACACACACAAACACACACACATACACACAGGTGAATCGCTATATGCCACCGCATCACAGATGCTGCGGTGGCATAAAAAGGCCACATATTAAAATCTAAAACATGATAAACATAATGCATATGCCAAATAAGTGAATTATCTAATATGTAAATAAAGAAGTAAGTCATTTGACAGTTGAAGGATAAAAAATGAATACACAGTACTCTTCAAATGTAATCGTAATTTTACTTAGCTTATGTTAGCTATCAATTATTCAATGGACGCATCAGTGTCATATGGACCCAAGTCATAGATCTTGCTTGTGTTGCTATTACAGATGTTAATGTAAATGTTTATATAATTATTGATAATCATTGTTATTTCCGTCTTTTTGAATGTTTTGTTTCAAGAAATTTGACTGTTGACGATGGCTGTTAGTTTGTAAAATCATTTATCTGTTTACTATTTTCTACTTTGTTTACTCCACATGGCGTCCATTCTCGTTCTTTCTTGGCGACTCATGGCTATTTTTGGGCATTTTTAATAGAGAATCATAAGTAATGCAACTAAGTAACAATACTATCAGGTTTACACGGCAAAGTTCCAAGTTATATGTAATAATATTTAAAATTGTTCTACACAAAGAACAAAATCTGACTGATGATGAAAGTGCTTATAGTTTAATAAGCATAAAATGTCAACGTCATGTTAATGCGTGTGACAATTAGATTCATGATTTTAATACCGATACATGTGCATAGTACTTCAAATTGTGATTTCGTTTATCGAACTCTATAGAAATTTATAATACGGCAATTCCAGAAAAATATATACTTTTAAAAGTCTCTCTTTTGAGAACAGAAGAACCTATTCGTCATATTCACGAGTGTCAGTGTTTGTCAGTTACTCTTCACAAAAATAGACTGAAAAAAATACCTTAAGCTTTACAACACTCACGTTAAAGTGTAACCCTTTCCGTAGCATACAAAAGTTGTTTTTTTTTTTATTTTAACTCTTTCTCTCACTGAGAGCACATATATTTCTTATCAATTTCGCCATTGTGAAATAGAATAAAACACATTTTACTACATAAGATAAGATGAGCAATACTTTAAACATCTTCAAAACGAAACCAAAATATTATTTTTCGACAGGACTTAATCTACGTGATTTGACGTGCACTATTGCGATACAAGTAGGCCTAAGTGTTATTGCTTTAAGGAACAATCAGTTTTTTCACAATCTCTCTGTAAAAGATCAACAATGAAAAACTAAATTGTAGAAAGAGAACGGTAGACATGTTGCTTCGCATTTGCACGGATTCTAAAATCTGCTTTAAACTGTAGTCCTTTTTTTCGACTTGGAACTGGTGCCAGAATTGACAATTGAAGAAAAATATAAGATTTATGTCATTCATAATAAAAATATGAACATATTAAGGCAGAGTCCCGGTTGATGTAAACCTGACTTTTTAATCATGGCGTAGACCAGATAACGACAGAAAACGAAAAAGCTTGCAACTGAAGCCCGCTCTAATACAAGCAACTTCTAAGGTTATGCAAAGTGTTTGATAAAACGGCTTATAAACTGACGAAGATCCAATATTCTGTGGAAAGCTTATATTTTTCCCCGTAGACTGGTGCATATCCCAAAGAAATTGGTACAGAAATGAAATATTTACGGCTATTTTCATTTCCGAATCGAGCAATATTTGTCTTGGAAATGATGTCGAAAATGACGTCATAGTCACGTGGTATTGCTACACTGTGTAAAGTTTCATGACCCTAGGTCGAATACTTTTTAATTGTGCTACGTGTGATGGCAAATATTTACTAAGTCAAGGGCAATTACTCTACAAATAGTGAAACACTGTACAAATTCACAAGCAAACCCCCGGTGCACAACTACACATGCTAACCAACATTTCTGTTAAGTTTCATGACTCTAGGTCAAATACGTTTTGAGCTACACATGACAAAAATTGAAAAATTGAATTTTTTACTAAGTCAAGAGCCATAAATCTTGACAAAACTATTTTCCTATCAAGTATGAAAGACATCTGTCAATAAAATTAAGGCTGTATGGGCTATATGGGCATAAGTGGAAAAATCTTTTTTTAGCACTGGTGAATTGTTTGAATGTTCTCTAAAAAAACAAAACTTAAACGACACCAAATGCATTTTTAGAAAACATCGGAAATACAGCAGTCGGTAGGCTATGTAGCATAATTAAAATCGGCTTGATAGAAAAATAATCACTAAAAAGTTACCTCAGCCGAGCTATTTTTGTCGTGTACGTTGACTTCTGTGATCCCGTGACCAAAGTTGCTTACCCACGGTGATTACTGGCCTTCTTGACCCTGACCCACAGGCCCACGCCCGTTTAACTCACAACGAGTGAAAAATGTCCATCGGTTAAAATGTTGTGAGCAACTTCCGTTCCTCGTTGTGAGCACCCGTCTAGGACGTGTGACACGATAAACAAGGTGAGTTTTTCATATTTTTTGAAGATTACAGACATTTATGTAAAAATATCGGAATGCAGTTAGCTAGCGATGTGTTTTCCGAGTATGCACATGTAAAGATATTGCCTATTGGTCGACAATTTGATGGAAATACCGTGCGACGCAGTCATTCGGGGTAGCTGGAAAACTGGAGACAACTTCTCTCCGGACCAAATTTAACATTGAAAACGTCGATTTTGGTTAAGTTGTGTGCATTTTAACCTTAAACAGATGCCCACAAGTCTTCAGCGTAAATTATTACATGAAAGTCTTCATAGAAACGAAGATATACCCTCATTTGCTTTAATCCTCGTTGTGAGCACCATAACCTCGTTGTGAGCAATACAAGCGCAGTGCGTGTCTGGTTTTAATATGATATGTTATTCAGATGGTGAAAAAGGGGGCGTCCGTGGCTAAGTGGTTAAGGTCGTTGACTTCAAACCACTTGCCCCTCACCTCTTTGGGTTCGAATCCCGACAGGGACTTTGGATTCTTTCATGTGAGGAAGCTATCCAGCTAGCTTACGGAACGTCGGTGGTTCTACTAAGGTACCCGTTCGTGCCTGAAATAATGCACGGAAGGGCACCTGAGGTCTTCCTCCACCAGTAAAGCTGGAACGTCGCCATATGACCTATACTGTGTCGATGTGACGTAAAACCCAAAACAAACAAAAGATGGTGAAAATATAATTTTCAATCTACCAAAGCAATTAAAACGTTTTTGCACAGCAGCATTTCTTTGCAAGACGTTGTGCATATCCCGAAGGGAGGCATATTAGTTTTGAACTGTCCGTCCGTCAGTCCGTCAATCCGTCCGAAAACTTTAACATTGGCCATAACTTCCTCATTAGTAAACGGATTTGATTCATATTTGAACACAACATCCCTTAGCACAAGACCTTCCTACGGGCCTGTATTTTTTTCCTTGACCCCTGAATGGCCTTTACCTTGAAGGTCAAATTATCCAAAAACATTTAAGATTGGCCATAATGTCCTTATTAGTAAATCAATTTAATTCATAATTAGGCACAACACCTCTTTGGACAAGGCCTTCCAACAGCAGTACTATTCTTTTCAGTGATTGGACATGGGGTCGTTCAAGGAGAGACCGAAGCGAGGCATCAAGTATGTACTTGCCCTGGTCTGAAAAATATTAGAACTACTAGAAAAACTGTCAGTGATGCATAAAAATCAAAAGAAAAGTTTTGGTCATGTCTCTTGCAAAAACATCCTTTTCAGTTAAACACACTGTAAAATTAGCTAACCCAAAATGGTGAAACACCTAAGAAGTCAAGAAGATTTCTTAAAATGCCACTATTTCATGATGAAAATGCTATTTAAATGTCAAACACAGACTGTCATGAGCTTTCTAGGAAAGACAGTGCAACTAAAATCATGAAAAATGCTCGTGTACAGAGCAAACAAACGCTGAGAACTATTGAATCTGTTATTATATGCGACTATCGTTTTTCGCGGAAGATTACTTATTTTGTGTATTGTAACTTTTAACACTTCATTAGTATATTCTTAGCATAATAGATAATGGTAAACAAAAAAAACTACTTAAACCTACAATTTTGCAGATGTTTTGCTGTTTGTGCAAATGGTGGTGAACTAATAAGGGGAGGTAAATTATGTATTTAATTGCATATACTTCGTGTTGCCAGAGTTAACATAGAGGGCAGTCTGTGTGATATAAACATGCATGTATTTATCCTGATTTTTATTCATGTTAGACTGGCCAAGTTATGTAGACAAAGAAGAACTATTCCAAAGAGAAACTATTGTGCAAAAACGTTTTGATTGCTTTTGGTAGATTGAAAATTGTATTTTCCCCACTTGAATTACATATTAAAACCAGACACGCACTGCGCTTGTCTTGCTCACAACGAGGTTATGGTGCTCACAACGAGGATTAAAGCAAAAAAGAGTATATCTTCCTTTCTATGAAGACTTTCATGTAATAATTTACGCTGAAGACTTGTGGGCATCTGTTTTAGGTTAGAATGCACAACACGTCACCAGAATCGACGTTTTTCAATGTTAAATTTGGTCCGGAGAGAAGTTGTCTCCAGTTTTCCAGCTATCCCAAGTGACTGCGTCGCACGGTATTTATATCAAATTGTCGACCAATAGGCAATATCTTTACATGTGCATACTCGGAAAACACATCGCTAGCTATCTGCATTCCGATATTTTTACATAAATGTCTGTAATCATCAAAAATTATGAAAAACTCACCTTGTTTATCGTGTCACACGTCCTAGATGGGTGCTCACAACGAGGAACGGAAGTTGCTCACAACATTTTTACCGATGGACATTTTTCACTCGTTGTGAGTTAAACGGGCGTGAGGCCCCTACTTAATCGAAAGAAAGAATAACATGCAAGTTATCTTCCAACGAAATATGAAATACATCTGTCCAGAAATAAAGGCTATATGGGCAAAAGTGAAAAAAATCTATTTTCAGCATGGATGACTTTGACCCCTTAATTACTCTCATACCAGAGGAAGAAGAACATGCAGGTTATCATCCTACCAAATATAAAATACATCAGTAAAAAAACAAGCAATTATCATAGTATTGCAAGCAATCCATAAGTCCCCTACCGGTTAGAACCCCAGCAACATTCTTATGGATCATTGGCCATTCAATTTTACCAGTGAATGAATGACATGAATGAACTTAAATCTTTTGAGTTCTAAGTTTGTCTATATCACAGTAATGTATTAAAGCTGCACGCCTCCAGATGAGCCAAAATATTTCAAGAAAATGAAAATTGAGAAAAATGTACTAATATTTCAAGAAAGGTAAAAACATAAAAACAATCAAGATCAATGTTGAAGTTTACATGTTTTTTGCGATTTAAGACTGATTTTGCAGTATTTTATCATCATATTTCTACTGCGTTACTAACGCTGTAAGGGCTTTTTTGCATATTTTGACCTCTTTTTTGGTTATTTGCATGGATTGTAAGTGCCAATTGCAATATGTAAATAACTTTATTTGTTCACCTCACAATATTTTACTGTCAAATACATTATCAAAATTTTCATGAAATTTAATGTGAATCTGGAGGCGTGCTGCTTTAAGTTTCCCTGCCTAGTAAATACAACCTTGTCATATTATTACGATGTGGGATTTTAAAGTAAATCCTATAAGGAATGAAGAAGTTGGAGTAAAAAATACCAATTTCTCGAAAAAAATCTAAGTTCAAGGGGGACATAATTCTGGAAATAGTCTTGCTAGAGTATTTAACCTTCTCAAAAATGTTGAGTGATAATAAGAAACATATATATGAAGTTTGAAGTAGATACATTAGAAAATAAAGAAGTTATTTAAAAAATAATAAAGAAGTTATTTAAAAAAGACAACATTTTTTTTCATAAAAATTCTAAGTTCAAGGGAGGTAATACTGATAATTTTGTGCTAGAGTTGTAAACCTTGTCACATATGATGTGGTTGATGACCAGAAACTTATATTTAAAGTTTGAGGTAAACATCTTAAGAAATAAAGAACTTATAGTGAAAAGGCTGAAAAATTTAAATCAGAAATCTTGAAATTCAGGCTATTTGTTGCCATAGCAACCAGAATTTTCAATATAGGAAGGAAAGAAAAAGATGTGCATAATCTCCAGACTGCCATCTACCCATATTTCAAGTTTCATAAAAATATTTTCAGTACTTTTTGAGTTATCACTGGATCCAGTTTAGGTGTTAAATTTGTCATATTTTCAGACTATTTGTTGCCATAGCAACCAGAATTTTCAACATAGGAAGAAAAGAAAAAGATGTGCATAATCTCCAGACTGCCATCTACCCATATTTTAAGTTTCATAAAAATATTTTCAGTACTTTTTTAGTTATCACTTGATCCAGTTTATGTGTTAAATTTGCCATATTTTCAGACTATTTGTTGCCATAGCAACCAGAATTTTCAACATAGGAACAAAAGAAAAAGACATGCATAATCTCCATACTGCCATCTATCCATATATCAAGTTTCATAAAAATATTTTTAGTACTTTTTGCATTATCGCGGGATCCAGTTTTGTGGACGGACGGACAGACGGACGGACGGACGGAGGGTAAACCTTAAGTCCCCTCCTGTTAAACTGGTAGGGGACTAATAAAAGCTGTAAGCAAATGTGTAGAAATCTATAAAAAGCATGCTTGAATTTGACCCAATGACCCCTACCTTGATCAAAAAGAACAATATCATGTATGTTATCTTCCTACC
The DNA here is from genome assembly GCF_026571515.1 of Ruditapes philippinarum. NCBI lineage: Eukaryota > Metazoa > Mollusca > Bivalvia > Venerida > Veneridae > Ruditapes > Ruditapes philippinarum. The sequence continues at coordinate 169,141 of NW_026854744.1, read as the reverse complement.
AAATTTGAAATACATCAGTCAATCAGTAAAGGCTATATGGGCAAGTGTAAAAATCTATTTGTTACCTTGACTCACTCAAAAATCAAAAGGAATAATACCATGCAAATTATCTTCCTACCAAATATGAAAAACATCTGTCAATAAACTAGAACTGCCACAGTCAGCCAAATCTGAGGGTAGTAAGTCAATGCATTGCTGAGCTATGTATTCTAAATGTTTTTAGTGGCAAAGATCAAAGTGACCTTTACCTTTTACCTACTGACCTCAAAACTGAAACTGCCACTGCATGATTTGAATAGCCCTCCCCCATTCATGCAGCTTTGCCTGGGGTGTTTTATTATGAATATATGAGAACATAATTATATGCTTAAAATGTGAAAATGTCAAAGTCAATACACTGTGGACAGGCATTCTTAAGCAGACATGCTTATTGTAGTAAAACTTAAGGCCCCAGTGACCTTGAGCTTTGATGCAGTGACCTCAAAATTAACAGGGGTAACAACATGGTCATGGCCAACCTCCATGCCAAATGTGAAGACTGGGTCAAAGGATTCTTAGGTTATTGTGCGGACAACCTTTTTTGAAGTCAAGGCCCATGTGAACTTGACCTTTGACCTCAAAATATACAGGGGTCATCTAATGGTCATGATTAACCTTTATGCTAAATGTGAATAATGTGGTTCAAAGGAATCTAAAGTTATTGGGCGGACAAGCTTTTTAGTCAAGGCCCCTGTGACCTTGACCTTTGATGCAGTGACCTTAAAACCAAAACGGCTCATCTTTTAATGATAACCAACCTCAATAACAAATATGAAGACTGTGGGTCAAAATATTCTTCCGTTATTGGGTGGACAAGTATTTTTTAGGCAAGGCCCGTGTGACCTTGACCTTTGACTCAGTGACCAGAAAATCAATAGAGGTCATGAAATTGTCATGACTAATCTCCATGCCAAATATGAAAACTGTGGGTCAAAGATTTTTTAAGATATTGGGCAGACAAGCTCTTTTTAGTCAAGGTCCCTGTGACCTTGAACTTTGACCCAGTGACCTTAAAACCAAAACGGGTCATCTACTAATGATAACCAATCTCAATACAAAATATGAGGACTGTTGGTCAAGGGATTTTTAAGTTATTGGGTGGATAATTTTTTTAGTCAAGGCCCGAGTGACCTTGACCTTTGACCTGGTGACTGTGAGTCAAAGGAATCTTAAGTTATTGGACTGACAAGGAAAAACCTCCGGACGGCCAGACAGCCAGTTCCAGTATACCCCTGCCTTACAACTTTGCAAAATTGTAAAAAAAAATGGTGAGCTAGACCAAACTGGTCCCTCATTCAATCCAAAGGAAAAGACCCCAATTTTAGTTCCTACCAAATATAAGAGACATCTGTCAATAGAATAAGTTTAATACACCTGTAAACGTGTAAAAATCTATTTTTGTCATTGGTGACCTTGACCCAAATGACCTAAACTAAACCTACAGGAAGAGAACCTCCCTAAGCAGTTTGTTTAAACATGAATTACATCAACTTAGAAATAAAGGCTGTGTGAGCAAAACATTTAAATTTGTTTTTTACACCAGGGACCTTGACCCTAGACACTCCATGAAAAATAGAGGACCATTTAAGGTATCCACCTACCAACTTTGAAAGATATTAAATAAATGAAGTAATTAGGAGAAATTTAAGATAAATCCAACTTGCCGGAATAGGTTAACCATACAAGGCCATATTTTCAAAGTGATAATAAGGGGAATAACTGGGGAAAATGGATGGTAAAGTTATATAACTTGGCAATATCTTGTAATTTGTATTGATAAGTAAGTGTGGTAATTATGAAGCAATTAGTATGGATAGAACTTATTAAGATATATCCAACTGGCCGCTTTAGGTTAACCAATTATTCAATTCCAAGTGCTGAAAAGGGCAATTACTTGGTAAAAATGGATGCAATGGTTATGTAACTTGCCCAGATCATGTACTTTGTGCTGATAAGTAAGTGCTTCAAGTATGAAGCCATTGGTATAAAAATCCAAGAGACGGATGAACAGTTCAAGTGCTATATGCCTATATGCCCAGGGGCATAAAAATGTTATCTATACTTGAATGATTCTGTCTAAAACCAGTTTCTAATAACATTGTTTTCTTCTACATCTTTATTCAATCTACTATTTATAACAGCTGTAAATAGTTTACCAACACAGCTTTATAGCAGTGTAATGGGTCTGTAATTTTCAAACATTGTTTTGTCATCTTTTTGTTTAAAAATAGGAATAATGTTTCCACTTGTCCAGGGCTAAATATAATATAAGATTAAACAGTTTCCAATAAATAGGTTAGCATACAGTCATTTGTACTTTTTATATGTTCATTAATAATTTTGTCAACACCAGGGCTTTTATTGTTTTTTAGTGTTCTTTAAACATCAATATATAATTCAAAAGAATTTTCACAACAATTTTGAAATAAGTCATTTATGTTTTATTTTTTTCTCTAAAATTGGCAGCCTAATGCCCAGAGGTCAGGCGTTGTGAAGTTTGCTACCTAGCAGCCTGGAGACATGAAGATGGTGGCCCAGCGACCTGACGGTGTGAAGCTGTTGGGCCTGGCAGCCTCAATTTAAAAATTGTAGAAATTTGTCTAACAAATTAAAATGACTCTGAATTAAGTTTTCAATGCATATCTTGTCATTTTAAAGTGACATAAAAGAAAACAAGAACCGGTTGAACCGGGTGATGCTCCCCGAGAAGGTTTTTGACACAGGAAAGTATTATGTTCTTTTGCAATGCATTTCTATTCAATGAGATCTACAATGTATCTATCTATAAAGTTTCGTCATGATATCTCTTCAGTTTCAGAGTTATGTCCTGGGTAAAATTCAAAATGTAAAAATTAACAAAGGGCAATAAGCCAATAACTCCAAAATTAGGCAAGGCTGTGTTTAGGTTCTTTAGCATTGCAGTTCTATCTAATGAGATCTATCTACCTACAAAGCTTCATGTTGATATCTCTTATACTTTTAGAGTTATGCCCCGGACAAAGTTCAAAATGTACAAAGGGCAATAATTCAAAAATGAGGCATGGCTGAGTTACGGTTTCCAAATCATGTCCTGGACAAGAAAAGCGGATGGACATACAAACGGACGGACATACAAAGCAGCGACTATATGCTCACCCTTCGGGAAGCATAAAAATTAGATCAGAAAGTTTTTGTTTTCCAGCTGCCTGGCAGCCGGAAATTTTACATTTGTAGAAATTTTATACAAACAATAAAAATTGCATCTTATGAAGTTATTTAGACTATTCTTGATATAAAAAGAAAAAAATCAATTTGCTAAAACTTTTAATTTTATCACTTTTGGAAAGTTGACAGCCTCATATTTTTAGCTCACCTGTCACAAAGTGACAGGGTGAGCTTTTGTGATCGCTTTTCGTCCATCGTCCGTCCGTCGTCCGTCCGTAAACTTTTAATTTAAATGACATCCTCTCATAAACTGCTGAGCCAATTTCATCCAAACTTCACAGGAATGTTCCTTTGGTGGTCACCTTTAAAAATTGTTCAAAGAATTTAATTCCATGCAGAACTCTGGTTGCCATGGCAACCAAAAGAAAAAAATTAAAATTCAATTCCAAGTGCTGAAAAGGGCAATTACTTGGTAAAAATGGATGCAATGGTTATGTAACTTGCCCAGATCATGTACTTTGTGCTGATAAGTAAGTGCTTTAAGTATGAAGCCATTGGTATAAAAATCCAAGAGACGGATGAACAGTTCAAGTGCTATATGCCTATATGCCCAGGGGCATAAAAATGTTATCTATACTTGAATGATTCTGTCTAAAACCAGTTTCTAATAACATTGTTTTCTTCTACATCTTTATTCAATCTACTATTTATAACAGCTGTAAATAGTTTACCAACACAGCTTTATAGCAGTGTAATGGGTCTGTAATTTTCAAACATTGTTTTGTCATCTTTTTGTTTAAAAATAGGAATAATGTTTCCACTTGTCCAGGGCTAAATATAATATAAGATTAAACAGTTTCCAATAAATAGGTTAGCATACAGTCATTTGTACTTTTTATATGTTCATTAATAATTTTGTCAACACCAGGGCTTTTATTGTTTTTTAGTGTTCTTTAAACATCAATATATAATTCAAAAGAATTTTCACAACAATTTTGAAATAAGTCATTTATGTTTTATTTTTTTCTCTAAAATTGGCAGCCTAATGCCCAGAGGTCAGGCGTTGTGAAGTTTGCTACCTAGCAGCCTGGAGACATGAAGATGGTGGCCCAGCGACCTGACGGTGTGAAGCTGTTGGGCCTGGCAGCCTCAATTTAAAAATTGTAGAAATTTGTCTAACAAATTAAAATGACTCTGAATTAAGTTTTCAATGCATATCTTGTCATTTTAAAGTGACATAAAAAGAAAACAAGAACCGGTTGAACCGGGTGATGCTCCCCGAGAAGGTTTTTGACACAGGAAAGTATTATGTTCTTTTGCAATGCATTTCTATTCAATGAGATCTACAATGTATCTATCTATAAAGTTTCGTCATGATATCTCTTCAGTTTCAGAGTTATGTCCCGGGTAAAATTCAAAATGTAAAAATTAACAAAGGGCAATAAGCCAATAACTCCAAAATTAGGCAAGGCTGTGTTTAGGTTCTTTAGCATTGCAGTTCTATCTAATGAGATCTATCTACCTACAAAGCTTCATGTTGATATCTCTTATACTTTTAGAGTTATGCCCCGGACAAAGTTCAAAATGTACAAAGGGCAATAATTCAAAAATGAGGCATGGCTGAGTTACGGTTTCCAAATCATGTCCTGGACAAGAAAAGCGGATGGACATACAAACGGACGGACATACAAAGCAGCGACTATATGCTCACCCTTCGGGAAGCATAAAAATTAGATCAGAAAGTTTTTGTTTTCCAGCTGCCTGGCAGCCGGAAATTTTACATTTGTAGAAATTTTATACAAACAATAAAAATTGCATCTTATGAAGTTATTTAGACTATTCTTGATATAAAAAGAAAAAAATCAATTTGCTAAAACTTTTAATTTTATCACTTTTGGAAAGTTGACAGCCTCATATTTTTAGCTCACCTGTCACAAAGTGACAGGGTGAGCTTTTGTGATCGCTTTTCGTCCATCGTCCGTCCGTCGTCCGTCCGTAAACTTTTACTTTAAATGACATCCTCTCATAAACTGCTGAGCCAATTTCATCCAAACTTCACAGGAATGTTCCTTTGGTGGTCACCTTTAAAAATTGTTCAAAGAATTTAATTCCATGCAGAACTCTGGTTGCCATGGCAACCAAAAGAAAAAACTTAAAATATCTTCTTTTAAAAAACCCAAAGAGCTAGAGCTAAGATATATGGCATATAACATCTTCTAGTGAGTGTCTATCAAGTTTGTTCAAATAAATGCCCTGGGGTCAAAATTGGCCCCGCCCCAGGGGGTCACTGATTTTCCCTATATGCATATAGTAAAAACTTAAAAAATCTTCTTTTAAAGAACCCAAAGAGCTAGAGCTAAGATATTTAGCATGAAACATCTTCTCATGAGTGTCTACCAAGTTTGTTCAAATAAAAGCCCTTGGGTCAAAATTGGCCCCGCCCCAGGGGGTCATTGATTTTCCCTATATGCATATAGTAAAAACTTTAAAAATCTTCTTTTAAAGAACCCAAAGAGCTAGAGCTAAAATATTTAGCATGAAACATTTTCTCATGATTGTCTACCAAGTGTGTTCAAATAAAAGCCCTGGGGTCAAAATTGGCCCCGCCCCAGGGGGTCATTGATTTTCCCTATATGCTTATAGTAAAAACTTAAAAAAATCTTCTTTTAAAGAACTCAAAGAGCTAGAGCTAAGATATTTAGCATGAAACATGTTCTAATGGGTGTTGACCATGTTTGTTCAAATAAAAGCCCTGGGGTCAATATTGGCCCGCCCCGGGGGTCATTGATTTTCCTTATATGTGTATAGCAAAAACTTAAAAATCTTCTTTGAAAAAACCAAAATAGCTAGAGTTTAGATATTAAGCATGAAACATCTTCTAGTGAGTGTCTACAAAGTTTGTTCAAATCAAAGCCCTGGGGTCAAAACTGGCCCCGCCCCAGGGGTGTCATTGTTTTTAACTATATGTGTATAGTAAAAAATTAAAAAATCTTCTTTTAAAAAACCCAATGAGTTAGAGCTTAGATGTTAAGCATGAAACATGTTCTAATAGGTGTCTACCAAGTTTTTTCAAATAAAAGCCCTTGGGTTAACATTAGCCCTACCAGGGGGGGTGGGGGAGGTCATTGTTTTTCATTATATATGTATAGTAAAAACTTAACATCATGAAACATCTTCTAATGGGTGTCTTCCAAGTTTGTTCAAATAAAAGCCCTTGGGTTTAAACTGGCCTCGCTCCGGGGGCCTATATACAGGTGAGCGACCTCAGGGCCATGATGGCCATCTTGTTATATTTTAATCCCCCTCCCCTCCTTCGAAGAAGATTGGTATATTGTTTTTCTAATAATGGTCGGTCGGTTGGTCAAAGGTAGGTAGGTAGGTCGGTCGGTCGGTCTTTCTGTCGGTAGACCACATGGTTTCCGCTGATTATCTTGAAAACTATCACAAAGTCTTCATATTTCACATAGTGATTAGTCATAACTAGTAGATGATCCCTATTGATTTTGTTGTCACTAGGTCAAGGTCACATGGGGCCTAAAATGTCAAAATAGTTCTGCTGATTATCTTAAAAATTAATTTTCACAAAGTCTTCATATTCCACATAGTGATTATAAATAATTAGTAGATAACCCCTGTTGATTTTGGGGTCAATAGGTCAAGGTCACAGGGGCTTGTCAGAATGGTTTCCGCTGATTTAAATATCTCAAAATTTATTCATCACAAAGTCTTCATATTTCACATAGAAATTAGTCATAACTAAAGTTGACACCTATTGATGTTGGGGTTACTATGTCAAAGGTCAAGGTCACAGGGGTCTTAAATGTCAAAATGGTTTCCGATAATTATCTTGAAAACTTTTTATCACAATAAATTTCACATAGTGATTGGCCATAACTAGTAGATGACCCCTATTGATTTTTGAGTCACTAGCTCAAAGGTCAAGGTCACAGGGGCCTTAAATGTCAAAATGGTTTCTGCTCATTATTCTGGAAACTATTTATCACAAAGTCTTCATATTTCACATACTGATTGGTCGTAAATAGTAAATGACCCCTATTGATTTGAGGTCACTAGATCAAAGGTCAACGTCACAGTGGCTTTATATGTCAGAATGGTTTTCTTGAAAACTAGTTGCCACAAAGTCTTGATATTTCTCATATTGATTGGTCATAACTATAAGATAACCCCTATTGATTTTGGGATCTAGGTTAAAGGTCAAGGTCAAAGTTACCTTTAATGTCAGAATGGTTTCCGTCATAATCTTGAAAACTATGTATCACAAAGTCTTCATATTTCACATATTGATTGGTCATTAAGTTATTAAGGATATATAAAAAAGAAAAAAAATCACTTTGAGAAAACTTTTTTATTTATCTTTTTTGTTAAGTTTAAGTTAAAGGCCTTGATTGATGAATTATTTGATTCTTATTTTGCCTATGTAAATGTATTCTTGTGCTGAAATTTTGTAGGAGGGTCCTTATGTGTTTTGTAGATAAATAGTGTTTTTTTCGGCGACAATGGTTAAAAATTATAATGTTTTCAAACTACATGTATATGTTCATCCCCATCTAAATGTATGCAACATCTATATGATAGCGGTTTGTAAGCGTTTTCCGCGTACAGCCTCCTATGGTGTACAATAAGTTAACTTTAGTTATTCATGTCTCTGATGTAAACGACAGTTCATTATTTGTCTTTTTAAGAAATAATATTTAAGGATTATTAATGATTATAACAACAAAAGAACATTCATGATAGTGAGACTACGTTGTCCTCTTGCAATAATCAAAACGGCAACGTTCCAGTTAATGACCCGTCATTCACAGTTGGTCGCTGCGTAGTAATCAAAAATAATCAAAAATAAAAAAAAAATATTTTGCCAAATTATTAAAACATTTATTCAGTACTTTACAATAGTGCGTTTTGTTTTTAATTTTACCGATATAGTAGTTAAAAGTATAAGGGTTAAAATACCAGGATGCATGACCGATTTACCGCTGCAGTAGTCGTGATTTTAAAATTTAAAGTAAAATTATATATTAATAATAAGCAACATTTTTAAGATGGCGACAGTACGGCACACGGATAGTACTATCACACTGTCGTATTGTCGCAAGCGTATAATCGCACTGTCACCATCGTGTTAACGCACTGTCACCATCGCATTATCACATTGTCCCCATCGCACTATTGCATTGTCGCATTATCGCACTATCCTCATCACGTTATCGCATTGTCGCCATTGCACTATCGTTTTGACGTCATCGCACTATCGTATTGTCGTCATCGCACTATCGTATTGTCGTCATCGCACTATCGTATTGTTGCCCTCTGGATTATTTTGTAATCACTATGGCCCTAACGGTATTCCGTAGTTATTTGGGTGAAAAATCGTTGCCAGGTTGTATTCAAAATTCCAGACATGTAAAGTGTTCATTTTGAAAAATACTTTTGAAAATGCGAACGGGTATGTCTAGCATTTTTTATTGTATTGGTGCACAGCTAATAATATTCCTCTTAATCCAGTCTTTTAACTGAAGGTCCCCGCTTTTATTTATGTAGATTTTAACAACTGACTTAACATGGAAAAGGACAACACATTTACAAGCTCGTATCTTCCATTTCATACAATACATAAACGTTGGCACACTTATAGATATCTATCTGTACCTGAAATGTACAAATGAAATGTAAAACTCGGATATAGAAAAAAGAGTTTTTCATTTCAGTTCATTTGTATATCTATTCATGCGAGCATCATTTCAGATATAGGGCATTTTTCTGTTAGAAAAGGTTTGTAGCTGAAATATTAAAGCCGAATAAATAAGTGATAGCATTTTTGTAGATTAACTACGTAATTCGCGGGTCAGTGATTTCCCGCAAATATTACGAAAATTTGTAAAATATATTTGTGTGTGATTATTATAGATTATTATAGATTATTAGATAACATCCAACAATAATGACCTGGCACTTCATTAACTTTCGTTAAGGTCATTTGAATAAACACTGACCAATATCTATCGAATCTATCAATATACATTTTGTATTTGCTATCTTCACTGGTCAGAGAGGTATAGATGTCGGACTACCGATCTGAAGGTCCCTGGTACGATTCCTTACCAACACCACGTTATGATTTTTTTAATTAACTTGCAAGAATTGAAATCGTTTTACTACACCTGGTTTTAGAATACATTTAAGAGGTGTTTTATACATAATTATACTTTGTGTCATTATGCAATCGTACATGCTTTAGCGCATACACGTTATAACGAAATACAACATAGATAGTTCACACAACAAAAAGGTTTACAATAGTTTTAAGAGAATGGCAATTTTAAAATTAAAACAAGATATGTTTGTAAAACATGTATGCCCCCTATCAGCAGCCAATTAGTCATGTGATAAGGTTATTATGCATGACTTCTGACCCAGTGATCAAACAATTAACAAGGGTTATAAAGTATCTACTGGTCATGACCTTAACCTTTGACCCCTTGACCCAAAACTCAATAGGGGTCATCTGCTGGTCACGACCAATCATCATACAAAGTTTGAAGTTCCTAGGCCTAGGTGTTTTTAGTAAATTGATCAGAAACCGTTTTTACCTACAAGGTCAATGTGACCTTGACCTTTGACCCCTTGACCCCAAAATCAATAGGGGTCATCTGCTGGTCATGACCAATCACCATGCCAAGTTTGAAGTTCTTAGGCCTAAGGGTTCTCTTATTATTGATCGAAACCGTTTTAACATACAAGGTCAATGTGACCTTGACCTTTGACCCCAAAATCAATAGGGGTCATCTGCTGGTCATGACCAATCACCATGCCAAGTTTGAAGTTTCTAGGCCGAAGCGTTCTTTAGTTATTGATCAGAAACCGTTTTTACTTACAAGGTCATTGTGACCTTGACCTTTGACCCCTTGATCCAAAATCAATAGGAGTAATCTGCTGGTCATGACAAATCACCATACCAAGTTTGAAGTTCCTAGGCCTAAGCGTTCTTAAGTTATTGATCAGAAACCGTTTTTACTTAAAAGGTCAATGTGACCTTGACCTTTGACCCCTTCACCTAAAACTCAATAGGGGTCATCTGCTGGTCATGACCAATCATCACACAAAGTTTGAAGTTCCTAGGCCTAAGCGTTTTTAGTTAATTGATCGGAAACCGTTTTTACCTACAAGGTCAATGTGACCTTGACCTTTGACCCCTTGACCCCAAAATCAATAGGTCATCTGCTGGTCATGACCAATCACCATACCAAGTTTGAAATTCCTAGGCATAAGGGTTCTTAAGTTATTGATTGGAAAACATTTTTACCTACAAGGTCAATGTGACCTTGCCCTTTAACCCCTTAACCCCAAAATCAATAGGGGTCATCTGCTGGTCATGACCAATCACCATACCAAGTTTGAAGTTCCTAGGCCTAAGGGTTCTTTAGTTATTGATCGGAAACCGTTTTTACCTAAGAGGTCAATGTGACCTTGACCTTTGACCCCTAGACCCCAAAATCAATAGGGGTCATCTACTGATCATGACCAATCACCATCTCAAGTTTGAAGTCCCTAGGCCTAAGGGTTCTTTCATTATTGATCGGAAACCGTTTTTACCTACAAGGTCAATGTGACCTTGACCTTTGACCCCTTAACCCCAAAATCAATAGGGGTCATCTGATTGGTCATAACCAATCACCATACCAAGTTTGAAGTTCCTAGGCCTAAGGGTTCTTTTTTTTATTGATCAGAAACCGTTTTTAATTAAAAGGTCAATGTGACCTTGACCTTTGACCCCTTGACCCCAAAATCTATACGGGTCATCTACTGATCATGACCAATCACCATACCAAGTTTGAAGTTCCTAGGCCTTAAGGTTCTTTAGTTATTGATCGGAAACCGTTTTTACCTACAAGGTCAATGTGACCTTGACCTTTGACCCCTTGACCCCAAAATCAATAGGGGTCATCTACTTATCATGACCAATCACCATACCAAGTTTGAAGTTCATAGGCCTTAAGGTTCTTTAGTTATTGATCGGAAACCGGTTTTGCTTTTAAGGTCAATGTGACCTTGACCTTTGACCCCTTGACCCCAAAATCAATAGGGGTCATCTACTGGTCATGACTAATCACCATACCAAGTTTGAAGTTCCTAGGCCTTAAGGTTCTTTAGTTATTGATCGGAAACCGTTTTTGCTTTTAAGGTCAATGTGACCTTGACCTTTGACCCCTTGACCCCAAAATCAATAGGGGTCATCTACTGGTCATGACTAATCACCATACCAAGTTTGAAGTTCCTAGGCCTTAAGGTTCTTTAGTTATTGATCAGAAACTGTTTTTGCTTTCAAGGTCAATGTGACCTTTACCTTTGACCCCTTGACTCCAAAATCAATAGGGGTCATCTACTGGTCATGACCAATCACCATACCAAGTTTGAAGTTCCTAGGCCTTAAGGTTCTTTAGTTATTGATCGGAAACCGTTTTTTGCTTTCCAAGGTCAATGTGACCTTGACCTTTGACCCCTTGACCCCAAAATCAATAGGGGTCATCTACTGGTCATGACCAATCACCATACCAAGTTTGAAGTTCCTAGGCCTTAAGGTTCTTTAGTTATTGATCGGAAACCGTTTTTGCTTTCAAGGTCAATGTGACCTTGACCTTTGACCCCTTGACCCCAAAATCAATAGGGGTCATCTACTGGTCATGACCAATCACCATACCAAGTTTGAAGTTCCTAGGCCTAAGGGTTCTTTAGTTATCACTCGGAAACCATTTGGTCTACGGACCGACGGACCGATGGACCGACGGACCGACAAGTGCAAAGCAATATACCCCCTTTTTTCAAAATGGGGGCATAATAAAAGATAAAAAATAAATCGCTGAAATAGCCAACCAGCTTACGTCTACATCCTTCAAGTGAATCCCTTTACGAACTGCGCAAATATGGATTTTTTTTAATTTACACTATTTTAACAATTCGATATTTACATTCATATCGATTTACAAGTAGATCGTAACGTTTACGGAATATACCGACTACAGGGTCAAATACACGAGTGCCAAATCAATGTTGTTTCTGCATCTCTGTTTATATATATTTTTTCTGCTTATAAATCAAGGAATACCCCCCTTGAGGTCCCCACCGAAAGAATATTTTGAATTAATAGTATTATGAATATTTGTAAAAAACTTCATAAAGTGCCATCTCTTATTGTTTATATAAAATCTCTACAACTGTAAAATTTCCGGCTCCCAGGCTGCTGGAAAACAAAGACTTTCTAAATATGATTTTATTCTTTTTATGTCACTTTAAAATGACCGCCAGGCCGCCAACTTCACGCCGCTAGACCGGCCGTTTAAGTCCGCCAACTGGCTAACTTTACACATCTTATTAACAAGTGTGTCAATATCTGTCTGAGTGACCGTTTTACTTTCACGTTGTTTTGGATAATGTTAGACGGTTACATGCAGCCAAAATTTCAAATGTTATAACATTTAGTTCCAAATTTGTTTGCACAAACTATTTTTTTTTCATTCTAAATTCAGAGCCCTTAAAACTATTCAATGTTAACACAAACCATTTGTATGCAAAGTTCAAGGCACTGTAACTATTCAGTATGAATCTTTTGTAAATTGCATATTGCATGTTTGTAGCCAAAATAATGACTACATACATTTCCACAAAAGTATGAGTGCTGGAACAGAAAATTTCATTTTTTTTTCAAACATTCAAGAGATAACTTTGTCCAAAACTATTGAAACACGACCAAATTCAAACTTCCTAAGATGCATCTATATGTAAAATTTGAGTTGAATGTGTACAACTATTGTGGAGATAATGAATGGAAACTAAAAATTTCTGATTTTTTCAAAGTTCAAGAGGGATAACTCTGTCAGCTATCATCAAACCATAACACACTTCGAACTTGACCAGTGTATTCTTATGACATATCATTATGATAAATTTGAGTTGAATATGCACAACTGTTGATAGGCTTAATGACAAATTTGCTTATTTGCCAATTGCTGAATTGCTAATTTGCTTATTTGTTAACCGCTGGTTTACGTATTTGCTTATTTGCCTATTGCTAATTTGCTTTCTTGCAATAGAAAAAGTTAACACTGTGCCGGAAGTATATGGAACATCTGACTACAGACAACCAGTTGAGTCAGATCTGTTAACTTTTACCAACAGTATTCTTGTAAATTCAGTGTTTTTCCAAGAATACTGTTGGTCAATGAATTTAGTTGCAGTGATGCCTACGCAGATATATGTCTACAACTGATGGCTGACATGTCCTCGAGAACACAGACGCTTGGGGTCAGATCCCGTACCCCAACGTGATACGTGCCCCTGTAAACACTCTATTTAAAATATTTTGATATCTAAACACGAATTGGACATCGTTAAAACTGGTTTTCAAGCAATTTTTACATATACCGGTATGAAAAAATTCCATTTACCACCAAGTCTCAATAAAGTACTTAATGGTTTTATCGTTGTAACAAATGTCCAATTTGTATTTAAATAAATATTAAAATAGTTTTGATAAAGTGTTTACAGACGCGTATCACGTTAGGGGCAGGATCTGACCCGCCAGCATCTGTGCTTGAGAATGCCTTATAATGTGTTGCAGCTATAGATCTGTTTGTGCAGCTTAAGTCAGAGATTGGTGGCATAATAAAAACCCTCAAGATTAGTCATATATAAGTGAAAAATATTGGTTAAAGATTGAAAATAAAAGAACTTGAAAACAAAACTATTTATTATTTTATGGCATATAAAATGTCGTTATTCTCAGCAGATTTGTCACAGAGGGCCTCATTTTAGTGGTACGAACACATAGTATCACGAATGATACACTTGGTGCATGCTTAACACGGGTGTTTGTCTTTGCACTTAAGCAATAGGCATCGTTTTTAGCTCTGTAAGATTTTGAGATCACTGTCAGTGTGTGCATCAACATTTTGCTTTGGTTCAATGGTTTTGAAATTTGGTCACACTTTTCCATTTCTTCGTGTTGTACATTTTACATGCTATCAGGTGACCATGACCATGATCATGACCTAGGGTATAATGGACAAAGCCTCTTTGAATATTGTGTATGCATGCTGCCTATTTAACGCTTATGTGAAGTAACAGTTAGATATACGCAATACTAACAGAGATATGACAGAAAAACAAAGGTTTCTCAGTACAATACATTGGTGACCTTGACATTCAGTATATAACGGGCACAGCTTCATCATGTACTTTGTATGCATGCTTGTAACGCAAAGTTTATGCAAAGTTGCAGTAAGATGCATGAATCAGCAAAAGTAACAGAGATATGACAAAAACAAGTTACTAAGAATAGCATCCCTATTCTCTGAATAGTGGAGCTAAAACGGAAACTCAAGATAATTAAAAAAAAACAACTACTTTCTGAAACTGAATTTATTTTTTTCGAAATTGATTAAAATGTATCCATCTGTCTTTCTACATATATTCTAGGTAATGATGGATTGATCATAATTGTCACAAGTTATAATTAACAAAACCTTATAAACATAATATTAACATGATATAGGTTCATGAGCTTGAAATAAAGTCTACAAAGACTTGTTATTTTATATCAAACAAGAACTTAGCGAGTCGGACGTGTCGCCTGACAATAGCATAAAAAATTATGTATACATGTATAAGCAAATAAGCAATTAGCAAATAAGCAAATTGGCAAATAAGCAAATTGGCAAATAAGCAAATTGGCAAATCAGCAATTAGCAAATAAGCAATTAATTAGTTGGCAAATAAGCAAAGTGGCATGTCCCTACCGGCATTCCATATTGAAGTGAAAGGGGCATAACTCAGCCACGAATCATTGAACCATGACCAAATTTGAACTTGACCTACGCATTCCTTTGATATATCCATATGTCAAATTCGAGTTGAATGGGTAGTACCGTTGGGGAGATAATGTACGGAACTGAAAATTTCTTATTATTTTTAAAGTGAAAGGGGCATAACTCAGCCACAAATCATTGAACCATGATCAAATTTGAACTTGACCTACGCATTCCTTTGATGTATCCATATGTCAAATTCGAGTTGAATGGGTAGTACCGTTGGGGAGATAATGTACGGAACTGAAAATTTCTTATTATTTTTAAAGTGAAAGGGGCATAACTCTGCCAAAAATCATCGACCCATGACCAAAATCGAACTTGACCTGCGCATTCCATTGACGTATCCATATTTCAATTTTGAGTTGAATGTGTGCAACCGTTACTAAGATAATGAACGGAAACCGACGGAAGGATGGAAGGACGGAATGACTATATGCCCCGGTCATTTTATGGCGGGGGCATAAATTTTCTTGTAAAGACCCACATGGCCTAGAGCCTAGATATTTTGCATAAGGCATTCTACCAAGTTTGTTCAAATTATAGCACTGGGGTCAAAATTGGCCCCGCCCCGGTGTCATTGATTTTCACTATGTACATATAGAAAAATCTTAAAATATCTTCTTGTCTGAAGGTACAAGGCTTAGAGCTTTGATATTGGTATATGATATAATCTATAGGTCTCCTTCAAAAGTTGTTCAAATTTTGCCTCTAGTGTCAAAATTGGCCCCGCCCGAGGGGTCATAGATTTTCCATATAAATATATAGTAAAATCTTAAAAATCTTTATCTCTGAATTGACAAAGGCTAGAGGTTAGATATTTGGCATGAAACATTGGGTATTGGACCTCTACCATGATTGTTCAAATTATAGCCCTTGGGTTAAGATTGGCCCCGCCCTATGAGGTCATTGATTTTCACTATGTACATGTAGTAAAAACTTTTATTAAATAACTACACGTAATAAGTCCTATAAAAAAGCACCTGCCACGTTCAATAACACGATGACCTGCCTTAAAACAGGGCCAATATCTATATCACTTTTCGGCCCCGGGCCCCGGGCCGAAAAGTGATATAGATATAAAGCCCGCATTTGGAGTAATTTGATTGGCTAATAAAGCAGGGCCAAAAATGATATAGATTTCTGCAAGAAACTGGGAAATGGCAGCCATTTTGTTTTAACTCGGTTGTATAAATAAAACAAAATATTCTCGGTTTCTAAACATTCACAGTCTGACATGCACTGTAACACCGCACTTTGGGGTCAAACGCACTTTGGGGTCAAACGCACTTTGGGGTCCAACCCCAAAGTGCGTTACGTACTTTGGGGTCCGACCCCAGAGTGCGTTACGCACTTTGGGGTCCAATTTTAACCCCAAAGTGCGTTAAACAGGTACATATGCATTTTTAACATCAGGCAAACGACCGTACTTTGGGGTCATAGAAAATTAATGTTCATTATGTTTTAAATAATATATTGTAGTCAATGGTAAACAAAAAATCAAGGTATTTAATAGACACAAACATGTGCCCTGAATTATAGTAGAATCAATAGGGATTTAAATGATCTTGATTAGTAAGTGAAGAACTTTCACCAAATAAATCACCAAATAATGAATTTGTAACAATTTTTAAGATTAAAATATTTTTCTCAATTTTTTTCCATTTATTTTAAAAGAATGTACACCTTTCATTAACTCCATTGTTTTTAGCTAAATGCATTATTTTCCCGTTTTTTATTTTCACATTTTATAGAAATATGATAGTCTTAGCATAGACAAAGGTATAAATTCAGGGAAATCTTAGTAAGACATTTCAGTAAAAAATGTGCCTGATAATATGTTGAAAGAGCCATTTATTTAGCTAAATGTGACATATAAGAAACTTGACTAGGTGTAGATGCGGCTTTAAGTAGTAGTCAGTACAGGCAGTACTAAAAAGAGAGTTGCTTCAGAATAATGTCAAATTCTCACTGGGGGTATAGAGGGGATTGTGGAGTATCGATCCCCCAAGAGTTAAAAATAACGTTTAAAAGACCCACTATGCTTTTATTTGTTTTTCTTAAAAGCTTTTTCATTTTGATGTTCTTCTATATTATCCAAAAAATACACATTGGCCAATTACCTGAACCATCTTTTTCATTTGTTGCTTTTTGGCAATGATGAGTACAGTTATAGTGAATAAGTATTTTATAGGGAAGTCAAATACTACAGTGTTTTGACTTCTTTTATGACAAATAATTTCACATTTATCGCTACTTTATTCAGGTAACAAGCATCTTACATTTCTCAGATACCATTATTTTAACATTATAAAATTCATGTTTGCTCTTTCTAAACAAGTATGTAACCATAAAAAAGCCTCTGGCGAACGGTTGTTACGGAGCTTACAAAAACCCTTAAGTTTGTTGATAAGCTCAATAATGTTTTTGTAAAAATCACTTTTTATAGTCCGATCGAAAAACTTGATGTTTCACCACAACATTGCAATAGAGTATATTTATAGTTCTTTGGAAAAAAATATTAACTGCATTTTATTTCATTCCCAACATATTTAAAATGGGGCTTCAGTATGGCACCAAAAGTTATCAAGTAAATGACCGACAGAACGAGATATTTTTTCGCAGCACCTTTTAATTCTAGGAATGCACGATTTATGTACTAGATAGTATTTTGAACGTTGGCAGAAAAGTGACATTTGTATTTTTTTTTATACTTTTTGTTTCTGTTTTTCGTACTTTTTTTTGTTTGTTTTTCGTACATAATTTTTGTTTTTTTGCTACAGTATTTTATTTTGTTTGTCGTACATGACGCCATTTGCAAAGTATAAGTTTGGAGGGATAATTACACCATTTGTAAAACACCATTTTTAAACACTTTGCCATCTGTAAATTACAGTACCTCATTTGTAAATGCCATTTGCAAATACCAATATTCTCATTTTTGGAGGTATCAAAAATTAACACTTTTTAGTATATATATAAATATATAGACCGCGGTAACCCATATGGTCTCGATGTGGTTAACATTTGTCACAAGGTGCCTTAAAATCCTTCATGGGGTTTCGGAGATAAGGAGCGGACATGAAACCCAAGTCTTTATCCTTTGACCTGAAGGTGTGACCCCGACCTTGAGCCTGCACACCTGGCACATTATCTGGATGTGCTAAAGAATTGACCTAAGTTTCATAATTCTCAATTCTAAGGGGGTGGGGTTGAGTGGTGCATATTCATGGAATAATAACTGATCACCAATCAACAGCCCTTTCCAAATAGACACTAATATAATAGTATATAATAATAATAAACAATAATTATATAAAATGCTTATAATATAAAAAATGGGCCGAAAAGGGTCGGCCGAAACCAGACTGGACCGATTCCAAAAATGTGCCGAAATTGGACTAAACCACTGAGCTAGTTTTATACTCGCCTATGGCCCATTTTTAGCTCACCTGACCACGGAGTGGTCAAGGTGAGGTATAGTGATGGGGCTATGTCTGGCGTCCGTCGTCGTGCGTCGTCAACAATTGGGTTGTTAACAGTCTAGCAGTCACAGTTTTGATTCTCGGGTCAAAAACTAGGTCACAGGAGCTAAAAATAGAAAAAGCTTGTTAACACTCTAGAGGCTGCAGTTTTCATCCAAATATTCTGGAAATTTGTCAGGAAGGTTGTTTTAATGATATCTAGGTCAAGTTCGAAGATGGGTCATCTCCGATCAAAAACTAGGTCACAGGAGCTAAAAATAGAAAAAGCTTGTTAACACTAACAATTGGGTTGTTAACAGTCTAGCAGTCACAGTTTTGATTGGATCATCATCAAACTTTGTCAGAATGTTTGTCTCAATGAAATGTCAATGTCCGCTCCTTATCTCCGAAACCCCATGAAGGATTTTAAGGCACCTTGTGACAAATGTTAACCACATCGAGACCATATGGGTTACCGCGGTCTATATATTTATATATATACTAAAAAGTGTTATTTTTTGATACCTCCAAAAATGAAAATATTGGTATTTGCTAATGGCATTTGCAAATGAGGTACTGTAATTTACAGATGGCAAAGTGTTTAAAAATGGTGTTTTACAAATGGTGTAATTATCCAAACCAAACTTTGCAAATGGCGTCATGTAAAAATATGTACGAAAAAACAAAATAAAATATGTACAAAAAATCTAAAATAAAATATGTATGCAAACTAAAAAAGAATATGTATGCAAAACTAAAATAAAATATGTATGCAAACTAAAAAAGAATATGTATGCAAAACTAAAAAATGTATGTATTCAAAATTTAAAGAAAAAATATGTACGACAAACAAACAAAAATTATGTACGAAAAACAAAACAAAAAGTATAAAAAAAATATACAAATGTCACTTTTATGCCAACGTTCAAAATACTCTAGTACATAAATCGTGCATTCCTAGAATTAAAAGGTGCTGCGAAAAATATCTCGTTCTGTCGGTCATTTACTTGATAACTTTTGGTGCCATACTGAGCCCCATTTTAAATATGTTGGGAATGAAATAAAATGCAGTTAATATTTTTTTCCAAAGAACTATAAATATACTCTATTGCAATGTTGTGGTGAAACATCAAGTTTTTCGGTCGGACTATAAAAAGTGATTTTTACAAAAACATTATTAAGCTTATCAACAAACTTAAGGGTTTTTGTAAGCTCCGTAACAACCGTTCGCCAGAGGCTTTTTATGGTTAATCTTACATACTTCAGAGCAAACATGAATTTTATAATGTTAAAATAATGGTATCTGAGAAATGTAAGATGCTTGTTACCTGAATAAAGTAGCGATAAATGTGAAATTATTTGTCATAAAAGAAGTCAAAACACTGTAGTATTTGACTTCCCTATAAAATACTTATTCACTATAACTGTACTCATCATTGCCAAAAAGCAACAAATGAAAAAGATGGTTCAGGTAATTGGCCAATGTGTATTTTTTGGATAATATAGAAGAACATCAAAATGAAAAAGCTTTTAAGAAAAACAAATTAAAGCATAATGGGTCTTTTTTTTTTGGGGGGGGGGGGGGGGGTTTACGTCACATCGTCACAGTATAGGTCATATCGCGACGTTCCAGCTTTACTGGTGGAGGAAGACCTCAGGTGCCCTTCCGTGCATTATTTCAGGCACGAACGGGCACCTGAGTAGAACCACCGACGTTCCGTAAGCTAGCTGGATAGCTTCCTCACATGAAAGAATCCAAAGTCCCTGTCGGGACTCGAACCCACAGCGGTGAGGGGCAAGTGGTTTGAAGTCAACGACCTTAACCACTCGGCCACGGACGCCCCATGGGTCTTTTAAACGTTATTTTTAACCCTTGGGGGGGATCGATACTCCACAATCCCCTCTATACCCCCAGTGAGAATTTTACATTATTCTGAAGCACCTCTCTTTTTAGTACTGCCTGTACTGACTACTACTTAAAGCCGCATCTACACCTAGTCAAGTTTCTTATTTGTCACATTTAGCTAAATAAATGGCTCTTTCCACATATTATCAGGCACATTTTTTACTGAAATGTCTTACTAAGATTTCCCTGAATTTATACCTTTGTCTATGCTAAGACTATCATATTTCTATAAAATGTGAAAATAAAAAACGGGAAAATAATGCATTTAGCTAAAAACAATGGAGTTAATGAAAGGTGTACATTCTTTTAAAATAAATGGAAAAAAATTGAGAAAAATATTTTAATCTTAATAATTGTTACAAATTCATTATTTTATGATTTATTTGGTGAAAGTTCTTCACTTACTAATCAAGATCATTTAAATCCCTATTGATTCTACTATAATTCAGGGCACATGTTTGTGTCTATTTAATACCTTGATTTTTTGTTTACCATTGACTTTGACTACAATATATTATTTAAAACATAATGAACATTAATTTTCTATGACCCCAAAGTACGGTCGTTTGCCTGATGTTAAAAATGCATATGTACATGTTGAACGCACTTTGGGGTTAAAATTGGACCCCAAAGTGCGTAACGCACTCTGGGGTCGGACCCCAAAGTACGTAACGCACTTTGGGGTTGGACCCCAAAGTGCGTTTGACCCCAAAGTGCGGTGTTACAGTGCATGTACAACAAAATGTCAGACTGTGAATGTTTAGAAACCGAGAATATTTTGTTTTATTTATACAACCGAGTTAAAACAAAATGGCTGCCATTTCCCAGTTTCTTGCAGAAATCTATATCATTTTTGGCCCTGCTTTATTAGCCAATCAAATTACTCCAAATGCGGGCTTTATATCTATATCACTTTTCGGCCAGGGGCCGAAAAAGTGATATAGATATTGGCCCTGTTTTAAGGCAGGTCATCGTGTTATTGAACGTGGCAGGTGCTTTTTTTATAGGACTTATAACGTGTAGTTATTTAATAAAATGTAGTAATTTTTACAGTTGTTCTTTGTTATAATTTAAATATGTTAGAATTAAAATAAGAAGAAATATCCGAGGATTAAATGTGAAATATTATAAGTACTTGTAGTTATTTAATAAAATTGTCAATAAATAAGTGATTTGATATTGGCCCTGTTATTTGTCCTCAGGTCAGTCGTATTGGCCCTCGGCATTGGGCCAATACGACTGCCCTCGGACAAATAACAGGGCCAATATCAAATCACTTATTTATTAACATATAAAAAAACCTTCTTGTCTGAAGGTACAATGCTTAGAGCTTTGATATTTGGTAAATGATATCATCTATAGGTCCTCTACCAAAGTTGTTCAAATTCTGCCCCTAGTGTCAAAATTCACCCAGCCCCGGGGGTCATTGGTTTTCCTTACATGTATATATTAAAAACTTCAAAAATTTTCTTCTCAGAATTGACAAAGGCTAGAGGTTAGATATTTGTCAAGAAACATTGTGTAGTCGACCTCTACCAAGATTGTACAAATTATAGCCATGTGGTCAAAATTGGCCCCGCCCCACGGTCATTGATTTTCATTATGTACATATAGTAAAACTTAAATCTTTTTGTGTGAAAGGAAACAACATACATTGGAATTTCTAATTCATGTTATGCAATTTTTATGTAGCTTGGTGTAAGCCTAAAGGTCATGATTTTCAGAGATATTTATGAAATAATTAATTTGAGTACATTATAGGGACATTATAATTTACACCATTTTTATAAAAATGATTATTTTTTTAGAAATTGGTAATGCTTTATTGAAAAGATGGTATTTAAGAAAAAGTTACTGTACCTGCATTTTAAAGTTTAATACAGCTATGTCGCGACGCAGTATGCTATATGCGGCAGTATGCCTCATAGATGGCATACTGCCGCAGGTTATATGGCGTACTGCAGCACCTTTAAAGGCTCACTGCCGCAGTATGGCATACTGCGTTGGAAGGGGTTACGCAGTATGCCATAAGCATTTTTAATGGCATACTGCAGCATTTCGTCGATATTTTGAAAATATCAATAAAATGGATATTAAAATGCTAGGATTTTTAGTATTTTGCATGATAGAAAACCTCAGATAGAATCATTTTTCAATATTTAGCGGAATAAAACGCCAAGCCAAACAGACCGAACAAACTTTTTTATGCTCCCCGAGAGCATATAGTGGCTACTTTGTCCGTCCGTCCGAACTGTTATCCGGAGCATAAGTCAAAAACTATTCAAGCTACTATCTTAAAACTTCACAGATGGATAGATCTCATTGTCCAGAGGTGCAGTGCTCAAGAACCAGAAACGTAACTCTCTAACATATTTTTTAGTTATTGCCCTTTGTAGTTTTCATATACTTAAGGACAATGAAAACGCACGGTCGGGATAATTGCATTTTAACAAGGAAAATATATATTTTTTAAATACTTTTTCACATTTTCATAAAACCGAATGCATTTCGGTCATTTAGATACCAAAGTTATGAAAAAAGATTGCATTTTAATGAAGTTATTGCATAATAAAGACATTACCCGAAAAATCAAAAGTAACACTTTTGGCTAATTGTGATAAGGTCACAACAGAAAAACAGATTAAACCAATTCATGGTTACTTTATGAAATGAAATCTTGTATTTTTTGGAACTGTTAACTATTAACTTGTTTTTCACAACTTTCTAGAAATGAGCAATTAAAATCTTTATGAAAATGAATATTGAACTATGCCAATGGTCAGTTTTAGAAATCGTAAAAGCTCACATGAAAATTGCATATACAAAATGTACACACTTTTCCTCTATAAAAGGTACTAAATTTCAAACACTATTGAAGACTTTGTAGCAAATTGTATGCAATGGTTCTACAAAGAAATAACCGCTGGGTAGATTTAGGACAGATTCAGTCTGGTCTATCCTACAAAAAAGCACCAACCGTTTTGGTGCCCATCGGTCTACAATTTTTCGGCTTCACCAGCGTTTTCGCACTACACTACAGGCCGCCGAATGACGTCAGATTCCACAGGCGGCTATCCGCACCGTAATGTCTAAGAGGCGACGATGTACATCTGTAAGAGACGCTGATGGAGAACATTGTCGTTTCTAAAGATCCCGACGGTGACATTACGAATAGACATTTATTAGTGACTTTGTTTTAGATCTTTATTTTCTTTTTTTTGCCTTTGTTAAGTTTGCATTACTGTGATGAAAAAGTGTGATTTTGGGATTTTCACCTTAGGTTCTTCGATTTACTGGTGTACATTTGTTTTCAAATATTTTTAACTATTTTCAGTTGTTAAGTTTGCGTTTTGTATTAAAGTTATGATATATTTCTAATGGAGTCGTTAGTGTTTTGTTTTCATGTAATAAAATGCATATAATGCAGGCGTGCGTTTTCATTGTCCTTAAGTATACTTTACTTTAAAGCTACTTCCAGAGATGTCAACTTTAAACACAGCAGGTGGTCTCGGGGAGCATCACCGGTTCTACCGGCTCTTGTTTCAAAAAGCTTATCTTGAATACATTGAAAACGTTTTAATGTTTTTTAATGATGTTTTTCAAGTCGAGTTTCCTCATATAGCATAGTGCATTGTTGGTCCCGACGCAGTATGCTATATAGACGAAGACGAAGCAGCAAGCGAGTATTAATATGGAATCTTAGTTCAAAAATGGCTGTCATGACATCATGCGGAGTAAATACCATTCTTACAATTATTTGATTACCGGTGTAGCACATTAATTCCTATTGACATACATTTAGATAATGTACATGTACAACCTAAAGCAGTTGGTACTTTGACAATGATAAATGGAGAAAAAAAAACTTTTAGGATATCTCGTTGATGTTTGTATTTGTTTTGAATTAAGGGAAAACTATGACTTGGCAAAGAAGATACGGTGGATCTCTTACAACGGCCTTCCATTGGGCAGAATCCACTCTATAACAACACCTTTTGAAATGTTCCAGATGAATTCAATGAAAATTTGTGAGTACCTGCAACACCAGGACAGTCCCGGTCGGACCTTTTAACATAGAATCTTAGCTCTGATTAACGATGCAATATGTATACAGAGTAACATTTGTTTCCGCACTACATGTATTTCTCTGCTAGTACTCCTTGGATTTAAATTAAAATTTGTGAGAACCTTCAATACCAATAGGAGATGCGCATGTCTTCGGGCTGTCCCGGTCAGACCTTTTATCATGGAGTTATGGCCCCTGAATTTTTAGCCTGGTGTATACAGTTACTGTTGTTAGAAATAACCAGTATTCGGCGGGGGTATAAATTCAACGAATTTGCTTATTTCAAGTTGGGTTCGAATTAACAGTCCTCTATAGATTCCGGCCATATCTATGACGGATATTTAATAATAATAATAATAATGATGATGATGATAATGATGATGATGATGATGATGATGATAATAATAATACATGTAATAATAATAACTAGAACTATCACTAAATGTGATTAATACCCCCACAAGACTGCTTAAGAAATGAGGAAGTTACTAGTAATAGTATACCTTGCAAAATAATTGAAATAGAGTTATGGTTGTGGGCAATTAAAGATAGTTGTGGTTCTTGTATGTTGCATTTCCTTTCAATGTGGTTGACCATTGGTGATGATGAAGTCTTATTGAATTTCTCTGTAATAAGTCCAAAAAGAGTTACGCTACTTGAGCACTGCACTTTCTCTCATTGCGATTGACCATTGAATGAAGTTTCATTAGATTCTAAACATTAGTTTTTAAGTTATGCACCTAACAAGGAAAAGGAACAAAGGGCAATAACTCTACAAATACTGAAGATGGAATTATGGGAGCGAAATTCTGAGCATAGCCGAATGGCGTATGTCACACCTTGTCATTTTTAGCTCACCTGTCACAAAGTGACAGGGTGAGCTTTTGTGATCGCTTTTCGTCCGGCGTCCGTCCGTCGTCCGTAAACTGTTACTTTAAATGACATCTCCTCATAAACCACTAGGCCAATTTCATCCAAACTTCACAGGAATGTTCCTTTGGTGGTCACCTTTAAAAATTGTTCAAAGAATTTAATTCCATGCAGAACTCTGGTTGCCATGGCAACCGAAAGAAAAAACTTTAAATATCTTCTTTTAAAAAACCCTAAGAGCTAGAGCTTAGATATTTGGCATGAAACATCTTCTAGTGAGTGTCTACCAAGTTTGTTCAAATAAAAGCCCTGGGGTCAAAATTGGCCCCGCCCCAGGGGGTCATTGATTTTCCCTATATGCATATAGTAAAAACTTAAAAAATCTTCTTTTAAAGAACTCAAAGAGCTAGAGCTAAGATATTTAGCTTCAAACATGTTCTAATAGTTGTCTACCAAGATTGTTCAAATAAAAGCCCTGGGGTCAAAACTGGCCCCGCCCCAGGGGTGTCATTGTTTTTAACTATATGTGTATAGTAAAAACTTTAAAAAATCTTCTTTTAAAAAGCCCAATGAGCTAGAGCTTAGATGTTTAGCATGAAACATCTTCTTATGGGTGTGTGGGGGGGGGGCTATATACAGGTGAGCGACAGCCCTCTTGTTTTTATTATACCGTCAGATTTCCCAATTTATGGTGTTAAAAATTAGAGTCCGTACATTCGGATGGTACCAAAAGGTGTTAGGATAGGAAATATGAGCCGCAATCTGTGGTCCAGTGTCCCGAGTCCCATGATGTAAACTATTTATAAAGATATTTTTAAGTACGCATTTTGTCAACAAATGTCAGTCTTAAAAATGTTTTCAATTGTTATATTAAATATATATTTATTTAGAAGTAATAATCTTACCTTTTTCCTGTTTATAATAGAGTCTCGTCAAGTTCTTTTTACATTTTCTGTGACAATTCAACAAGTATATCTACATGACGAAACTCCACGAAAAACACGAGACTTTTCAAATAACACCTGATTGACAGAGCGTAGCGGGTGGCTTTAAACATGATAAAGTTCACAAGGTACAGGCAAATAATATGTAATAGTTATAGCAGTTACGACTGGTCGAGGATATAACTGGGGCGACATCAAGGGATGTTTCTGCTTAAAAAATGTCGAGGTCGTTAGGCCGAGACGATTTTTTTCTCTCTCCAGAAACATACCGAGATGTCGCCCCAGCCAGTGTTATACCCCCGTAACTAACGAGTTTCATATATTATAACTGTTTTATGGCAATTTCATAAATGTTTTGTATTAATAGACATTCAAAGCGAAAAAAAAAAGAGTCAAATGTTGTTAGAGACGGATTGTATATTTTCCCATTGGAGCCTCTGTAAAATCAAAGTTCTGAAGGCACTGCAGTTGTGACGTACTTGAAGGATCAAAATTACCATTTTTTACTATTTCGGGGGCAGATAATTCAATGAGTGAAGAGTGTTGATAAATATAAGAAGCACAATTCAGTAAATGAACAGTAGTTGATACAATTATTCTATGACATACATGTTCAAACATAATATTTAGGTTACATGTAGGTCCATCACAAACTTGGCCCTTTTTGACAAGAGCAACAACTTAATAAGAGCTGCCAGAGGAAACTGCACGCTCGACTATTTTTAACACATGACATAATAAAGGGAGACAAATCTATGAAAAAATAATCATGTATGATATTTATGTAAATATATTTCTGTATCAGTATCAAGAAATCACTCAAATGGTCACATTATATGAATGTGGACATGTCATTAAAAATGATAATGGCTTTTGTACACTGCACTGCGCTTGTTAATCTCTTTCACTGTGTGAAATTTCAATCAAATTCCTTCAATATTTTAATTCTCTCCCTGACCAAGTATCATGAAATAATACAAGAGGGCCATGCTGGCCCTGAAATCTCTCACTTGTATATAGGCCCCCGGGGCGGGGCCAATTTTAACCCCAGGGGTTTTATTTGAACAAACTTGGTACACAACTATTAGAACATGTTTCATGATAAATATCCAAGCTCAATCTCTTTGGGGTTTTGATAAGAAGATTTTTTAAAGTTTTTACTATACACATATAGACTCTCACTAGAAAATATTTCATGCTTAGTATATAAGCTCTAGCTTTTGGTGTTTATTTAAAAAAGATT
Source organism: Ruditapes philippinarum (assembly GCF_026571515.1). Classification (NCBI taxonomy): domain Eukaryota; kingdom Metazoa; phylum Mollusca; class Bivalvia; order Venerida; family Veneridae; genus Ruditapes; species Ruditapes philippinarum. Next base: position 141,583 of record NW_026854744.1, on the reverse strand, counting down.
TTTTAAGTTTTTACTATACACATATAAGGAAATTCAATGAACCCCGGGGCGGGGCCAATTTTAACCCAAGGGCCTTTATTTGAACCAACTTGATTAGAAGATGTTTCATTCTATATATCTTAGCTCTCTTAAAAGAAGAATTTTTAAGGTTTTTACTATATACTACATAAACGGAAAAACAATGACCCCTAAGGCGGGGCCAATTTTTAGTCCAGGGCTTTTATTTAAACAAACTTGATAGACACCCACTCTAAGATCTTTCATGCTTAATATATAAGCTCTAGCTTTTTGTTTTTTTTTTAAATGAAGATTTTTTAAGTTTTTACTATACGCATATAAGGAAAATCAATGAACCCCGGGGCGGGGCCAATTTTAACCCAAGGGCCCTTATTTGAACAAACTTGATAGTTACCCATTAGAAGATGTTTCATGCTATATGTCTTAGCTCTAGCTCTTTGGGTATCATTAAAGAAGAATTTTAAAGGTTTTTACTATATATATAAAGGGAAAAACAATGACCCCTAAGGCGGGGCCAATTTTTACCCCAGGTCTTTTATTTGAACAAACTTGGTAGACACTTTCATGCTTAATATATAAGCTCTAGCTTTTTTTGTTTTTTTAAATGAAGATTTTTTTAAAGTTTTTACTATATACAAATAAGGAAAATCAATGACCCCAGGGTTGGGGCCAATTTTGACCCCCAGGGCATTTATTTGAACAAACTTGGTAGACACTGATTAGATGATGTTACCTGCTTAATATATTGGCTCTAAATCTTTCGGTTTTCTATAAGAAGTTTTTTCTTTTCTTTCGGTTGCCATGGCAACCAGAGTTCTGTGTGGAATTAAATTCTTTGAACAATTTTTAAAGTTGACTACCAAAGGAACAGCCTGTGAAGTTTGAGCGGTTTATGAGTAAATGTCGTTTAAAGTAAAAGTTTACAGATAGACGGACGCCGAACGAAAAGTGATCACAATAGCTCACCATGTCACTTTATTGAAGGAATTAAGCTGATTATACCCTAATTTCCTCAACCGCAACTTGTCGGCCCTTTCTGTTGAGATATTGATAATAGGCGAGGATATTCCGCTCGATAATTTCCTGCTTTTGAATATAGACTGGCTAATTGGCACGTTATTTAGTGCACGCGGCGTCTAGTAATGGTAAAAATTAAGCTAGGTAAAATTGTGATTCTTTGAAACTACACTTCCTTTCACTTGAATGTTTTCGCTGTGTAACATTTTAATCAAATTCCATCAACTCTTTTTAAGTATTTCTCTGGGCAAGCATTATTAAGTACACGTACTATAAAGGGAGATAATTTAAAAAGTAAGGAATGTAGTTATGGTTCTTTGACACTTTAACAAATTCGAGTCTGTACAACTGTGTGTAATTTCATTGAAAGTTTGGAAGTCAAACTCCAAATAAGCATTTTAACTTAAGGCAGATAATTAAAACATTAAGCAAGGTAGAGAGTTATGTTTCTTGAACAATGCACTTCCTCTCAGTAGTCTCTATCACTTTGTGAAGTTTACAATTATGATCACACGGTACTGTATAACATCTGGAAACTGGATATTCACACATACTGTGATGCTAATCTTCATTTGCTTGACCACCTTAAAAAAATACATTAACATTTATATGAAGTTCAATAATTTGCAAAAAATGCTAATCTTATTATGCTCCCCGAAAAAATTCGTGGGAGCATATAGTCGCAGGGTTGTCCGTCCGTCAGTCCGCCCAAACGTACGTCCCGAATTCGTGTCCGGCCAATAACTTCGTTATTTGAAGTCGGATTTAACGACTATTTCACAGAAATGATCACCATATTGAGACGATGTCTCGCGCAACATTTGGTCGCTACCTTGCAGGTCATGGTCACAGCATGACCTTGCAGCAAAATATTGTCCGGCCCATAACTTCGTTATTTGAAGTCGGATTTTACAACTATTTCACAGAAATGATCACCATATTGAGACGACGTGTCGCGCGCAACATTTGGGTCGCTACCTTGGTTTTACATTTTGAACTTTGTCTGTGACATAACAGCATGTTGTGAATCATTATTCCTGTAATTTAGTGATGTTGATCATTATTCCTGTAAAGTTCGTTGATTCTAACTCAAGCAGTCGAGGAACAAATAACAACATAATGAAACGGGTTTTACTAAGTCAAGGGAAATGATTCTACAAATACTGGATAAATCCAAAAGCGAAACCCCAGGTGCGAAACTAGATATGCTGAGCAACCTTCTCGTAAGGTTTAATGACTCTAGGTCAAATCCTTTTTGAATTACATGCGACACAAGTTGAAAATTGCAAAAAATTTATAAGTCAAGGGCAATAACTCTAAAAATACTAAAAATATCCAGACGAAAATACCCAGGTGCACAACTACACATGCTGATCAACATTCCTGTAAAGTTTCATGACTCCAGGTCAAATACTTTTTGAGTTATGTGCGACACAAGATGAAAATTGCAAAATTTTACTAAGTCAAGGGCAATAACTCTAAAAATACTTAAAATATCCACACGAAAATACCCAGGTGCACAACTACATATGCTGAGTAACATTCCTGTAAGGTTTCATGACTCTAGGTCAAATACTTTTTGAGTTACGTGCGACACAAAAGAGAACGGAAGGGCGGACGAAAGGACGGATGGACGTCCGGACGGACAAGGGTAAATCTATATGCCCGCCACTAAAGTGGGGGCACAATAATCAAATTAATGTAAGTTCATAAGGATGAACTGTATTGTAAATTTTGCATACATATTGAGGTCTTGTTCAAGGCAACAGAACAATATTGTAAATTTTGCAGTTCCTTGTAACGCCCTGTAGGATTGATAAGTACTAATGTATGATATTTCATGTGATCATTTTCAGCAAAGGAAAAAGACTGTCATAGGCAGTATCTTAATGCTAATTGACAGAAATATTCTAAGTATGTTCTTAACTAACACTATAATAAACTGTGAGCATGCACTGACACTCTTTTATTTTAGGCTGTACTATATATGAACAAGTATTGGACTGTTTCAGTATGTAGATTTTTAAACTAAACAATTTCAGTTACAAGCCTTTTCCTAGACATTTTTGGAAAAATTACCTAGCACAGTTTGGGAAATTTTGCATATTGATTGGGAAAAGTATTCGGTACCAGAAGAGTATAAAAACTTGTTTAATTATCAGAATTTTACCTATATATGAAATAATTTTATGGCTTTAATGCGTAAATTATCATGCATACAGGCACGCCATTGCATGTGAATGCGTTAGGGTAACGGTATCGGGTAATAGATACCAGCATTTAGTCTACGCTCTATTTCCTGAATTACATCTATTTACCTCTGGGAAAATAGTCAGTTTAACAATTATAAATGAAAAATAGGTCTCATTTTACAACATTGTACAATAATATTGGGTAACATTTTATGTACGGGAACTACTTCTCTTCATACAAAAAAATGGATAATTTCGGTACCCCATATGAGGCCTCATAACTAAGAGTTAATTAAGAAATAATATATCAGTGATTTTATCGCTCAATAACATCACTGGCGAGGAATTATATCACGAGGGCGTAGCCCGAGTGATATAATGATGCGCATCCGAACGACAAACAGTGATGTTATCAAGCGATAAAATCACTGATTTGGATTCTAACACGACATCAACAAATAAATGTTGCCGTACTTGATAGTTAAGCAAAATTGCGCCTGATTTGTTTCCGTACTTATTTTCAGCGCGTCGGATTTTTAGTGGTTACGTCACGTGTATAATGATTACGTCACATGTCTAAATATAGAAGGTCAAACTGTGCATCTGTTGCATAATAAGACACACTTTCTGTTCTTCTATGTTCAATAGGGAAAAATGCGGGTCGTGTTAGAATAATGGGTTTAGAACATAATGGAATTTCCATGATTATTGTGACGAGCCGAATATTGATGTGTAACATTCAATTTTTTGGCGAGTGAGTGAAATAAAAAATATTTTTTTAGCTCACCTGAGCATGCTCAGGGTGAGCTTTTAGGATCGATGATTGTCCGTCGTCCGTCCGTTCGTTCACATTTAGTTGTTAACACTCTAGCGGTCGCATTTTTGCCTCAATCATCATCAAACTTGGTCAGGATGCTTATCTAGTTGATAGCTCGGATGAGTTCGAACATGGGTCATCTCGGATGAGAAACTAGGTCACAAGAGCTAAAAATAGAAAAACCTTGTTAACACTCTAGAGGTCACATTTTTTCCTCAATCATCATCAAACTTGATCAGGATGTTTGTCTAGGTGATAGCTCGGATGAGGTCGAACATGGGTCATCTCGGATGAAAAAGGTCACCGGAGCTAAAAATAGAAAAACCTTGTTAACACTCTAGCGGTCACATTTTTGCATCAATCATCATCAAACTTGATCAAGATGCTTGTCTAGGTGCTAGCTCGTGTGAGTTCGAACATGGGTCATCACGGGTGAAAAACTAGGTCACAGGAGCTAAAAATAGAAAAACCTTGTAATCACTTTAGTGGTCACAATTTTGACTCAATTGTCATCAAACTCGGTCAGGAAACTTGTCTAGGTCATTGCTGGGAATAAATCGAACATGGGTTATCTCGGATGAAAAACTAGGTCAACGGAGCTAAAAATAGAAAAATCTTGTTAACACTCTAGTGGCTACTGTTGTGATCCAAATATACTGTTAATTGGTCTGAAAGTTTGTTTTGATGATTTCTAAGTCAAGATCGAACATGGGTCATCTTGGATGAAAAACTAGGTCACACCGCCCAAATATGGAAAAACCTTGTTAACATTCTAGTGGTCACATTTTCGACTCAATTATCATCAAACTTGGTCAGGATGCTTGTCTAGGTAATTGCTTGGATGAGTTCAAAATCGCATGTGAAACTAGGTCACCGGAGCTAAAAATAGAAAAATCTTGTTAAAATCTAGTTACTACTGTTTTGATCCAAGTATCCTGGAAATTGGTCTGAAAGTTTGTTTTGATGATTTTTAGGTCAAGTTTGAATATGTGTCACCTGGGTAAAAAACTAGGTCGCACTGCTCAAATATGGATAATCCTTGTTAACACTGTAGTGGTCACATTTTTGACTCACCTGTCATGAGACTTGGTCAGAATGCTTGTCTAGGTAATTGTTTGGATGAGTTTGATAAGTCAGGTGAGCGATCTAGGGCCATCATGGCCCTCTTGTTTAAAGTTACTACGATTTTTGTACGGGAACTGATCGCATGCCAGTACAGTTATAGATAATTTCCAACAGCCTTGTTGTTGTGTTGACCTTTACGCCACATGGCTGTGTGTCTGCCTTGTAATCAAGAGGCCGAGGTTCAAATCCATTTCAGTGCCTGAAAATTTTACAGGTTAACAATGATCATGGTGGCAGTGATTTTTTTTTCAATCTGTGGCTTTCTGTCAGTTTCTGAAGGGGAAAGTACATAGGAACTCTGGAACAGGACGGCATATTGCAGCGCATAAATCCGAATCTGTTACGGCTTTATAACTATATTGTTTGTCCGAACTTTAAATTTTTTTAATTATATAATCTCAATTTAATATAATCTGCTACTTTAAAAACGAGACTTTATGAAGTTCTTAAGACTATTCTTGATATTTAAAACTTATATAAAAGAAAAAAATCACTTTTTGAGAACTTTTCTATTTTATCATTTTTGTGAAGTTGGCGGCCTGGCGGCCTAAAATTTTAATGTTGTAAAAGTTTGGAAAAGAATTTAAGAACGACTCTTGACTAACTTTAAGAGTCATATCTTATCATTAAACAGTTATATAAAAGTAAAAAAATCACATATAAAAGTAAAAAAATCACATTTAGAAAGGTTTTCTTTCACTAGCGACCTGGCTGCCGAAAATTTTACTAATATGATAAAAACGGGACTTTATGAAGTTCTTAAGACTATTCTATTCTTAATATTTAAAAGGTATAAAAGAAAAAAAATCACTTTCAGAGAACTTTTTTATTTTCTTATTTTTGTGAAGTTGTCAGCCAAAAATTTTAATGTTGTAGAAATGTTATTTTAACAATAAAGCGGCATTTAATGAAGTTTTAAAGATAATTATTGTTATTTAAAGGATATATCAAAAGAAAAAATCACTTTTAGAGAACTTTTTTATATTGTCATTTTTGTGAAGTTGGCGGCCAAGCGGCCTGGCGGCCAAATATTTTAAAGTTGTAGAAAGGTTATTTTAACAATAAAACGGCATTTAATGAAGTTTTAAAGATAATTATTGTTATTTAAAGGATATATCAAAAGAAAAAAAAATACTTTTAGAGAACTTTTTTATATTGTCATTTTTGTGAAGTTGGCGGCCAAAATTTTTAAAGTTGTAGCAATAAAACGGCATTTAATGAAGTTTTAAAGATAATTATTGTTATTTAAAGGATATATCAAAAGAAAAAACACTTTCAGAGAACTTTTTTATCTTGTCATTTTTGTGAAGTTGGCGGCCAAAAATTTTAATGTTGTAGAAATGTTATTTTAACAATAAAACGGCATTTAGATAAATATTGTTATTTAAAGGATATATCAAAAGAAAAATCACTTTCAGAGAACTTTTTTATTTTGTCATTTTTGTGAAGTTGGCGGCCAAAAAATTTAATGTTGTAGAAATGTTATTTTAACAATAAAACGGCATTTAATGAAGTTTTAAAGATAATTATTGTTATTTAAAGGATATATCAAAAGAAAAAATCACTTTCAGAGAACTTTTTTATCTTGTCATTTTCCATATGGAACGAGCCTTGGCGTTGCGATTTCCATATCCTCTATCAAACCCAATGATTGATAATTTTTCTCACTCACCTGGACACACAAGAAATCAGTAAAACTTCTTGCTTACGCGCATTACAACGTACCTAGTTTTGAAAAGCGGGGGCTTAGGCGCCTGACTTTCTATGATTAAAAAGCATTATGTACGTCCGCAGAAATTCTACTGACCAAGTTTATGTGTGATCCCTCATCAGAAAGCAAGGTTATCATGATAAAACACATCAATATTAAAGTCGGAAAGTGTCATAATATAAGTGTTTATAAGGAATTCAGTCGGTTGACAAAAAGCGTTTACCGTTTACAAAGCTTTTTCTACTTATTTGGTTATTTTGGCCGAATATTCAATTAAAATATATCAAAATGAGATTCGTCATCAAGAAGCATCTATTATTGAGAGATAATAAATTATAAACCCCCTTCATCATTTCCGATAGAGGACCTTTTCTGTTCTAATGTTGTTTGAAACCGGTTTGTATCTTAAAGATTAAAGTGATAGCGGTTGTGTAGATGAGCTACGCAATTCGCGGGTCAGTGATTTCCCACAAATATTACGAAAATTTTCAAACAATATTTTTTGTGTTTATTATATATATCAGATACATAGGTAAATGTGTTGAGTACGTTTAACATAATTATTTAGTGACGCAGTGGTCAAGTCCACTATAATGGTGTAAAACAGTTATCATATTGTATTTATCATCTTTTAACGATACAAATAAACAAAAACTACCAATTTGCCAACTGTCCACTTAACTCAGTAGGTAAAACTGTTAGTTAAATTTCTAGTTAAATTACAATGCAATGCAGGTTCGATTCGCAAAAATTATTTCTGTATGAAGAATATTTAAACGCACTACGATTACATAATATTTATAATTTGAATATATGGATCAATATATAACATTATATTTTTACTTTTCTGATGATGCTTTCTCCTGATGTGTGTGGCGTTTTCGCTAACTGTACACAAGTGCATATCAACCCGTGTCCAATGCATTTGTTACTATTTGAAACAAAACCGGCCAAATAAGAAAAAGATACATAAGACAGCCAAATGTAATAGTACTTACATATATATAATCATGATTCGACCATGAATATAACACTGAAACGGCCGCTCTGCCTACTGCGCTATCAAGGCACAAAAAATCTGACGTTTTACTTTGTGTTTTATTCATAAGGCATCAGCTTGCCTTACCTTTTTATGGAAAGCAATGGCTGTCTTATATTGTTCTTTTTAAATTTATTTAACCATTTGAAAAATATATAAGTTCGCTTCGACTATATATGAATTGAAAACACCTTCTAATTTAACCGGAATCCATTATGTTAATCCACAGCTACAATATATGAAACCATACCGTCAGTGTATGAAACAGAGTTAGCAATATATAAGTTGATTTTCTCAATATATGATTCCAGTTCTTCAATATATGGTACCAAAATAGCCATGTATGGAATCAGATATCGTTATGTGAAACCGAATTTACAATATAATAATTCATTTTTCAATATATATAACCAACTATCAATTTATAAAACCAAAGTAGAAATATATAAGTTGGTTATCACATTATATGATACCAATTCTTCAATTTATGGTACCAAAATAGCCATATATGGAACCAGATATCATGATATGAAACCGAATTATCAATATATTAATTCATTTTTCAATATATATAACCAACTATCAATTTATAAAACCAAAGTAGAAATATATAAGTTGGTTATCACATTATATGATACCAATTCTTCAATTTATGGTACCAATATAGCCATATATGGAACCAGATATCCTGATATGAAACCGAATTATCAATATATTAATTCATTTTTCAATATATGAAACCAATGTATCAATTTATGAAACCAAAGTTAGAAATATATAAGTTGGTTATCACATTATATGATACCAATTCTTCAATATATTGTACCAAAGTAGCCATATATGGAACTAGATGTCCTGATATGAAACCGAATTTTCAATATATTAATTCATTTTTACAATTTATGAAACCAATTTATCAATGTACGGAACCAAAGTAGCAATATATGACTTGATTATCACTTTATATGATACCAGTTCTTCAATATATGGTACCAAAGTAGCCATATATGGAACCAGATGCCCTTATATGAAACCGTATTATTTTTACAATATATGAAACCATTTTATTAATGTATGGAACCAAAGAAGCAGTATATAAGTTGATGTTACATTCTATATATATGATAGCAATTTCCATTATATGGAACCAAAATAGCCTATTTTCAAGTCAACAAGTCAAAGGCCGAGGTCACTGGGTTCTGTTATTACAAGGCATACACTTTTTCATGAAATCAATTATTTGACTGGTTATTTTTACAACTTTGTGAATAGATTAACCTTGATGTGTCTTACTGGCCATGCTCATTTTTGATCTAAGGTAAAGGTCGAGATTAACTTATGTTTAAATATGTTCTTGTTTATGGTCAGTACGTCTCAGTAGCTTAAATTATGACTTTGAAATTTTACATACACCTCGTACATAATATAACGATAAGTTTTGCCTGCCCAGCACATTTTAAGGCCAAAGTAATTGAATGTGACTTTAAATTCAAATATTTCCTTATTTAGAAAATGTGCAGTTTGCCATTAGTGAAGCACGCTGACAGTTGGCGCGAAACTGTAATACTGGTGCGAGGATACAATACAGCCTATAAAAAAGTCCCGTCAGTGGTTCCACGCATTGCTCATTTGGTTCCATATATTGGAAAAGTGGATTCATATACTAGCAACCTATGACAATATATTGAGGAATTGGTGCCATATAATGTAAAAATCAACATATATATGGGAACTTCAGTCCAATACATTGATAAAATGGTTTCATATATTGTAAAAACGATTTAATATATTGATAATTCGGTTTTACATAAGGACATCTGGTTCCATATATTGCTACTTTGGTATCATATATTGAAGAACTGGTATCATATAATGTGATACTCATCTTATATATTGCTACTTCGGTTACATACATAAATAAACTGGTTTCATATATTGTAAAAATGAATTAATATATTGATAATTCGGTTTCATATCAGGACATCTGGTTCCATGTATTGCTACTTTGGTACAATATATTGAAGAATTGGTATCATATAATGTGATAACCAACTTATATATTTCTACTTTGGTTTCATAAATTGATAAACTGGATTCATATATTGAAAAATTAATTGATATATTGATAATTCGGATTCATATAAGGATATCTGATTCAATACATGGCTATTTTGGTACCATATATTGAAGAACTGGAATCATATATTGAGAAAATCAACTTATATATTGCTAACTCGGTTTCATACACTGACGGTATGGTTTCATATATTGTAACTGTGGATTAACATAATGGATTCCGGTTAAATAAGAAGGTGTTTTCAATTCATATATAGTCGAAGTGAACTTATATATTATCCAAATGGTTAAATAAATTTAAAAAGAACAATATAAGACAGCCATGGCTTTCTATTTTTTTTTTCGCTCTGTTATGAAAACAAAGGTTCAAGTTGAACTCGATAACGTTTACATTAACGGGTCATACCATTATGATATAATCATATTTTGAGAAAATCAACTTATATATTGCTAGCTCGGTTTCATACACTGACGGTATGGTTTCATATATTGTAACTGTGGATTAACATAATGGATTCCGGTTAAATAAGAAGGTGTTTTCAATTCATATATAGTCGAAGTGAACTTATATATATGATCCAAATGGTTAAATAAATTTAAAAAGAACAATATAAGACAGTCGCCATTTCTATATTTTTTTCGCTCTGTTATGAAAACAAAGGTTCAAGTTGAACTCGATAACGTTTACATTAACGGGTCATACCATTATGATATAATGGGTTGTGCAAGTTATTCAGTTACTTCACATTGCATTTTATTGATATATAGAAGAATGAAAGTGGATATGGATACGTACAACTGAGCAGCGTAGTGGTTAGAGAGTTCTGATTATGAGGAGAAAGTTGGATGATATATTCTATTATTCATTTAGTGTCAAGAAAATAACGGCTTGCCCCTAACTGGCTTTGTGCCAACACGGCGAGCGATACATAAATGACTAGTCCGACGCGCTAACCACTCGCCATAATAATACTTTAATTTATTTATTATAAATATACATGCATAATAAGTACTATAATATAGTAATGATATGGTTATAAAGATATTTATTTCGTGTACAAGTTATGTTTTAATGCCACCGCAGCATCTGCGATGCGGTGGCATATAGCGATTCACCTGTGTGTGTGTGTGTGTGTGTGTGTGTGTGTGTGTTATATAGATTATATAGTGAACTTAAAAAAATCTTCTTGCGAAAAACCACTAGTCAAATTTCCACCAATCTTGGCAGGATTGTTCCTGGGGTGAAGGGCTTCCAAAGTTGTTCAAAGAATTTCATTCAATGCAGAAATCTGGTTGCTATGGCAACCAAAAGGAATTATAAGAATAATTTTAAAAAATCTTTTTGTAAAGACCCAAAAGGCCTAGAGCTTAGATATTTTGCATAAGGCATTGTCTGGTAGACCTCTAACAAGATTGTTCAAATTATAGCCCTGGGGTCAAAATTGGCCCCGCCCCGGGGGTCATTCATTTTCACTATGTACATATAGTAAAACTTTAAAATATCTTCTTGTAAAAACCAAAAAGGCCTAGAGCTTAGATATTTTGCATAAGGCATCATCTGGTAGACCCTTACCAAGATTGTTCAAATTATAGCCCTTGGGTCAAAATCGGCCCCGGCCCGGGGTCATTGATTTTCGCTATATGTACATATAGTAAAAACTTAAAACACCTTCTTGTAAAGACCCAAAAGGCCATTGTCTGGTAGACATCTACCCAGATTGTTCAAATTATAGCCCTGGGGTCAAAATCGGCCCCGCCCCAGGGGTCATTGGTTTTCCTTATATGTATATAGTAAAAACTTAAAAAAATAATCTTTTAGCAATTGACAAATGCTAGAGGTTAGATATTTTGCATGAAACATTGTGTTGTAAACCTCTAGCAAGATTGTTCAAATTATAGCCCTGGGGTCAAAATTGCCCCCGCCCTGGGGGTCATTGATTTCAATATATACATATAGTAAAAAATCAAAAAATCTTATTGTCTGAAGGTACAAGGCTTAGAGCTTTAATATTTGTTAAATAGGTACTCTACCAAAGTTGTTCAAATTTTGCCTCTTGTGTCAAAATTAGCCCCGCCCCTGGGAGCCATAGGTTTATCTTATATGTATATAGTTAAAACTTAAAAAATCATCTTCTCTAAATTTACAAAGGATAGAGTTAAGATATTTTGCATGAAACATTGTGTAGTGAACCTCTACCAAGATTGTTCAAATTATAGCCCTGGAGTCAAAATTGGTTCCGCCCCGGGGTCATTGATTTTCATTATGTACATATAGTGAAAAAAAAAAAATTTTTGTCTGAAGGTTCAAGGCATAGAGCTTTGATGTTTGATATATAATATCATCTATAGGTCCTCTACCAAAGTTGTTCAAATGTCAAAAATTGGCCCTGCCCGGGGGCAGTGATTCTCATTATGTACACATAGTAAAAACAGAAAATAAAACAAATGTTTTCTGAATGGGAGAAAGCTATAGCTTAGATATTTGACTTGAAATGTTGTTTGGTGGACCTGTATCAAGATTGTTATTAAACCCTTGGGTCAAAATTATGCCTTGCCCAAGGGGACAGTGACCTACTTTCTTGTCCTTTGATGTACAGCAATGACATTTTGACCATGTGCACAGTTTTAGTTGTAAAATTGAACTTTGACCTAGATTTTGATGATGTGACCTACTTTCTTGTCCTTTGATGTACAGCTATGAAATTTGAACCATGCGGTGGCATAGCATTTTTCTCAAATGCAATCTTGTTTATTTTTAAAATATGTTAGAGAATAATATGACCGTTATAAAATAAGATTCTATTCCAAATATTGGCATCATTGTAACAAAATGTATTTTTTACCATAATGCATGCGGTGTTGATGCAGATCGAAAATGGGTGCAAAACCTTAATAATTTTAATAAAAAAGCAAAGGTACTGTAAATTTATTCTGGGAATATCCGTATATACAATACCATAAGAATGAAGTGTTGAAGTACAGCAATAGCAAAAACGATATATTGATAAACATGTGATGCATGAATTTAAACAATTACATACATTTACAAGCAACATACAACATATAACAATGTTTAAACAAATCAATGTTTAAAAATTACAAGTTCACATATTGAATTTTAACAAATAATAGCGTTAAAATGACAGCATGGAAACATTCAATACATTTTCACCCGAATAACGACTAATTTACACTTGTGCTAGCAATCGGGATCCCGACCATTCAACCTTTCAGTTTCATCCAATAACAAGGAGGAAATCATTTAGGGTATGACCATAACCCCATACTATAATCATGAGTTATTGTTAACAAATGGGTAAGCAAAAGTTATTTTGTAAAGTCAGTAAAGGATGATTACCTGACTTATACTCATGGTTGGGACGGGGAGAATAAATTGGATGGGACCCGAAAAAAAATGTTTTAAAACTTCATAAAGGACCATTCATATTTGTTACAGAAATTGTACACTATATATTAGCCTGCGTTCCAGTCTGTCATTCTTATGTGCTTCTGTTCGGCTGATCGATATTATCAAAAACACGAACAAGTATGAAATAACGCGTATGTATGTAATGAATAAGCAAAAAATATCAACGCCTGAATCCCAGGCGTACCATACATAAAACAAGTTTACGCCGCTACCTTCACAAAAATGATAAAAGATCTCTCAAATTGATCCTTTGATTATATATCTTTTAAATAACAAAAACTTCATTCAATAACATTTTTTATATCATTTCCATAACTGTAAAATTTTAAAAGGTCACCAACTTCACAAAAATTATAAAATAAAGAAAAAAAGTGATCCTTTAAATTACAAGAATTGTCTTTAAAACTTCATTATATGTCGTTTTATTGTTAAAAAAAACATATCTATAAGATTAAAATTGTTGGCCGTCAGGCCGCTGGGCCGCCAACTTCACAAAAATGAGAAAATAAAAAAGTTCTCAGAAAGTGATTTTTTCTTTTGATATATCCTTTAAATAACAATAATTATCTTTAAAACTTCATTAAATGCCGTTTTATTGTTAAAATAACATTTCTACAACATTAAAATTTTTGGCCGTCAGGCCGCTGGGCCGTGTAACACCGCACTTTGGGGTCAAACGCACTTTGGGGTCCGATCCCAAAGTGCGTTAAACTTCGCACCGCACTTTGGGGTCAAACGCACTTTGGGATCAAAATCGAGAAATTGACCCCAAAGTGCGTTAATATGCTACATATCAACGCACTTTGGGTTCAAGAGGTCTAAAGGTTCTGCTTAAATACTGAGTACTGACTTATTTTCTATCTGCGACATTGGAATATTTGAGTCGGAGTTCAAGATGGCGGTCAATACTTTATGATGCTTACGTGATAAAAGTTTCATTAATTTTACCACTTGAAATATCTAAAAATTGTTTTCATATAACAAAATTACGGTGGCATAAAAGTGACATTTGCATTTTTTTGTTTTTAGTTTCGTATACATATTTTATTTTAGTTTTGCATACATATTTTTTTTTCAGTTTTGCATTCATATATTATTTTTGTTTTTCGAACATATGTTATTTTTGTTTTTCATACATATTTTAGCCAATCAAAACAGCCTTCAAATCTCATAACAGCCCATAGTTGAGTATAAAACTAGCAGAGTGGTTAGGCCACATTTCGGCCCATTTTTGGAATCGGCCCAGTCGTTTTCGGCCGGGCAAGTCTGGTTTCGGCCGACCCGTTTCGGCCCATTTTTGATAATATATGTATTTTATTTAATTATTGTTTTTTATTATTATATACTGGTATATTAGTGTCTATTTGGAAAGGGCTGTTGATTGGTGATCAGTTATTATTCCATGAATATGCACCACTCAACCCCACCACCTGAGAATTGAGAATTATGAAACTTAGGTCAATTCCTTAGCACATAGATTATGTACAGAACTTTATGCCAGGTGTGCCGGCTCAAGGTCGGGGTCACAGCTACAGGTCAAAGGATAAAGACTTGGGTTTCATGTCCGCTCCTTATCTCCGAAACCCCACGAAGGATTTTAAGGCACCTTGTGACAAATGTTAACCACAACGAGACCATATGCAGAACCTTTCTTTGGGTTACCGCGGATACTAAAAAAATGAAAAATGTTGGTATTTGCAAATGGCATTTGCAAATGGGGTACTGTAATTTACAGATGGCGAAGTGTTTGAAAATGGTGTTTAACAAATGGTGTAATTATCCAAACCTCTACTTTGCAAATGGCGTCATGTAAAAATATATGTACAAAATAACAAAAATAAAATAATATTATGTACAAAAAAACTAAATTAAAATATGTATGCAAACTAAAAAAGAATATGTATGCATAACTTATGTACAAAAAAACTAAAATAAAATATGTATGCAAACTAAAAAAGAATATGTATGCATAACTAAAATAAAATATGTATTCAAAAGTACATGTAAAAAATATCTACGACAAACAAACAAAAATATGTACGAAAAACAAAAAAATACAAATGTCACTTTTATGCCACCGTTCAAAATACTCTACTACAGAAATTGTGTATTCCTAGAATTAAAAGATGCTGCGAAAAGTATCCCGTTCTGTCGGTCATTTACTTGATAACTTTTGGTGCCATATTGAGCCCCATTTTAAATATGTTGGGACTGAAAAAAAAACAACAAAAAAAAACAGTTAATGTCTTTTTCCAAAGAATTATAAATATACTCTATTGCCAAATGTTCTGATGCTTTTTCTTTTCGATTGGACTATAAATAGTGGATTTTTACAAAAAACATTATTTAGCTAATCAACAAACCCTTAAGGGGTTTTTGTAAAGCTCGTAAACAACCGTTTCGCCAGAGGCTTTTTTATGGTAATCTTACATAGTTCTTAAGAAAGAAGCAAACATGAATTTTATAATGTTGAAATAATGGTATCTGAGAAATGTAAGATGCTTGTTATCTGAATAAGGTAGCGGATAACTGTGTGATATTTCGTCATAAAAGAAGTCAAAAACATTGTAGTATTTGACTTCCATATAAAATACTATTTCACTATAACTGTACTCATTGCCAAAAAGCAACAGATGAAAAAGATGGGTTCAGGTAATTGGCTAATGTGTATTTTTTGAATAATATAGAAGACCATCAAAATAAAAAAAGCTTTTAAGAAAAACAAATAAAAGCATAATGTGCCTCTTAAACGTTATTTTAACTCTCGGGGGATCAATACCCCACAATCCCCTCTATACCCCCCAAAAGAATTTTACATTTATTCTGAAGCTCCGCTCTTAATGTGCGACTGCTTAAATAGTTGATATTTTTAGTACTGCCTGTACGGACTACTACTTAAAGCCGCATCTACACCTAGTCAAGTTTCTTATATGTCACATTTAGCTAAATAGATGGCCCCTTTCAAAATATTATCAGGCACTTTTTTTACTGAAATGTCTTACTAAGATTTCCCAGAATTTATACCTTTGTCTATGCTAAGACTATTACATTTCTTAAAAATGTATAAATAAAAAACGGGAAAATAATCCATTTATCTAAAACCAGTAGATTTAATGAAAGGTGTACATTTTTTTTAAAAAAAAAAAGGAAAATTTTGGAGAAAAAATTTTTTAAACTTAAAAAGAACAAATTCTTTTTTTGGGAAATTTTTTTGGGAAATTTTTCACACAACAAAAAATTTTAAAAACCCTTTTGTTTTCCAATTTTTAAAAAACAAGGGCAGTTTTTCCCTCAAAACAAAAAGAAATTATAAAATTAAAGTAACCTTTGTTTTTTTAATTAAAAGGGAGAAAATTTTTTGAAAGCCGAAAAAAAAATTAGGGTTTTACAATTAAAAATTTGTCGGAAAAGCCATTTTAAAAAATTTTTAAAAAAAGTGTAACTCATTTTTACTTTTAAACACGTAAAAAATTTTCTTTTAACCTTAACGAAAATTTTTTAAACAATGAAATTTTATAAAATTTTGTTTAAAATTGTTGCAAAATTTTTAGGGTTTAACGACTTTTTTTTAAAGAAAAAACCTTTAAAGGCCCAAAAGAGAGGCTAAGGGACTAACAACAAAATTATAAACCATCCTTGCTGAATTTTTTCTGAACTCCGGGGGAAAAACCCTTTTAAACAGAGGGTTTTTTTTAAAAAAGCAATTAGATTTTTAAAAAACAAAAAATCAGGCCCCTTTCCCCTTTTTATTGAATTTTTTCATTTTACGCAGAGCCAACTCGCATTTTTGGGGTTCCATCATCGATTTTCAATTTTAAAAAACCCCAACCCAAATTTACGAAAAATTTTCGTAATTTTTTTTGTTTTTTCTGGATTTTTGTTTTTGGAAGGGCCTTCCCGTTTATATTAAGCGTTTTCACCTTTTAACCAATTTTAAAACCTTATATTGGGGTTTAATTCACGCATTGATGTATACAAATTGAAAACCCTGTTTTTAACATTTTTTAATTTTAAATTTGTTTATGAAATTTTTATATTTTTTCCTTTTGGGGGCCCTGGAAATTATTTTTTTTTAAAAATGATTTCCTCTTTAAAAAAAGGGTTTTTTAATTTAATTTTTAAATTTTTAACACAAATTTCGGGGCAATTTTGGTCTTTTAAATCCCTTGTTTTTTGTTCCCTTTGGTTTTGGACACAAAATTTTTTAAAACATAAAAACAAATTTTCATACCCCAAAAGGGGGTCGTTTCCCTGAGCAAGAAACATTTTTCCCTTTAAAGAAATTTTGGGGCGAAAGGGCCCCCAAAAGGGCGTAACGAACAGGGGTCGGCCCCCAAATTTAACCTTACGCATTTTGGGGGTGGGCCCAAAAAGTGCTTTGGCCCCCCAAAGGGGCGGTGTTACGGGGCCCCCAAAACTTCACAAAAATAGAAGATTTTTTTTTTTGATATATCCTTTAAATAAAAATTTAAATTTTTAAAACTTAAATTAAATCCCGTTTTATTTTTTAAAAAAAACATTCCTCAACATTAAAAATTTTTGGCCGCCAGGCCGCCAACTTCACGCCGCCCGGCCGCCAACTTCACGCCGCCAGGCCGCCCGGCCGCCAACTTCACGCCGCCAGGCCGCTGGGCCGCCAACTTCACACATCTAAAAATTTTAATGTTGTAGAAATGTTATTCAAAGTAATATTTATTCCTTAAATATTTTTATTTATGAGAAGTTCATGAATGCAGGAGCACATTTGGCACGAATCTCCATGTGTCCATCTAATGCGAGTTTTGGGCTCATGTTGACTTTTTTTTTAATGTTGTAGATCTTACATTTTGTCATATCTTTTTTTTCTTCTTATATAAGCAGCGTTAGGGCGGCGGTTTAACCCCAACTAAGTGCGCATGCAGTTATAAGTTTGAATACATTATATAATTAATCATATTAGACACGTTTTAACAAAAGGGATAAGAATACGGAACAAGTGTTTATTGTTAGTTAGTTATTTATATTAAACTACTATTATAAAAATGACAATGGGGATTGTTGATTAAAAGTAAAGATAATGATTGCTGTTTGGAGAAAATAAAATAGAATTTTTTTGTACCTGGAAAATCTATATAAAAAAACCCGTTTAATCATTATGTCAAATTTTGAATAAAATAAAAATGTGTTATATTAATAAGAAGAATAAATATGGATGAAAGTTTGGTTTCAAATTTTTGATATTAAATGTTTGTTTATTATTCAGAAATAGTGATATCCCTCTTAGATAGATTCAAATTAGGTATAAAAATGATCAATTCTGAACTACTAAATACTTTTCGATGATATTCTAGGCAAATACATAAACTTTTTAATTATTGTTTTAAATTGAAGAATGAATTTATGATTTTTTTGGTCACATTTTAAAATATTAAATACTGTTTGTTTTAACCAGAATATCACTTTTTGAATATATTACCCAATGCGGAAAAATTTTTAAAAAAAAAATTTAAAAAAAAAAAAAAAATTTTTTAAAAAAAAAAAAAATTTTTTTAAAAATGAATTAAAAAATTTTTTTTTTAAAAAATTTTTTTAATTTTTTTTTTTTTTTTTTTAAAAAAAAAAAATGTTGAATTTAAAATTTTTTTAAATTTAAAAAAATTTTTAAAAAAAATTTTTTAAAAAAAAAAGAAAAAAAAAATTTTTTTTTTTAAAAAAAAAATTTTTTTTTTTTTGGGGGGTTTTTTTTTTTAAAAAAAACCCGGGGGGCCAAAAATTTTAAAAGGGTTTCGCTAATTGTTATTTAAGTAAAATTTTTTTTAAAAATTTTTTTTGGGGGGGGGGGGGTTTTTTTAAAAGGGGGTTGGAAAAAAACCCCCCCCCCCAAAAAAAAAGGAAAAAAATGAATTTTTTTAAAAAAAAAATTTTAAAAAAAAATTTTTTTTTTTTAAAAATTTTTTAAGGTTTAAAAAAATTTTTTTTTTAAAAATTTTTTCCCCCCTTAAAAAGGGAAAAAAAAAAATTTTCCCTTCCAAAAAAAGGGGAAAAAAATTTGGGAATTTTTTTGGGGGGGTTTTTAAAATTTTGGAAAATTTTTAAAAAAAAAACCCTTTAAAAACAAATTTTTTAAAAAATTTTTTTTTTTTTTTTTTTCCCCCAAAAAAAAAAAAATTTTTGGGGGTAAAAGGGGTTTTTTTTTTTGGGGGGGTTAAAAAAAAATAAAAAAGGGGGGAAAATTTTTTTTTTAATTTAAATTTAAACCAAAAGGGGGGTTTTAAAAACCCCCCCTTTTTTTTTTTTTAAAAATTTTTTTTAAAAAAAAAAAAATTTTTAATTTTTTTTTTAAAAATTTTTTTAAATTAAAATTTTTTTTTTTGGTTTTTCCCCCTTTTTTTTTTAAAAAAAAAAAAAAAAAATTTTTTTAAAAATTTAAAGGAAAAAAGGGGTTTTTTTTTTTTTCAAAAAAAAAAAAAAAATTTTTTTTTAAAAAAAAAAAAAAAAATTTTTTAAATTTTTTTTAAAAAATTTTATTTAAAAGGGGGGAAAAAAAAAAAAAAAAAAATTAAAGGTAAATTTTTTAAAAAAAAATTTTTTTTAAAAAAAAAAGAAAAAAATTTTAAAATTTTTTTTTTAAAAAAAATTTTTTTTTAAAAAAACCCCTTAAATTTAAAAAAATTTTTTAAATTTTTTTAAAAAAAATTTTTTTTTAAAAAAACCTTTTTTTTTTTTTTTTTTTTTTTTTAAAAAAAAATTTTAAAAAAAAACCCTTTTTTTTTTTTTTGTTTGGGTTTTTTTTGGGGTTTTTTTTTTTCTTTTAAAAAAAAAAATTTTTTTTTTTTTAAAATTTTTTGGGGTTTTTCCCCCCCGGGGTTTTTTTTTTTAAAAAAAAAATTTTTTTTTTCCGGGGGCCCCCCAAAAAAAGGGGGGGAAAATTTTTTTGGGGGTTTTTTAAAAAAGGGGGGAAAAAAAAAGGGGGAAAAAAAAATTTTTTTTAAAAAATTTAAAAATTTTAAAAAAAGGTTTTTTTTTTTTTAAAAAAAAAAAAAAAAAAAAATTTTTTCCCCCTTTTTTACCCCAAAAAAAATTTTTTTTTTTTTTTGGGAAAAAATTAAAAAATTTTTTTTTTTTTAAAAAGGGGGGGGGGGGGGGGGGGGGGGGGGGGGGGGGGGGGGGGGGGGGGGGGGGGGGGGGGGGGGGGGGGGGCAGAAATTAAGGAAGTTTACAGTTTTATGTAAATTGGCTAACTTGTTATCCATTTGCTACACTGAGATAATACATAGTCACTGGTTGACCTAGTTTGCACAAAAGAACATGTGGTTATGATTGTGATACTAGTTGTGAGCAGTTGACCTAGCAATGAATGTGTGTGGCTAAATGTTCCGCTACGAAAGACCGGAAAGGTCCATTAGTCGATTTAACCTTTTCCCTCATATAAGCCTGTTTTGACGGTTTTTTTTGTCCCCCCCCCCTTTTTGAGGCCACAAACAGTGAATAAATGCCCTATTTATGCCCCAAACACTGTTTTTCGTTTGAGAGATGTTGTTAAAAATGTGACCACTTTTTCGGCGTGCCCCCCCCCCCCCCCAGCAAATGATACATCAGGGGGCCGTTTTATCAACGTGTCTTAGTCTACGACATTTTATTGCCGGTGCCGTACGTCTACGACAACGTCGTTCGGCCGTTTTATGAAACGTGTCGCAGACTTTGTGTTTCTGCGACGTCGCAGCCTTTGTCGTAGACAATAATTCACGCGAGACACAGTCTTGCCAGTGCGCGCTTTGACGTCACATATGAAATCAAAGTACTAAAAGTACTGATGGAATTTGCATGATAACTATTAACATGATTATTATAAAACGGATAAATACTTTTAGTGTCAATCAAAGAACAATTATTAGTGAGAAAAAACGCTACTATTTCCTGCACTAGATTCACCGCTTAAAATACTATGTCACGCTACGGTTCCACCCTTAATGCTTGGTCTGTACTGGATGCTAAAGGCACATTATGTCTCAAAAGCAAGTTTTTTTTCCAGAACAAACACGGGTTTAATAACATTTAAATAACGATTTTAGAGCATGCAGCTGCTTATCACTTGAAGAAAGAAGCGGTGAATGTAAAATTATTTGTGGTGTCAGATGTTAACAAAAACAGAGAGTGTAATCTTTGATAATGTATTTAAAACGAATGTATATATTTGATATCTAAAAGAAAAATAAAGTCTGTTTCTGTACAATTATGATTGATAACAAGTTTTAATTTAAATACGCCCACTGATGTACAATGTTAAACAAGCTGACTAAATATCTACAGGTTGGCATTTTGTATTTTCGGTTTCCACAAACATAACAATAAATATATAATGTATTGTTTGATTTTGTACCTATGAATTAACTTATTTTAAGTGGACTTTATCTTGATATATTGGAAATAAACTTGTCAAAAACTCTCAACATTAAATTAGTATTGTTTAATGTTTAGTTTCTTAGCGCACATGTTGTAGGTTAGGCCGAAATACCGTATCCGTTCTGTTTATTAATGCTATTGTGTTCTAGACTGACGAAAGGGCCGAAAAGTTGCGATTCGTGTGCCGATTTCACGAGACCTTAAGAATAAGGAGCACGCACGTTTTTGCCCAATTCATGATTTTTTTTAAAACTAACTTTACTTTTAGTCAACTGATTATAACGAGATAAGGTGCAGAGTACCCGTGTACAAGCTACAAGCTACCCACGGTATACAAAAACTAAAAAACAAAAATCTGAATTATTGTTGTCGAAAGCATTCGAGTATGGTCATTTTTCATAGTATTTTCCGAAGAATAATGTACACACTCGAAGATAAGGACAAGCGACTAACTACACACCGTATTACCGGCGCCAGTGATGGCAGATACCTGAAATTTACCGCTCGGTACAGGTAGGTTATAAATTTGGTTGGTATTATTATATTACACAAATACGGCCCATTTCATTGCTATGAAACTATTGTCAATTGACTGGAGATACTATTAGGTAATTTTGAACTCGTTTTTTTCCCTGTTTTTAGACTATTTTGAGCAGGTTAAAAGTGACAGCTTCGGAGAAAATGCGTGAAAATGTCTGTTTTTTGTTCAAATATCAAATGGCAGGATTTCGTGTTATTAATATAGACGTTCATCCATTGTGGTCACGCAAGCTATTAGAAAAGTTATATAGAAAAGTTATTAATGCGGTATGTGCATCGAAAAAGCTTTTTAGCAACACGCAGTTACAATACAAAATGTGATGATTCAGTACGACCAAATTGCACTATAAATAGAGCAATTAAAATGAATAAATTCATGTTTCTATATTCATGCATGTGTGCTTGATCTGTTGTGTCTGTCAGTTACATGCATACAATACCATATCATCTTAAATTTAGCAGAGCATAATTCCCTCCATTTTCAAGACATAACGCCATTTGTATATCACAGCTGTAACTTCAGTAAGTGGATATTCATTTGCTAGCATATGACTTTATTTTCTCGAGATAATAATGTTCATCGCTTTATGACATATAAATGCTGAAATTTACTTTGTCGATGCTAATGCTGCAGATTATAAGTTACTAAATCAATTTAATAAAGGGGAGACTATTAACCTTGCAAATGACAAGATCTGTGGACATCCGTGTATCATACAACAATGTATGTTAATGTAAAATGGAGATAAAGTTAATGTTATCGACAGTTCAAATATTTTCCTATATTATCAAGTTCTTGAAAAACACGACAACGTGGATTCATTTCTTCAAATTTTCATGTTTGAAATCGCGTTGTATGTCCACCTTACTATTAGTACTGTTGTTAATATTTTAGCATAGTAAATGTAATTCAAAGGAAAACTACAACGCGATTTCAAATGGGCCGTATTTGTGTAATATAATAATGCCAATCAAATTTATAACCGGTAAATTTCAGCTATCTGCCATCACTGCAGTGATCTGCCATCACTGGCGCCGGTAATACGGTGTGAACTAGTCACTGTCTTTCTCGTTGTTTGAAACAAAATATATATTTTTTTTGTTTCAGTATTAGGTAATTGTTGATAGGTATTTATACATATATTTCATATAGTATTCTAAATAATCGCCTACTCCCAGCATTGTAATAACAGTTCGGATACTAGATTTTTTTCAAGTCTTAAAAAGAATTGAAATACATTATTAATATATCATGCAGTTTGTGCAGACTTATTAAATACTTTGATTTGCCTGTATTTCTGAAGAAAGTTGTGGTGAATGTGAAATTAATAAAATTGTTATTGTAGCAAAATTTTGACTTTCACAGTAATAATATCTGTCATATGTTGCGGTTCGGACCGGAATATCCGTCCCGAGGGGACCCGCCCATTGGGCGGTAACGAGGCTTGCCGAGTTACCGCCCATGGGCGGGTTCCCGAGGGACGGATATTCCGATCCGAACCGCAAACATATGAAATATTTTTTCTTGCATATTCTGCCATATTATTTCATATTTAAAATGGTTTACCTCAATATGATATATGTTCATGGAAATTAAAGTCATTTCATCCATAACTATTTTCTTACAATAGCGTATGAACTTACAACTTAAATAACAACGGCGAAATGACGTCATCCTAAGACATATTTCCCTTCTAAAACGACGTCATTTTAACGCGGTTCATTCATAAATGGCGCTAAAATGACGTTGTTGTTTGGCACGCGACTCATCTGGCACCCCCCATGCCAGATGAAATTTCCGGCATGGGTAAAACTCACGGAAACGCCAGTCTTCTATGCAGGAATGTTTATTCTAGGAGGGGTGATGGGGGGATTCACCCATATTTTTGAGAATTCACCCCTATTTTTTAAGAGGAAGGGGGAAAATTTTACATAGGGAAAGAAGGAAAAAGATCAACAAATGTAATAAATCCTCACTTTTCGATAAAAATCCCCCCTGTTTTTCGAACCCTAGAATAAACACTGCTTTCATACAAATTACTAAATCATTATCACCGAAATTAATTGCCAAACATTAACAGAAGCAAACGATAGTTCAGGATAATGATTTCTTGCATAGCAGACTGGCGTTTCCGTGAGTTTTACCCATGCCGGAAATTTCATCTGGCATGGGGGGTGCCAGATGAGTCGCGTGCCAAACAACAACGTCATTTTAGCGCCATTTATGAATAAACCGCGTTAAAATGACGTCGTTTTAGAAGGGAAATATGTCTTAGGATGACGTCATTTCGCCGTTGTTATTTAAGTTGTAAGTTCATACGCTATTGTAAGAAAATAGTTATGGATGAAATGACTTTAATTTCCATGAACATATATCATATTGAAGTAAACCATTTTAAATATGAAATAATATGGCAGAATATGCAAGAAAAAATATCTTTCATATGTTTGCGGTTCGGATCGGAATATCCGTCCCTCGGGAACCCGCCCATGGGCGGTAACTCGGCAAGCCTCGTTACCGCCCAATGGGCGGGTCCCCTCGGGACGGATATTCCGGTCCGAGCCGCAACATATGACAGATATTATTACGATAAGTAACTAATGG
This sequence comes from Ruditapes philippinarum, assembly GCF_026571515.1. Taxonomy (NCBI): domain Eukaryota; kingdom Metazoa; phylum Mollusca; class Bivalvia; order Venerida; family Veneridae; genus Ruditapes; species Ruditapes philippinarum. The sequence goes on along the minus strand of NW_026854744.1, from coordinate 116,631 downwards.
AAATAGAAAAAAAATAAATAAAAAATGAAAAATATAAATAAAAAGCTTTTAAAAAAAAAAGCATTTATATGGCTTAATTGGCCTTTATGAAAGGATTTTTGCGCGTTAGAAACAATTGAAGCTGCTTTCTCAAGAAACGCCAAAATTATGTTTAAAGTACTGTAAATTAAAAGCTAGCTGTCACGATAAAACCAATAATTTCTTTCAAGTTTGTACATATAAATGCCTTAAATGACACCGAATTTTTCTAGTATAACGCGTGGCGCACATTTTTGCCCATTTTCTGAGGAATACAGTGCACACAAGATAAAAACAAGCTATTTCTAACTAGTTCTGTTCTTTCTCGTTGTTTGAAAGAAATATATATAATAAATATTATAGATTTACTATTGCTAATGTATCGAAATAGTGAATTGCTGATTTGACATATTTTCGTAAAGTTATGACCGGTGTTCTTTATTTTATACCATATGGATTTCCTTCACAGAAATATCTAATTTTTTTGTAAAATCAAGCAAAAAAAATATTATGATTTTTCCAAATGTGAAATAAAAAAGATGTGAGTAGATTTAAGTGAAATTTTCTTGTCCAGGCTATTTAATTTTTTTATTATATTTTCCAACTCATTAGTTATAGAATAGAGTATGACCGTAAGGGCATATTTGCTCCAAATGAACGATATTTTAGACATTTTTATGAGGTATAAAATTTGCATATTCGGTTTCTTACGCATAAGTAGAGTCCCTATATAGCGTTTGGCAAAACAAACAAATAAAAACGATTGAAATATGTTTTTCATTCTGAAAAAAAAAGAAGTTAATTCATGAAAATAATGTGCTGAGCATACATACATGCAAACAGTGATCGCCAGTCTTGACGTCACACGTCAGCCCCAACCCTGTCGTAGAGCTCCGACATTTTCTACGACGTCGTACGCTGCGACAAACGTTAATAAAACGGTCCTTACTGGTCTGCGACATGTCTGCGACAATAACTAGCATACAACGTGTCGTAGCGCGTTGATAAAACGGCCCAGGGGGTTGCCAGAAAGGGGATGTGCCCCCTTCTGTTTGGGGGGTTTGAAGGGGGGCGGTAGTCCCCCTCATCGCCAAGAAAATTTTGGACATGTGACAGGCTTAAAAATGACCTCAGGTCGATCATAAGGTGACGTGTAACCAACGCTGAAAAGCCTTTTACTCTATCTCATTGCATTGAGAAGTTGCAGCACTTTGAAATCAGTTTTGATGGAAAAATAAAGAATGCAAAATAGTGATTTTTCGCAATTTTGAGACGTCTCCCCGTTGCCATGGTAACAGGAAATTTAAGATTGAGCATGTTGTCAAAGAGGTTAAGGTTCAGTCAACATAATATTATGTGCCAAGTTTCATCATAATTGAAGCATTTTTCATAGTTTTATAGCAGTTGGAACATGTAACAGGAGGCTTTTCAATGAAAACGGCCATTTTTCGCAATATGCTCATGGGGTAAAAAAATGCCAAGTGTAAGGCCACGTGTTAACATGGAAAATCTAGATTTTGGGTAATTCCAAGGTTTTTCATTACCTTTTCCCGCATATAAGCGTGTTTTGACGGCTTTTTGTCTCCCCCCTTTTTGGGGCCTCAAACTGTGAAAAAATGCCCTATTTAGGCCCAAAAAAGGTTTGCGATCAATAACTAAAGAACGCTTAGGCCTAGGAACTTCAAACTTGGTATGATGATTGGCCATGACCAGCAGATGACAGCTATTGTTTTTAGGGTCAAGGGGTCAAAGGTCAAGGTCACATTGACCTTGTAGGTAAAAACGGTTTCTGATCAATAACTAAAGAACGCTTTGGCCTTGGAACTTCAAACTTGGTATGACCAGCAGATGACCTCTATTGATTTTGGGGTCTAGGGGTCAAAAGTCAAGGTCACATTGATCTTGTAGGTAAAACGGTTTCCGATCAATAACTACAGAACGCTTAGGCCTAGGATTTTCAAACTTGGTATGGCGATTGGTCATGACCAGCAGATGACCCCTAGTGATTTTGGGGTCAAGGGGTCAAAGGTGAAGGTCACATTGAGCTTGTAGGCAAAAACGGTTTCCGATCAATAACTAAAGAACGCTTAGGCCTAGGAACTTCAAACTTGGTTTGATGATTGGCCATGACCAGCAGATGGCCGCTATTGATTTTGGGGTCAAGGGGTCAAAGGTCAAGGTCACATTGACATTTTAGGTAAAAACGGTTTCCGATCAATAACTAAAGAACGTTTGGACCTAGGAACTTCAAACTTGGTATGATGATTAGTCATGACCAGCAGATGACCCCTATTGATTTTTGGGTCAAGGGATCAAAGGTCAAGGTCACATTGACCTTGTAGGTAAAAACGGTTTCCGACCAATAAATAAATAACGCTGCTGAATGCTTAATTATAGAAATAAGAACCGTTTATCAATACTTATAAGTTTCAACAAAGGAAATATTTCGGAATTTGCTGTTTCATCTGACTTTCTCTGGTTCATGTGTACTTGAGTAGCAGATTGTTCCAAGTTGGGCTGGCTGGATCTCTCTAACCTCTGATCAAACATCCTCTACAGAAGAGTACATGCCCAAAATGAGTACAAAAAATGCCACTGTTCAGAAAATTCTAGAAATTTTAAGTGATTCAAGAATTGTAAACCAACAGTACACATTTGTGACCTATGATTTGGCTGCTACTAAAAGGCATATTCTTTAGTATGGAACATTCAACTAAGTACAGTGATACTATCATACATTTAGGGCTTTTTTCGTTTGCTAGGTGTGATTGGCAAATGGCTTCGTGGAAGTTGCTTCTAAGAAATCCTGATAGCGTAGAGTGAATGTGTTCATGTGTTGAAGCTCTCGAAAGACTGCTCTTTATCAGCAGTTATCCAAATTTACAACCCTAGTGCAATGGAAGATATCAACCAAGCGTTAAATGTGCTAGCTGAGAATCAAAGATGTGAACTCCTTAAAGATGTGTTAGCTAATGATTCTGTCATTGAACTCTACAAGAGGTATCAAGAGTTCAAGGCCTCAGAAAAGGTCAAATAGAAATAATAATGTTAAAAATTACTGAGAGTAGACAAGTGCGAAGCACATTGGAGATATGTCCAATCAAACCAAATAGAATACAGACAATCCTTGCAATAACTGATACTGAATAACGTCCAAAAACCCCAAATTAAAAATATTGCAGGCTCGATCATGGACTTTAGAAGTAATTGTAAACTTTACAACAGACAATGTATAAACACATGTCCATGCCCCAGAGCATCGTCTTATATTTAGACATAAAACATTGGATTGAGAAACATCCGCAGGTGTGATCATACGGTGGAAATCATAGAACCTTGAATGTGACACGTTTGTGTCAATCCATGAAAAGCGGCGTTTAGTCTCACAGTAAAAGAATGCGTTTGCTGTAAACGAATAAAACAGTAGACGGTACAAAAAATGGAATTTTTGTAGGGGAACAGAGGTTACAAACTCCAAAATCTATGACTGACAATGTCTGCATTGATTCATCAGTGTCTTATGCTGTCATATGCCATGTTGCATTTCAATAAAGATTTAATAATCAACAAAATCACTCTAAAACAATTAATTTTAAAGGGAGAAGCATACTATTATGGTGTCTGCCTTTTATCTAATGGCGCTATGAAAATATGGGAAGTAACTTTATAATGTTTTTTAAAGGGGAGTAACAATGATAATGAAATATAATACATTAATCTCAATTAATTATATAATAATAATGAAAAACTACCAACTAAAGGCTAAGATTCAAGATTTTCAAGATTCAAAATTTTTATTGGCAAAAACATTTTACAATGTCCATCGCCAACAACAGTTTCCTTTGGTGGAACTCAACGAGCAGCCTTTTTGTCAAATAGTTATTGTGGTGCGGCGGGTAAAGTATACAATTCAATGTAGTCATATTGATATACAGAAGCAGGAATGGAACGGAGAAGTCAACTCCCAACTTTTCAAATTGTTTCTCATATACGGGAGAGTATATTAAGTTTCTAGAGAGGACAAAAAGTCAATATTCGCATGAAATTCGATAAAAAGTATCTTATCGAACTTTTAAGGTAGCTCAAATCGACCCCAAACAATTATGGTTCACATAAAATTGAAATAATATTCAAGAACAGACTATTTAGAATTCTACCTAGCATAGAGTAAGTTCCACTAGGCATATCATATATAATTAATAATTACATCAAACTATTTATGAATGGGTATAAACACATTAAATATAGTTATGAATTATAACTGTTATTCTGTTCAATAATTGTCGGCCATTTTAAAATGGCAGACACCATTTATTTTGTTATTTTTATGCCCCCACAATGTGGGTGCATATAGCGTTGCACTTGTCCGTCCGTCAGTCAGTCCGTCCGTCCGTCAGTCCGTCCGTACGTCCCGAAATCTTGTGAACGCAACTCCTCTTAAACGGTATGGCACATTTTGCTTAAACTTACAGGGATGAACAACCTTAATGTGTAGATGGTAGTAAAGGAAGGAATTTCGCTGCGACCAAATTTAACAGAATTATGGCCCTTTGTTGATTTTTTCACTAGATACTATGTAGAAATTTTGTGAACGCAACTCCTCTTAAACCGGATGGCAGATTTTGCTTAAACTTACAGGGATGAACAACCTTAATGTGTAGATGGTAGTAAAGGAAGGAATTTTTGCTGCAACCAAATTTAACAGAATTATGGCCCTTTGTTGATTTTTTCACTATATACTATGTAGAAATTTTGTGAACGCAACTCCTCTTAAACCGGATGGCAGATTTTGCTTAAACTTACAGGGATGAACAACCTTAAGGTGTAGATGGCAGTAAAGGAAGGAATTTTCGCTGCGACCAAATTTAACAGAATTATGACCCTTTGTTAATTTTTTCACTATATACTATGTAGAAATTTTGTGAATGCAACTCCTCTTAAACCGGATGGCAGATTTTGCTTAAACTTCCAGGGATGAACAACCTTAATGAGTAGATGGCAGTAAAGGAAGGAATGTTTGCTGCAACCAAATTTAACAGAATTATGGCCCTTTGTTGATGTTTTTTCATTATATACTATGTAGAAATTTTGTGAACGCAACTCCTCTTAAACCGGATGGCAGATTTTGCTTAAACTTCCAGGGATTAACAACCTTAATGTGTAGATGGTAGTAAAGGAAAGGAATTTTTGCTGCGACCAAATTTAACAGAATTATGCTGCCTTTGTTGATTTTTAGTTTTCAACTTGTGGCACATGTAGTCCAAAAAATATTTGACCTAGAGTCATAAGATTGACAGCACAGTGACGTGTTGGGGCATCCGTGTCCTATGGAATAGATAAATACAGAATCCCTAAAGATAGCCCAACACTGCAAAATTGAAAATGTTGCAGGCTCGGTTTGATTGAGCCTGTTCATGGACGGTACTGGAAAGTGCAAGTTACCGTCCACGACACATTTCTAGTTTATGTTAAAACCTAAAACTTTTTGTATAAATCATAAAACATATATTTACAACTGAAAACAATGTTTAGATCACAAACTTACTCTGTCATAGAGAAGATATCTGAAGAAATCTTCTGAAACTTATATAGCAAAAATATGATTCAAGGGATGATAATCAACTTGTTCTATCGGATTCATGGTAAACGTTTCAGCTCAGCTAAACAACAAGTACCAATCGATAGCACATACCCTAACCTTCAATACTATATAGGTGTCAAAAATGCCCAGGGGGGTAAGGGGGTTATGCTAGCCTTGCGTCTATAACCCAAGGAACATGTCTAGGAGATTTCCGCATGGCTAGGTCATTTTCCGGCGATTTGCTCTATCTGTACAGTGGTCTTCCAACTTCATTTCAATGTAAATCAGTTCTGGTGTGTGTGACAAAAACGTGCTTGAGGGTGCTCGATTTTTTTCAGGAATTTATCTCATGTACAGTTTGCCATTACAAAATTTAAAAAAAATAAAATAAAAAATAAAAAAACATCTAGTAGATTGTATTAGTTAAAAGGATCTTCTTCACTGCGATTTTGTACAACTTTGGAGGGTCTTCTTTGAAAATTATAAAGTATAAAGCCCTAACCCAATTTATATGTCCAGGAGATTTCCGCGTGGCTTGGTCATTTTTATGCACCGTCATTTGTTCTTTTTCTATATAAATTTCGGAAAAATTTTCATTTTCACGAGCGTATTGTTCCAAAATAATTTGACTAATTCCAATCAATATTCGATTTCGTACATTTTTAAAGGGTCTTCTTTGTACATAAAAAGGCCTAAAGCCCTAACCCAAGTAATATGTCTAGGAGATTTCCGCGTGGCATGGTCATTTTTAGGCACCACCGCGATTTGTTCTTTTTCTATATAAATTTCGGAAAAATCATCATTTTCACGAGCGTATTGTTCAAAAACCATTTGACCAATTCCAATGGAAATCCGATTTTGTACAACTTTGGTTTATACAGAATTTATTTTAGTTCGATTGTGTAGGAAACTATAAGCTTATAGACACACTTTCGATTCCGTTCCTGGAACCAACCAGTACTGAGCAATGAGTGTAAAGTTTCTTGCTCAAGGAAACAACGACTTGCCCCTGACGGGGTTTGAACCCATACGGCTAGCGATCATTAGATTAGTAGTCCGACGCGTTAACCACTCGGCCATGCCGCCACTTGACAACTTTGGAGGGTCTTCTTTGTACATAAAAAGGCCTAAAGCCCTAACCCAATTAATATGTCCAGGAAATTTCGGCATGGCTTGGTCATTTTTATGCACCGTCATTTGTTCTTTTGCTATATAAATTTCGGAAAAATCATCATTTTCACAAGCGTATTAATAAAAAATAATTTGACCAATTCCAATGCAAATTCAATTTTGTACAACTTTGGAGGGTCTTCTTTGTACATAAAAAGGCCTAAAGCCCTTACCCAAGTAATATGTCTAGGATATTTCCGCGTGGCATGGTCATTTTTAGGCACCGCGATTTGTTCTTTTTCTATATAAATTTCGGAAAAATCATCATTTTCACGAGCGTATTGTTCAAAAACCATTTGACCAATTCCAATGCAAATTCGATTTTGTACAACTTTGGAGGGTCTTCTTTGAACATTATAAGGCCTAAAGCCCTAACCCAAGTAATATGTCCAGGAGATTTCCGCGTGGCTTGGTCATTTTTATGCACCGTGATTTGTTCTTTTTCTATATAAATTTCGGAAAAATCATCATTTTCACGAGCGTATTGTTCCAAAATAATTTGACCAATTCCAATCAAAATTCGATTTTGTACATTTTTGAAGGGTCTTCTTTGTACATAAAAAGGCCTAAAGGCATTACCCAAGTAATATGTCCAGGAGATTTCCGCGTGGCATGGTCATTTTTATGCACAGTCATTTGTTCTTTTTCTATATAAATTTCGGAAAAATCATCATTTTTATGTGCGTATTGTTCCAAAATAATTTGACCATTTACAATCAAAATTCGATTTTGTACATTTTAAAAGGGTCTTCTTTGTACATAAAAAGGCCTAAAGTCCTTACCCAAGTAATATGTCTAGGAGATTTCCGCGTGGCATGGTCATTTTTAGGCACCTTGTTTTGTTCTTTTTCTATATAAATTTCGGAAAAAGCATCATTTTCACGATCGTATTGTTCAAAAACCATTTGACCAATTGCAATGCAAATTCGATTTTGTACATTTATAAAGGGTCTTCTTTGAACATTAAAAGCCCTAAAGCCCTTACCCAAGTAATATGTCCAGGAGATTTCCGCGTGGCTTGGTCATTTTTATGCACCGTGATTTGTTCTTTTTTATATAAATTTCGGAAAAATCATCATTTTCACGAGCGTATTGTTCCAAAATAATTTGACCACTTCCAATCAAAATTCGATTTTGTACATTTTTAAAGGGTCTTCTTTGTACATAAAAAGGCCTAAAGTCCTTACCCAAGTATTATGTCTAGGAGATTTCCGCGTGGCATGGTCATTTTTATGCACCTTGTTTTGTTCTTTTTCTATATAAATTTCGGAAAAATCATCACTTTCATGCGCGTATTGTTCAAAAACCATTTGACCAATTCCAATGCAAATTCGATTTTGTAATACTTTGGAGGGTCTTCTTTGTACATTCTTAAAGGACATTCTTTGAACATAAAAAGGCCTAAAGCCCTAACCCAATTAATATGTCCAGGAAATTTCCGCATGGCTTGGTCATTTTTATGCACCGTCATTAATTTGTTCTTTTTCTATATAAATTTCGGAAAAATCACCACTTTCACACGCGTATTGTTCAAAAACCATTTGACCAATTCCAATGCAAATTCGATTTTGTACAACTTTTGGGGGTCTTCTTTGTACATAAAAAGACCTAAAGCCCTTACCCAAGTAATATGTCCTGGATATTTGATACTTTTCCTTGTCAGGAGCATAACTTAAAACGTACTGGTTGGAATTCAAAACAACTTCATACAATGGTCAAGCACAATAAGAGGAAGTGCAGTGCACAAGAACTATAACTCTATCTTCAGTATTTATAGAGTTTTTACCCTTTGTTCCTTTTCTTTGTCTTTCTGGACTTATTGCAGAGTAATTCAATTAAACTTCATCAATGGCCAACCACATTGAAAGGAAATGCAACATTGAAAGGAAATGCAACATATAAGAACCACAACTATCTTTAATTGCCCACAACCATAACTCTATATTTCAATTCTTTTACAAGGTATTCTGTTACTAGTAACATTCTCATTTCCGAAGCAGTCTTGTGGGGGTATTAATCACATTTAGTGATAGTTCTAGTTTTCACGAGCGTATTGTTCAAAAACCATTTGACCAATTCCAATGCAAATTCGATTTTGTACAACTTTGGAGGGTCTTCTTTGAACATAAAAATGCCTAAAGCCCTTACCCAAGTAATATACTTAAGGACAATGAAAACGCACGCCCGCACTATATGCATTTTATTACATAAAAACAAAACACTTACGATTCCATTAGATATATATCATATCTTTAATACAAAACGCAAACTTAATAACTGAAAATAATTCAAAATGTTTGAAATCAAATGTACAGCAGTAAATCGAAGAAGCTAATGTGAAAATCACAAAAATCACACTTTTCATCACAGTACTGCAAACTTAACAAAGGCAAAAACCAAAAATGAAAATCGAAAACAAAGTCACTCCTAAATGTCTATTAGTAATGTCTCCGTCGGGATCTTTAGAAACGACAATGTCCTCCATCAGCGTCTCTTACAGATGTAAATCGTCGCCTTATAGACCTTACGTTGCGGATAGTCGCCTATGGAATCTGACGCCATTCGGCCAGTAGTGTAGTGCGAAAACGCTGGTGAAGCCGAGTAATTGTAGACCGATGGACACCAAAACGCTTGGCGCTTTTTTTGTACGATAGACCAGACTGAATCTGTCCTAAATCAACACAGCGGTTATTTCCTTGTAGAAACTTTGCATACAATTTGCTAGCAAGTCTTCAGTAGTGTTTGAAATTTAGCACCTTTTATAGAGGAAAAGTGTGTATATGCAATATCCAATTGAGCTTTTACGATTTCTAAAACTGACCATTGGAATATTTAATATTCATCTTCATAAAGATTTTAATTACTCATTTGTGTCTAACATTTCTAGAAAGGTGTGAAAAACAAGTTAATAATTAACAGTTTAAAAAAAAATCATTTTATAAAGTAACCATGAATTGGTTCAATCTGTTTTTCTTTTGAAATCTTATCACAATTAGCCAAAAGTGTTACTTTTGATTTTTCAGGTACTGTCTTTATAATGCAATAACTTCATTAAAATGCAACCATTCTTCATAACTTTGGTATCTTAATGACCGGAATGCATTCGGTTTTATGAAACAGATAAAAAATATTTAAAAGAGATATAATTTACTTGTTAAAATGCAATTATCCCGACCGTGCGTTTTCAATGTCCTTAAGTATATGTCCAGGAGATTTCCGCGTGGCTTGGTCATTTTTATGCACCGTGATTTGTTCTTTTTCTATATAAATTTCGGAAATATCATCATTTTCACGAGCGTATTGTTCCAAAATAATTTGACCACTTCCAATCAAAATTCGATTTTGTACATTTTTAAAGGGTCTTCTTTGTACATAAAAAGGCCTAAAGCCCTTACCCAAGTAATATGTCTAGGAGATTTCCGCGTAGCATGGTCATTTTTAGGCACCGCGATTTGTTCTTTTTCTATATAAATTTCGGAAAAATCATCATATCAAAAACCATTTGACCAATTCCAATGCAAATTCGATTTGGTACAACTTTGGAGGAACTTCTTTGAACATGATAAGGCCTAAAGCCGTAACCCAAGTAATATGTCCAGGAGATTTCCGCTTGACTTGGTCATTTTCATACACCGTGATTTGTTCTTTTTCTATATAAATTTCCGAAAAATCATCATTTTCACGAGCGTATTGTTCAAAAACCATTTGACCAATTCCAATGCAAATTCGATTTTGTACATTTATAAAGGGTCTTCTTTGTACATAAAAAGGCCTAAAGCCGTAACCCAAGTAATATGTCCAGGAGATTTCCGCGTGGCTTGGTCATTTTTATGCACCTTGATTTGTTCTTTTTCTTTATAAATTTCGGAAAAATCATCATTTTTACGAGCGTATTGTTCAAAAACCATTTGACCAATTCCAATGCAAATTCGATTTTGTACAACTTTGGACGGTCTTCTTTGAACATTATAAGGCCTGAAGCCCTAACCCAAGTAATATGTGCAGGGGATTCCGCGTGGCTTGGTCATTTTTATGCACCGTGATTTGTTCTTTTTTCTATAAAAATTTCGGAAATATCATCATTTTCACGAGCGTATTGTTCCAAAATAATTTGACCACTTCCAATCAAAATTCGATTTTGTACATTTTTAAAAGGTCTTCTTATTACATAAAAAAGGCCAAAAGCCCTTACCCAAGTAATATGTCTAGGAGATTTCCGCGTGGCATGGTCATTTTTAGGCACCGCGATTTGTTCTTTTCTATATAAATTTCGGAAAAATTATCATTTTCACGAGCGTATTAGTCAAAAACCATTTGACCAATTCCAATGCAAATTCGATTTGGTAAACTTTGGAGGATCTTCTTTGAACATGATAAGGCCTAAAGCCGTAACCCAAGTAATATGTGTCCAGGAGATTTCCGCTTTACTTGGTTATTTTCATACACCGTGATTTGTTCTTTTTTCTATATAAATTTCGGAAAAAGCATCATTTTCACGAGCGTATTGTTCAAAAATAATTTGAGCACTTCCAATCAAAATTCGATTTTTGTACATTTTTAAAGGGTCTTCTTTGTACATAAAAAGGCCTAAAGCCCTTACCGAAGTAATATGTCTAGGAGATTTCCGCGTGGCATGGTCTTTTTTTTAAGCACCGCGATTTGTTCTTTTTCTATATTAAATTTTGAAAAATCATCATTTTCACGAGCGTATTGTTCAAAACCATTTGACCAATTCCAATGCAAATTCGATTTTGTACAACTTTGGAGGGTCTTCTTTGAACATTATAGGCCTTAAGCCCCTTACCAAAGTAATATGTCCTGGAGATTATTGCGTGGCTTGGTCATTTTCATGCACCGTGATTTGTTCTTTTTCTATATAAATTTCGGAAAAATCATCATTTTCACGAGCGTATTGTTCAATAACCATTTGACCAATTCCAATGCAAATTCAATTTTGTACAACTTTGGAGGGTCTTCTTTGTACATAAAAAGGCCTAAAGCCCTAACCCAAGTAATATGTCTAGGATATTTCCGCGTGGCATGGTCATTTTTATGCACCGCGATTTGTTCTTTTTCTTTATAAATTTTGGGATAAATCATCATTTTCACGAGCGTATTCTTCAAAAACCATTTGACCAATTCCAATGCAAATTCGATTTTGTACAACTTTGGAGTGTCTTCTTCGAACTTAAGGCTTAAGCCATAACCCAATTAATATGTCCAGGAGATTTCCGCGTGGCTTGGTCATTTTTATGCACCTTGATTTGTTCTTTTTCTATATAAATTTCGGAAAAGCATCATTTTCACGAGCGTATTGTTCAAAAACCATTTGACCAATTCCAATGCAAATTCGATTTTGTACAACTTTGGAGGGTCTTCTTTGAACATCATAAGATCGAAAGCCCTTACCCAAGTAATATGTCCAGGAGATTTCCGCGTGGCTTGGTCATTTTTATACACCGTGATTTGTTCTTTTTCTATATAAATTTCGGAAAAATCATCATTTTCACGAGCGTATTGTTCAATAACCATTTGACCAATTCCAATGCAAATTCGATTTAGCAAAACTTTGGAGGGTCTTCTTTGAACATTATAAGGCCTAAAGCCCTAACCCAAGTAATATGTCCAGGAGATTTCCGCGTGGCTTGGTCATTTTTATGCACCGTGATTTGTTCTTTTTCTATATAAATTTCGGAAAAAACAATCATTTTCACGAGCGTATTGTTCAAAAACCATTTTGACCAATTCGCAATCAAATTCGATTTTGTACAACTTTGGAGGGTCTTCTTCAAACATTAAAAGGCATAAAGTCGTAACCCAAGTAATATGTCCAGGAGATTTCCGCGTGGCTTGGTCATTTTTATGCACCGTGATTTGTTCTTTTTCTATATAAATGTCGGAAAATCATCATTTTCACGAGCGTATTGTTCAAAAACCATTTGACCAATTCCAATGCAAATTCGATTTTGTAAACTTTGGAGGGTCTTTTTGTAACAGAAAAAGGCCTAAAGCCGTAACCCAAGGTAATATGTCCAGGAAGATTTTCGCGTGGGCTTGGTCATTTTTATGCACCGTCGATTTTTTCTTTTCTATATAAATTTCGGAAAAATCATCATTTTCACGAGCGTATTCTTCAATAACATTTGACCAATTCCCAATGCAAAAATCAATTTTGTACAACTTTGGAGTGTCTTCTTGTACATAAAAGCCTAAAGCCAACCAATAATATGTCTAGGAATATTTCCGCGTGGACATGGTCATTTTTTAGGCACCGCGATATTGTTCCTTTTTCTATATAAATTTCGGAAAAAATCATCATTTTCACGAGCGTATTTTCAAAAATCATTTGACCAATTCCAATGCAAATTCGATTTTTGTACAACTTTGGAGGGTCTTCTTTTGTACATTATAAAAGCGCTAAAGCCTTACCAAAGTAATATGTCCAGGAAGATTTCCGCGTGGCTTGGTCATTTATAGCACCGTGATTTGTTCTTTTTTCTATATAAATTTCGGAAAATTCATCATTTTCACGAGCGTAATTGTTCAATAACCAATTTGACCAATTCAATGCAAAATTCGATTTTGTAACAACTTTGGAGGGATCTTCTTTGTACATTAAAAAGGCCTAAAGCCCTTACCCAAGTAATATGTCTAGGATATTTCCCGCGTGGCATGGCCATTTTTAGGCACCGCGATTTGTTCTTTTTCTATATAAATTTTCGGAAAAATCATCATTTTCACGAGCGTATTCTTCAAAAACCATTTGACCAATTCCAATGCAAATTCGATTTTGTACAAATTTAGAAGGGTCTTCTTTGAACATTAAAAGGCCTAAAGCCCTAACCCAAGTAATATGTCCAGGAGATTTCCGCGTGGCTTGGTCATTTTTAGGCACCACGTGATTTGTTCTTTTTCTATATAAATTTCGGAAAAATCATCATTTTCACGAGCGTATTGTTCAAAAACCATTTGACCAATTCCAATGCAAATTCGTTTTTGTACAACCTTTGGAGGTCTTCTTTTGTACATAAAAAGCCCTAAAGCCCTTACCCAATAATATGTCTCAGGAGATTTCCGCGTGGCATGGTCATTTTTAGCACCGCATTTGTTCTTCTTTTTCTATATAAAATTCGGAAAAATCATCATTTTCACGAGCGTATTGTTCAAAAAACCTTTGACCAATTCCAATGCAAATTTTCGATTTTGTACATTTTAAAGGTCTTCTTTGTACATAAAAGGCCTAAAGCCCTAACCCAAAGTAATATGTCTGGATATTTCCGCGTGGATTTGGTCATTTTAAAGGCCACCCACGATTTTGTTCTTTTTCTATTAAATTTCGGAAAAAATCATCATTTTTCACGAGCGTATTGGTTCAAAAACCATTTAACCAATTTCCAAAAATGCAAAAATTCGATTTTGTACAATTTTGGGAAAGGGTCTTCTTTGCTAACATAAAAAGGCCTAAAAAAACCCCTTACCAAGTAATATGTCCTAGGATATTCCGCGTGGCATGGTCATTTTTAGGAACCGCGATTTGTTTTTTTCTATATATAAATTTTCGGAAAAAAATCATCATTTTCACGAGGCGTATTGTTCAACAAAGCCTTTGACCAATTTTCCAATGCAAATTCGATTTTTTTTCAATTTTGGGGTCTTTGTTGACAAAAAAAGGAAAAAAACCCCAAACCCAAGTAATTTTCCCAGGAATTTCCCGGGGTTGGTCATTTTAGGCCCCGGGATTTGTTCTTTTTCTATAAAAATTTTTCGGAAAATCATCTTTTTTAAACGAGCGTATTTTCAAAAACCCATTTGCCCAAATTTCCCAAATGCAAATTCGTTTTGTAAAATTGGAGGGTCTTTTTAAAACTTTAAAAGGGCCTTAAACCCCTTAAAAAAAAGAAATATGCCCAGGAGTTTTTCCGCGGGGCTTAGTATTTTATCCCCGTGATTTGTTCTTTTTTATAAAAATTTTTCGGAAAAAAAATCATTTTAAAACAAAGCAAAATTGCCCCAAAAAATTTAACCAAATTTCAATAAAAAATTCCCGTTTTGTAAAAATTTTTGGGGGGTCTTTTTGGGGCCTTTAAAAGACCAAAACCCCCTTAAAAAGTAATATTTTCCGGAAGTTTTCCCGCGTGGCGGGTTTCATTTTTGGCCCCGGATTTTTTTCCTTTTTTTAATATAAATTTGGGAAAAAAATCACCCTTTTTCACGGGGCGTATTGTTCAAAAACCATTTGCCCAATTTCAATGAAAATTTTTCGATTTTTTACAATTTTGGAGGGTTTTTTCTTTAAACTTTAAAAAGGGGCCCTAAAGCCAAAACCCAAGAAAAAGCCCAAAGGAAAAATTTCCGCTTTGGCGGGGTCTTTTTTAAAACCCCTTGATTTGTTTTTTTTTTAAATATAAATTTGGGAAAAAAATCATCTTTTTTCCCCCGAGCGTATTGTTAAAAAACCATTTGCCCCAAATTAAATGAAAATTCTTTTTGTAAAATTAAAAAGGGTCTTCTTTTTTACAAAAAAAAAGGCCCTAAAGCCCTAACCCAAGTAATTGTCTGGGATACATTTCGCGTGGCAGGGTCGAGTTTTAGGCCACGCGACGAGTGAGTGTTTTTTTTCTATATAAATTTCGGAAAAATCATCATTTTCACGAGCGTATTGTTCAATAACCCCATTTGACCAATTCCAATGCAAATTTAATTTTGTACAACTTTGGAGGGTCTTCTTTGTTACATAAAAAGGCCTAAAGCCCTTATCCAAGTAATATGTCTAGGATATTTTCCGCGTTGCATGGTCATTTTTAGGCACTGCGAGTTTGTTCTTTTTCTAATAAAAAGTTTCGGAAAAATCATCATTTTTCACGAGCGTATTTTTCAAAATCCATTTGACCAATTCCAATGCAAGATTCCCGAGTTTGTTCAACTGCGGCGGTGTGAGTTTCTTTAAGCATTATAAGGCCTAAAGCCGAACCCCAAGTAATATGTCCAGGAGATTTCCGCGTGGCTTGCGTCGAGTTTTTATGCGACCGTGATTTGTGTGCTTGTTTCTATAAGTGAAATTTGCGAGAAAATCATCATTTTTCCACGAGCGTATTTTTCAAAAAACCATTGGACCAATTTACCAATGCAAAATTCGATTTTGTTACATATTTGGGAGGGTCTTCTTGAACATTATAAGGCCAAAGCCCTTACCTAAGTAATATGTCCAGGAGATTTCCGCGCTGGTTGGTCATTTTCATCCACCTTTGTTTTGTTCTTTTTCTATATAAATTTCGGAAAAAGCATCACTTTCACGAGCATGATTTTCAAAAAACCATTTGACCAATTCCAATGCTGCAAATCCTCGATTTTGTACAACTTTGGGTGGGTCTTCTTTTGAACATTATCAGACCTAACGCCCTTACCCGAAGTAATATGTCCTGGAGATTTCCGGCGTGGCATTGGTCATTTTTCATCACCGTGGATTTGCTTCTTTTCTATATAAATGTCGGAAATCATCATTTTCACGATTTTTTTTAAAACCAACCCTTTTTAAAAAATTTCCTTTTCCTTTGGGGGTTTTAAACTTTAAAAAGGCCTAAACCCCCTTAAACCCAAGAAATATGCCCAGGAAATTTCCGCGTGGCTTGGTTTTTTTTAAAGGCACCCGGATTTGTTTTTTTTCTATTTTAAATTTGGGAAAAAAATCATAAATTTTTCACAAAGCGTATTGCCCCAAAAAATTTTTTAAACCAATTTCCAATAAAAAATTTCTTTTTGGTAAAATTTTTAAGGGTCTTCTTTGTCATAAAAAGGGCCTTTAAAGCCCTAACCCAAAGGGTAATAGTTGGGAAATTTTTCCGCGTGGCAGGCCCATTTTTAGGCACCCGATTTGTTCTTTTTTTTTATAAAAATTTTTGGGAAAAATATCATTTTTTCACGAGCGTATTGTTAAAAAACCCCATTTAAACCAAAATTCCCCCAATGCAAATTCAATTTTGTACATTTTTTGTAGGCGGTTTCTTTGTTTTTTAAACATAAAAAAGGCCTAAAGCCCTTTACCCCAAGTTAATATGCTCTAGGATATTTCCGCGTGCTTGGTCATTTTCATTTACAACCGTGATTTTTTTCTTTTTCTATATAATTTTTGGGAAAAATCATCATTTTCACGAGCTTATTGTTCAAAAACTTTTGACCAATTCAATTTGCAAATTTTCGATTTTGTTCAACTTTGGAGGGTCTTCTTTGAACAATTATAAGGGCCTAAAGCCGAACCCAAGTAATATGTCCAGGAGATTTCGCCGTGCTTGGTCGATTTTTTATGCACCGTGATTTGTTTCTTTTTCTATATAAATTTCGGAAAATCATTCATTTTCACCGCGCGTTTATTGTTCAAAACCCATTTTGACCAATTCCAATGCAAATTCGATTTTGTACAAAACTTTGGAGGGTCTTCTTTGAAACATTATGAAGCCTAACGTAGCCCTTACCTAAGTAAATAGTGTCCAGGGAGATTTCCGCGTGGCTTGGTCATTTTCATGCACCGTGATTTTTCTTTTTCTATATAAATTTTCGGAAAAAGCATCATTTTCACGAGCGTATTGTTCAAAAACCATTTGACCAATTCCAATGCAAAATTCGATTTTGTACAACTTTGGAGGGTCTTCTTTGAACATTATCAGACCTAAAGCCCTTACCGAAAGTAATATGTCCTGGAGATTATTGCGTGGCTTGGTCATTTTCATGCACCGTGATTGTTTTCTTTTTTCTATATAAATGTCGAAAATCATCATTTTCACGAGCGTATTGTTCAAAAAACCATTTGACCAATTCCAATGAAAATTCAATTTTGTACAACTTTGGAGGGTCTTCTTCAAACATTAAAAGGCCTAAAGTCGTAACCCAAGTAATATGTCCAGGAGATTTCCGCGTGGCTTGGTCATTTTTATGCACCTTGATTTGTTCTTTTCCTATATAAATTTCGGAAAAATCATCATTTTCAAGAGCGTATTCTTCAATAACCATTTGAGCAATTCCAATGCAAATTCAATTTTGTACAACTTTGGAGGGTCTTCTTTGTACATAAAAAGGCCTAAAGCCCTAACCCAAGTAATATGTCTAGGATATTTCCGCGTGGCATGGTCATTTTAAGGCACCGCGATATGTTCTTTTTCTATATAAATTTCGGAAAAAAATCATCATTTTCACGAGCGTATTGTTCAAAAACCATTTGACCAATTCCGCAATGCAAATTCGATTTTGTACAACTTTGGACGGTCTTCTTTAAACATTATAAGGCCTAAAGCCCTTACCCAAGTAATATGTCCAGGAGATTTCCGCGTGGCTTGGTCATTTTCATACACCGTGATTTGTTCTTTTTCTATATAAATTTCGGAAAAATCATCATTTTCACGAGCGTATTGTTCAAAAACCATTTGACCAATTCCAATGCAAATTCGATTTTGTACATTTATAAAGGGTCTTCTTTGTACATAAAAAGGCCTAAAGCCCTAACCCAAGTAATATGTCTAGGATATTTCCGCGTGGCATGGTCATTTTTAGGCACCACGATTTGTTCTTTTTCTATATAAATTTCGGAAAAATCATCATTTTCACGAGCGTATTGTTCAATAACCATTTGACCAATTCCAATGCAAATTCAATTTTGTACAACTTTGGAGGGTCTTCTTTGTACATAAAAAGGCCTAAAGCCCTTACCCAAGTAATATGTCTAGGATATTTCCGCGTGGCATGGTCATTTTTAGGCACCGCGATTTGTTCTTTTTCTATATAAATTTCGGAAAAATCATCATTTTCACGAAACCATTTGACCAATTCCAATGCAAATTCGATTTTGTATAACTTGCGAGGGTCTTCTTTGAACATTATAAGGCCTAAAGCCCTAACCAAAGTAATATGTCCAGGAAATTTCCGCGTGGTTTGGTCATTTTTATGCACCGTGATTTGTTTTTTTCTATATAAATTTTGGAAAAATCATCATTTTCACGAGCGTATTGTTCCAAAATAATTTGACCAATTCCAATCAAAATTTGATTTTGTACATTTTTAAAGGTTCTTCTTTGTGCATAAAAAGACCTAAAGCCCTAACCCAAGTAATATGTCTAGGATATTTCGCGTGGCATGGTCATTTTTAGGCACCACGATTTGTTCTTTTTCTATATAAATTTCGGAAAAATCATCATTTTCACGAGCGTATTGTTCAATAACCATTTGACCAATTCCAATGCAAATTCAATTTTGTACAACTTTGGAGGGTCTTCTTTGTACATAAAAAGGCCTAAAGCCCTTACCCAAGTAATATGTCCAGGATATTTCCGCGTGGCATGGTCATTTTTAGGCACCGCGATTTGTTCTTTTTCTATATAAATTTCGGAAAAATCATCATTTTCACGAGCGTATTCTTCAAAAACCATTTGACCAATTCCAATGCAAATTCGATTTTGTATAAATTGCGAGGGTCTTCTTTGAACATTATAAGGCCTAAAGCCGTAACCCAAGTAATATGTCCAGGAGATTTCCGCGTGGCTTGGTCATTTTTATGCACCGTGATTTGTTCTTTTTCTATATAAATTTCGGAAAAATCATCATTTTCACGAGCGTATTGCTCCAAAATAATTTGACCAATTCCAATCAAAATTCGATTTGTACATTTTTAAAGGGTCTTCTTTGTGCATAAAAAGACCTAAAGCCCTAACCCAAGTAATATGTTCAGGAGATTTCCGCGTGGCATGGTCATTTTTAGGCACCGCGATTTGTTCTTTTTCTATATAAATTTCGGAAAAATCATCATTTTCACGAGCGTATTGTTCAAAAACCATTTGACCAATTCCAATGCAAATTCGATTTTGTACAACTTTGGAGGGTCTTCTTTGAACATTATAAGGCCTAAAGCCCTAACCCAAGTAATATGTCCAGGAGATTTCCGCGTGGCTTGGTCATTTTTATGCACCGTGATTTGTTCTTTTTCTATATAAATTTCGGAAAAATCATCATTTTCACGAGCGTATTGTTCCAAAATAGTTTGACCACTTCCAATCAAAATTCGATTTTGTACATTTTTAATGGGTCTTCTTTGTACATAAAAAGGCCTAAAGCCCTAACCCAAGTAATATGTCTAGGAGATTTCCGCGTGGCATGGTCATTTTTAGGCACCTCGATTTGTTTTTTCTCTATATAAATTTCGGAAAAAACATCATTTTCGTAAAAAAAAGCATCATATTCTTGTTTCAACTGTTGAAAAATCATTCGACCAATATCGTTGCAAAATCGATTTTGTACAACTTTGGAGGGTTTTCTTTGAACATTATAAGGTCTAAAGCCCTAACCCAAGTTTTATGTCCAGGAGATTTCCGCGTGGCTTGGTCATTTTTATGCACCGTGATTTGTTCTTTTTCTATATAAATTTCGGAAAAATCATCATTTTCACGAGCGTATTGTTCAAAAACAATTTGATCAATTCCGTTTCAAATTCGATTTAGCACAACTATGGCAGGTCTACTTTACATGTTTTAAGTTTTAAAGCTTACCCATTGAACATGTATAGGATATTTCCGCATGGCTTGGTCATTTTTGCAACGGCGATTTGTTCTTTATCTATGTAAATTTTGGGAAAAAACATCATTTTCACGAGCCTGCCGTTTAAAAACCATTTGATCAATTCTATTGCAAATGTTGAACAACTATGGAGAGTGTACTTAACATGTTTTAAGTTTTAAAGCCCTTACCCAAGGAACATGTCCAGGAGATTTCCGCATGGCTTGGCCATTTGCTCTTCCTGTATATAAAGTGTGTTAATTGTCCCCCGCCTTTTCGAAGAAAAAACGGGGATATAGAAATAGGCTCCGTCCGTCCGTCACACTTTCGTGTCCGGTCCATAACTTTGTCATTTATTAAAGGAACCTGAAATAACTTGGCACATATGTTTGTTATAATAAGAGGATGTGTCATGCGCAACAACCAGAGCCCTACCTCTAAGGTCAAGCTCGCACTTGCTCATTCAAGGTCGACATTGTCTATTTGAGGTCAAGGTCACACTTGGAGGTCAAAGATTAACATAGTCAGTTATAGGGTATATTTTGTGTCCGGTCCATAACTTTTTCATATATCAAAGGATTTTGAAAATACTTGGCACAAATAGTCACTATATAATAAGACAATGTGTCATGCGCAGTACCTGCATCCCTACCTCCAACGTCAAGGTCACATTTTTGGAGGTCAAAAATTCACATAGTCTGTTAAAGGGTATATATTGTGTTCGATCTAGAACTTCTTCATAGTTCAATGGATTTTGAAATAACTTGGCACAAATAGTCAGAATAATAAGACAATATGTCAAATACAACACCTGCACCCCTACCTCAAAGGTCAAGGGCACACTTAAGAGGTCAAAAGTCTGTTGTATGGTATATTTTGTGTCCCATCCATAACTTCTTCATATATCAAGGTATTTTGAAAATACCTTGCATAAATAGTCATGCGTAACACCAGTGTCCCTACCTCCAAGGTCAAGGTCACATGTAGAGGTCAAAGATTTACATAGTCACTTATAGGGTATATTTTGTGTCCAGACCATAACTTTTTCATAGATCAAGGGATTTTAAAAATACTTTGCACAAATAATCACAATAATAAGATGATATGTCAGGCCCAAAACATGGGTCCCTACCTCCAAGGTCACACTTAGAGGTAGTCTGTTAGAGAGGGTATATTTTTTGTCTCATCTATAACTCCTTCATAGTTCAAGGAATTTTGAAAATGCTTGGTACAAATAGTTACAATAATAAGACGATATGTCATGCACAATACCTGCACCCCTACCTCCAAGGTCAAGGTCACACTTAAAGGTCAAAGCTTAACATGATAGATTTTCATTTTATTTCTTTGATGAAATTATTGTTGCATTTGCAGATGTAGCATTGATCATAATTTTGGACTGAATTTCCTTAGATCCATACCTCAATCTTTTGAAATAGCACAATTTTATGCTTCATATAAAACTTCCCCGAGGCGGGGGACATTGGTACCTTTGTTACAAATTCTTGTTTTCGAGAAAAAAAATCATTATTAAGAGCCAACCGTTCATACAGTGGTCTTCCAACTTCTTATCAATGTAAATCAGTTGTGGTGTGTTTGACAAAAACGCGCTTGAGAGAGCTCGAATTTTCAGGCATTTATCTCATGTACAGTTTGCCATTAGAAAAAGAACGCTACGTACTTAAAAAAAAACATCTGGCCGCTAAACCGCCAATTTCACTCCGCCAGGCTTTTTGGCCGCTTTGTCGCCAACTTCATGTGTTATTTAGTATGGTTTGTATAGTATATTTTATTTCATTTCTTATTTTATTGATTTATTAATTATAAAATGCTTATTTTCAGATGTCTCCAAGAGTTATTTGATTGTGTTAATAGGACAGTTCCGAACTGTGTAGATTCCATGAAAGACAAATATATCACATTTCGCTACACACCTTGGGATTGTCATTTGCTGGAGGATGCGTCAACTGAGATCGGTAACAAATGTGGAAATGACGTCATATTTGAAGTCCGCATAAAAGAATCCACAGACAACATTATAATATTTCAGACAGATGTCAACAATTACATTGAAAAATCGGCAAACTCTTGCAGAATAAGTAAGTCATCCATTTTCATATTAATAACTGATTAAACAGGGTGGTCATCCCACATGCCCGTGACATCAGAAATAATATGGAATTGAATAGCAACACACGTAAAAACCGATAGCCGGATGTATTTTTGAATCTAAAACTATTTATATTTCAAAACCAATTCAAAAACTGATTGACAAACGTTGACAATGGAGCAATATGAAATATACATGGCTTATTAGGATGCCGCTTCCACTATTTTAGAAATGCGATGTACTTTTTATGCCCCCACAAAGTGGGGGGCATATAGCGTTGCACTTGTCCGTCCTTCTGTCCGTCCGTACGTCCCGAAATCTTGTGAACGCAACTCCTCTTAAACCGGATGGCAGATTTTGCTTAAACTTCCAGGGATGAACAACCTTAATGTGTAGATGGTAGGAAAGGAAGGAATTTTCGCTGCAACCAAATTTAACAGAATTATGGCCCTTTGTTGATTTTTTAACTATATACTATATAGGAATTTTATGAACGCAACTCCTCTTAAACCGGATAGCAGATTTTGCTTAAACTTCCAGGGATGAACAACCTTAATGTGTAGATGGAAGTAAAGGAAGGAATATTTGCTGCGACCAAATTTAACAGAATTATGGCCCTTTGTTGATTTTTTCACTATATATTATATAGGAATTTTATGAACGCAACTCGTCTTAAACCGGATAGCAGATTTTGCTTAAACTTCCAGGGATGAACAACCTTAATGTGTAGATGGTAGTAAAGGAAGGAATTTTTGCTGCGACCAAATTTGTCAGAATTATGGCCCTCTGTTGATTTTTTTCACTGTATACCATATATATCATGCCCGTTTAACTCACAACGAGTGTAAAACGTCAGCTCAAATACGCCGTAAATAGGGGCCTAAACGGAGAAAGTGCCTAAAACTTAACAGAATAGTAAAATACTGTGTATGTCTTGATCACGCTATAGCAGAGATAAAACGTTACAGACCAATTTATAGTGTATGAATAAATAAACAATTGTATATATTTGTACTTATCTTACTTGCCATAAAAAGGTGATAGCTCTTACTGAATTTAATTGAATGATAAATATTTTGAGATAACCCCCGAATATTTTGACCGTTGTTCGTCTCCGGCTATCGTTATCCGTACAAGCTGTAAATCTCTAATAAGAAGAGCACCGAAACACGAGGCTATCTGATTTGTACGAGGGGGCATAGCCCCCGAGTATAAATCAGATTGCCAAGTGTGTAGTGTTGTTAGTATTTAGAGATTAGCTCCGCCTACTTGATTAAATATGCACACTCTGAGAACTCTCTCTCTGAGCCCTCTTTGATAGACAGTTTACATTATACATGCAATATAGCAAGACCTCTGTGAATACTTCTGTAAATAAATATTAGAATAGTTTATTATATTGAGTTTTCAATACAGTACAAAGTGTTTTGGTGTTCTTTCTCTTTTGTATCATAGTCAAACATAACAACGCGTACCCTGTTGTCACAATATGAAACCCCAGAAAAAAGTAACCAATGAAAGAGCATCTGAATATAATATTTCTGCCGCCTTTCCTTTCTCTGCCGTCACAATAAGTAAACCCCAGCAAAAAAGAGCCAATCAACGGGCATGCTCTGGAGTGCGGGTAACTGATACCTGCAGCACTAAAAAAGATATTTAAATCCCCATCGGTCCCTTCATTTTTTATTAAAGGTGAACGCTTCTCTTCTGTACATCATACTCGTTTAAGAAACAACTGCAGTAACCTTAATTCGGATTTATATGATAATCACATTGTTTCAAGTCCATCTTGTATATGTGGAGCACACATTGAAAATTCAGAACACTATTTTTTAAAATGCAAATTATACAGTGAACAAAGAAGAACATTTTTTTTAAATACAAGATCTTTTCATCCTCTTAGTGTTCTTTTCATCCTCTTAGTGTACGGAAACTTTTGTTTGGAATAGAAGGGCGATCTGAATCCGAAAATGAAATTCTTTTTAAAGAAGTACAGACTTTTATTAAATCAAGCAAGAAATTTAATTGAATAAAATCAAACTTTTTACTGCTGAAACAGTACTTTAAGATTAAGCAGGGTTTTGTGCGGTGAATATTTTTGTAATTATTTATTTATTAATAGTATTTTTTTGCAGTTTTTGTAACTAATACAATAATTTTATTATTTCGTTCTATTATTTATTCCTTTTTCTCAAAATTTGATACTTCAAAAGCCATAAACAACTTTAAATGGAACACTATTGACTTTTGAAACTTATACTTTAAACATTTAAAATATTTAAATAATTTAATCACTCTTAGTATCATAATTTTATTATAATGCTTATCTATATTTCTATTTTATATATTTTTTTTCTATTAAATGTTCATTTCATTAATTTATATTTACATATAAAACATTTGTTAAAATTAGTTCATGAAAATTAGTTCCTGAAAATTACTTAAAACTGAAATTGATAATTATTTGATATCACACAACTTTATTCAAATAGTATAAACTTATTTCTGACTAACCTCAGGGAAGGGCCCACGATAATGTTGTTAGAACTTTTGGCCCAACCCTTTTGTATGTACACTTGATCATGTCTGTAAAATTATGAAATTGTATATTGTGTGTATATTTATACAATAAAATATTATTAAACTAAACTCCAGTTAACGCACTGTGCATGTACATGTATACGATTTAACTCAAAAGGTCCCCAACCTATGATACAATTAAAGTATTTTTGGCTGGTATTTGTTTACTCAGTGATTATTTTCCTTTATTTTACAGCCCCCTAAAAAAGACTTTTTCCTCAAAATGCTATTTTTCAACTGAAATGCCCTGTGCACATTATTCACCAGAACCATGACTTAACAGCAGCTGACTTATATGATTATCAGCTTGTTGATAAAATTAAATGACAGAGAGTTGTTATAGATAGCCTATGCCATATATGTTAAATTGCATTGATAATTTAATTGAATGTGTAAGTGAATTCCATTCATAGTTGTTGGAATTTTATTTAATATTTTTCCCTTTTTCTGATTTATCTTGTTATATATACATTTTTCCCTTCAGAAAGCCAAAGGTTGTTTTGAAAATAGACAAAAACAAAAAACTGTGATGCGGTATCAACGAATTGACATTGACATTCATAATCATTAAATGAGTATTAAACTGTTGGAAAAAATAGTGAAGATTATGTTAACAGTCTATATGACTATTTTTATATGCCCGAAATAATTTCGGGCATATTATGTTTTACCCCCTGGCGCCCGTCTGTCCGTCCGTCCGTTAGCAATTGGGTTTCCGGAGCATAACTTAAGTTCCACTTGGCCCACAATATTCAAACTTGATAGGATGATTGTCCATATTGGGTAGAAGACCCCTATTGATTTTGGAGTCACAAGGTCAAAGGTCAAGGTCACTATGACCTTAAAACTGAAAACAGTTTCCGGAGCCTAACTTAAGTCCAATTTGGCCCACAGTGTTCAAATTTCACAAGATGATTGTCCATATTGGGTAGAAGACCTCTATTGATTTTGGGGTCACAAGGTCAAAGGTCGAGGTCACTATGACCTTAAAACTGAAAACAGTTTCCGGAGCATAACTTAAGTTCCATCTTGCCCACAGTGTTCAAACTTCATAGGATGATTGTCAATATCGGGTAGAAGGCCCCTATTGATTTTGGGGTCACAAGGTCAAAGGTCAAGGTCACTATGACCTTAAAACTGAAAACAGTTTCCGGAGCATAACTTAAGTCCCATTTGGCCCTTCACAAGATGATTGTCTATATTGGGTAGAAAACTCTTATTGATTTTGGGGTTACAAGGTCAAAGGTCAAGGTCACTATGACCTTAAAACTGAAAACAGTTTCCGGAGCATAACTTAAGTCCCATTTGGCCCACAGTGTTCAAACTTCATAGGATGATTGTCCATATTGGGTAGAAGACCCCTATTGGTTTTGGGGTCACAAGGTCAAAGGTCAAGGTCACTATTACTTTAAAACTGAAAACAGTTTCCGGAGCATAACTTAAGTTCCATTTGGCCCACAGTGTTTAAACTTCATAGGATGATTGTCTATATTGGGCAGAAGACCCCTCTTGATTTTGGGGTCATAAGGTCAAAGGTCAAGGTCACTATTACTTTGAAATTGAAAACAGTTTCTTGAGCATAATTTAAGTTCCATTCGACCCACAATATTCAAATTTCATAGGATGATTGTTATTTGAAGGAGGTAATACTTTATTTAATTCCATGTGTCTTACAAATGCTTCATCTTTACTTAAAAAATCACTTTCAGGCATATAATGCTCCGCCTAGCGGTGTTTGTTGCTTTTCATTATCCTAACATGATAAATACAGTGAATATTATAAATACTGCCTTTCTATACATCTGAAATTGTAAGAAATGTTTACATCAAGTTTACAATAAATTTAAAGCAACTTTCAACAATATGTTTCATGTGCACATAAATATCCTAAACCATTATTGATGATAACATGGAATTATATTATCAGTCATAGCTAGTTGCTTAGCAAGATGATGGATTCCGAAAAAAAGTGAAGTTGGCAAACACTGCTTGCCTTCAAATACAGTCTGTAGGTCAAATCTTCCATTTGACACTTTTACGATTCGCAACAATAAAAATTCATCACATAACAAATCGCCATGTGTTTAAATGCCTTTTTTCACGTCCATAATGGGGCATATCAAACTGTTGCTGAAATCCTTTTAATTAATTTCCATTTTAAATTTCATTCCTTGAGTTAATTTAACTCAGTTTTTGCTTTAATCATACAATGGTGAATTATTATTTAACTCTGGCAAATTGATATTGTGGCATATTGTTAATAATTTCTTGTGGGGAAGTACCTGTTCACCTGTAATTCAATATCAAATCAAAATTTTGAATGTCATATACCGGTAAATAAAATCAAAAACTTGTTCCTCCCTTTCTCTCTATTTTGGCTGAAGCTTGAATCATTTACTTAATTTTTTGAAAGGTCAATGAGAAATAAAAAAAATAAGAGGAGCAGTGGCCTGGAGTTTAGGATTCTACGTTTCAACCTCATCATGGATTCGAGCACTTATCGGGTCACAACCATGTTTCTTCATCATGACCCAAGTACTGGTTGGTTCAAGGAAGTAGAGTCTTCTTGCCTATAAGTAATGTATATGTATATCATATTCATGATGACTGACAACCATAGGAAATAACATTTAAATTTTGATAAGGGGATGAAAAAAATGTACAGGAAACTGTCCCTGGAGTTTTATGCTATATATGGATGTAAAAGAGGAGAAAACACTGTTTCCTTGATGTTTTATACATTTAAACCATTTTTGAAAAGGCCACAACCATTTTGAAATAAAATTTTATTTCATAAAATCTTTGAATTATATGGGTCGAATCGTTAATGGGACGGATCTTAATCAATGGCTTTGATTACATTTAATTATTCCCAACAAAGGCTAAAACAAACAGTCCTCTCATGTAGTCATGGTTATTATGCCTTACTTATTTAACATGTTACGGTTTTGAAAATAAATTTCGCAAATATAACCTCTCGAAAAAATAAAAATAACAGAAATATAACTAAATTTCTGTACTCTCTTCAGCCACCGGCAGCCATATGTGTTTACATATATCGATTAACCAATGAAATAACTGCATTCGCTGGAGGTTTCCTGTCGTACTTTTTAGAAGTGCGCAGGGGACCAGTCTATTACCATTGCGACATTTAACGGCAAACGATTTTGCGACATATAGCGGTGGTTGCGACATTTATAAGCGACAATGGTGCGACATTTAACGACAAGTGCGACATTTAGCGGCGTTGCGACATATAACGGCGCCACAGTGATTGTGAAAAAAAGCACAAATATTTGCTAAAGTAATATGCAAAAACTGTTGTCATATGCAAATGATTAAAGTATCGCTACTTACAACACGGGTTTTTTCCCGTAAATATTAACACAAATAATAATAATATAACAATCAGTTATAACATGTTTTCTCTCCCTACCGGGCTTTTCAGCGCGTAAGAACATGGTAAGTTCTACACGATTGTGTATGAACGGGCACACTGCGATGCATCAATTGAGAAGTTCCGCGCAAAAAAAATGCGCTCATGACGGATAGCTTGGTCAATCATTCCTGCTCACATGTTTTTTACTATTTAGGTTACTTCTGGACTTTATTCCGAATGTTTTGTAAATTATTTATACCACAGTGTTGAAACGCAGTTTTATTCAAAAGTTGTCCGAATCGGTTCTTTATTTGATAGCAGATATCAACGACTGGATGGAACGTTACTCGAAAATGGTAAAAGTGTTTCTGTTCGGAAAATTCATCTGGCATGGGGGATTATATTAATAGCATCATTTCCAAGTAAATTTAACTTTCAATTTCGGCTATCTTGAATACTAGTATATGTGTGATACATGCCCTTCGATGTTTATTTCATCTTGTGTATAACTATTTGTCCGGTAGAACACAATTTTACATTTGCGTAAGAAATCATTAAACCATTCGTGGTTCATAAAACTATAAACTCTGGTTCTATGTATCTTTGTAAGTTAAAAAACATGGAGATTTTCTCAAAAATAACAATTCCATTGTCAAAGGTAACTTTTAAAATTCAAGCATGTTTCAGAAATGTAATGTTATTTTTTTGATATTCAATTTGTTTTATTTATATATATAATTAATATGTAAAATCTATAACTTGCCGTATATAAGCAAAAACGCTAATTTAAATTTGCCGTAGCTTTCGGCCTTGCGGCCTTCATCAGCAGCATTTATTTTACATACAAATACATGTATATCAAAACAAAACAATGGAAGTGACGTAACGTCAATGAACGACGCCCGTCGAGGCGTTGTTTGCCGTCTGCCGCGTTATTCTTTGGTATTAACTCCATATGGTCTTTAGGTTCTTAATTTATTTTTCCACAAATTTTTTATTGTTTTTCGGTATTGGTCATTCCCGTATAGCTTTTCCAGACCATTATTGAAAAATCATTAACTGTGTGGTCGTTCGTGTAAAAATGCGCCGTTACAGGCTTGTTATATTTTATATGTCGGTCAAGCATGACGTCTAATAGTTATTGCCAATAAACGCATAGCATCATAAACAAATCACAAAAATTTCTATTGTCTTGCCTTCCAAGCTTTATACAAAAGCTTATCTTCTTTTCTTTCAACTTCATGCTCAATAATTAACAAAACCTCTAAAACAACGTTCTTATCAATTTAAAATAAAATATAAACATCAATCTATTTTTGTCTATCGGCCATACTGGTAAAGTAAAGCGCTTTACAGATTGATTCCAAATTTTGAACTGAAAAATATATTCGAACACACTGACGGTGCATGGGCAATTATTTCGTTCAAAAATATTCCGTAAGAATCTTCTGACTAGTTTAAACGCTTGCATTTGAATTAGCCAATCAGATTTTGCGCACTGTATAGTGGTCATTTCTTTATCGGCTGTATATGGAATTTAACTAAATGATTTAATCAGGATTTTTTCGGATGTGACAGTTTAATTATATTGTTCAAAGGTATTTAATTTTTACTTTTGTGCATAAATAGGTCAAAATTAATGTAAATATACGCTATCTTAATTGTTGTTATTTTTAATTGTTCCGCCAGATTTTCTTGCTGAACGTGAGTTTTTGAGCAATTTTGATATGACGTTGCTTTGCCAAGTCAAAGCGACGTCATATTTATGTTTATTACCCTTCCAGATCTTTTCCGCCTTTTTGATTGGATATTGATCACCCGAAAGTAATTGATACTACCGAGCCAGACGGGTAATAAACACACTAAATATTCTCCGTTGGGTACCCCACGTTGTAAACAACATGCGCTGTGGCGATGCGCGTACGGTTTGATTTTACGCGATGTAAATTCCGATTAACAAAATCTTTTTAACTGTCAAATGATAAATATTTACCAAAATAGAGTAATGATACATATTCTCATCAGTATTGAAAACAAATATGACCTTGTGAAAGCTTGATATTAATTCCAAAAAAGTGCTTTCAAAAGACTACTCCTTTTCTCTTGTTTACATTCGTTAGGTTCGAAAGAAAATACGTCATGTATTTATGTGACGTCATGTTGTGGTGAAGGGGTACCCTAAAGGGAATCTTATTTCGACGTTTCATTAAAAGTAGCAATGATTTGTTCTAAAATTGTCTTAACTTGGCAGGGGAAGGGTAATAAAATTATTATTTTGGTTTTGGAGTGATAAATGTGGATATATTACCTGCCAAGATAAAATATCACCCTCGCCTAACGGCTCGGGTGGTATAAAATCTTGACAGGTAATATATCCACATATATCACTCCAAAACAAAAATAACATATAATATAGGTTGTTTACTTATTCATCGGACTGGTTTCAAGTTTTCATATTGCATTAGGCAGTTATTGCTCGTGTGATCAAGAGCAGTTTTTTGCATTTGGAAGGAAGTGTATTTTTCAGACTGTAAAAATGAAACAAAAACTTTAGCGAGATTGGTATTGGTTATTTGAATGAATAGAAGTTTTTTTCCTTCTTTTTATTCCTTTGAAATTTAAGTTATTTATCAATTTCAGTTTTGCTTTTCTATAAACAGCCCTGACAATGTCAGAATTGTCAGCAAAAAATAAAACTGAGGGACCACATGGGGGAAATCTTTAAAAGTAGTTTCGCTATTGTAAAGTGTGAAATTATATTTTGATAATTTTCACTGTGAAATTATCAAATATAATTTTCACGGATAATTCAGTAATCCACTCGAAAGCATAAAATAAAATTTGTTTAATTATTGTCTTATACAATGTCAATTTGTAATATATAGTTATCCATGAAATATTATAATCAGTTCCTAACATGCAATAAATATACAATTATATAACCATTTCGTTTTAAATTGGTTCTGTACCTACAATTAAAGTCTCCGTACCTAAAACATCTAATGGGCATACATGTATATGATAAATATGTTGTTCAAATAAAGAATAATCAATACAAAACGCATTCTTTAGAAAGATATGACCGAATTTAACAGTTCATGTATTCCTTATTTTTAGTTAACAATTAAGATGTTAAAATATCACTGAAATTATTTCTTACTGGTTTAATTTTTATGAACCCAGAGGACGGTTGTCTGATGTTAAAAATGCATATGTACTTGTGTAACGCACTTTGGGTTCAAACTTTGACATAAAAAGGGCCTAACGCACTTTGGGGTTGGACCCCAAAGCGCGTTTGACTCCAAAGTGCGATGAAGTAGGACAAATGTATTAAGTCGGCTAACAATAGCAGACGATAGATTAATCAAGAAGCATCTTTAAAAAAGATACTCGGCCGAAGTCAAACTTGTTAACTTGCATAGGATAAGCTACCACTAACCATGCTAACCACAAACAGAACATTTTATTCGTCCTCAATATTTTTATTTCAATTCATTTTACCCGCAATGTTTTTCCCATTAATTGTCATCTTAGATTTAAACAATATTACTTACATTATTTGATTTTAATCAAAATGGAATTTGATTTCAATAGGAATTTATAATAAAACATTTAGTACATAATATGCACTAATTCCACAGAGAACTTTGCAACTGTAAATTAGTCGAAAGTTCGTTTCAATCGTCTTATGCCCGGTTCGAGAGACCAGAACAGCTCAGAAGAGAAACCCAATCGAACGCAAAAGTATCAAAAAGGCGATTTGTCATATTAAATTTCATATATTTATTGAAAAGCTGTTAAAAACATCAAGAAAATATCATTATTGTGTTTTTATATTTATTCTGACTTATACTCGTATCTTCTTCCAACACTTCTTGCCATCGGGCAATCGAACAGTTTGAAAGAACTCTACCTATAACGGGAGCTCTTCTAAAGTATAAATCAGTCTACAAAAATTGTTTTGCGCATGCTCCGTTTCAAAATACGACTGAAATTAAACGAAAAATTAACATCGAAGTGAAAAAATCGGAAAATATCATTTACGTTACTTAGCGTTACGCGGGTGTTTCATTCCGTTTTAATCTTTTATATTGTATAAATCGTTTACCGTATTGTTTTTCTGAATAGCGTTTTACTATTTCTTGTTCCGATAAATAGTAATAGTAAACATTACAGGTACAATATCACCATGTACTATTATATGACCGAATAAACCGTGTACCGAAATCGTGCTGCTCCTTAAACATTTGAGCCGGTATGACTAAATAGCGCAACGGAGATTTTTTGGCGCAAATAGCACAAACTTTACTCAAGATTTTCCTCAAATATTGTGGTTGGAGGCATGCAGCTTTATATACTGTTTATTCCAATCAAATGTTATAAACATTTTTTATGTAAATCTGGGACTTAAAATTGTTTGATTAACAAACTTTATGCCCGTTTTGGAAAATGTATAGGAAATGCCAAAACATTAACCGAAAATGTGCTTATTGAATTTTATTAGAAACTTTTATTTTGATACAATGTACTATGAAAAAGTACCCCTAATGCGCCGAGAAAAAAGTCCATTTCTCCGGCATATAATCATTCAAAACATTTAAAAAAAATAAAAAAGTGTAAAACAAACATTCATTATAATACTATATTCAATATATATAATAAATTCTATTTTGTTAAATAATTGTAATTTAAAACCATTTATTGTGTCGTTTATGAAAAAATATCTCAAAATATTTTCGAATTAAACAAATCGTCTACAGCAGCAAAAAGACCTCTCGCATGCTTCTTTTTAAAGAAGCAAACTTGTTTCTTTACTGTTAATTTTAGCGGAAGTCAAGGTGAAAACAGACGGCCTTCGGCCGAATAAATTGGTTATATCTTAAGGTTGCAATTTGCAAATTAATATAATTATGTTTTATATTCAATTATTTCTTTCATAGGATAAAGTATAAATACGTATGATTTGTATTGTGTGTAATACATTAGATTATTTCAGCCTTACCTGTGTGCCGATAATTGTCGAGATAATGCATTTAACCGTATTTCCATCTAATTAAAAACCAGTTCCTTTTTACGACAGGATCTGTTGAGCTGGCATTACCTTATTATTAGAGTTATGGTCTCCGTTCGTCCCACATTTTTGTCCGGAGGATATCTCAAAAAGTATTTGAGGTATCAAGTTAAAAAGGTGGATAGATCATATTAAGGAGAAGTGCAGTGCACAAAAATGATAAATCTTTTCAGCCTATTTTTTCAGTTATTGCCCTTTGTTATTTTTCAATCTTAATTTTTTGTCCAGAGCATAACTGAAAAAGCCTGTGAGATATAAACATGAAACTTCATAGGAGGATAGATCTCACCCAGGAGGTGTACAGTGCACAAGAATGATAACTCTACTTTTTTATCATAATTTTTTAGTTATTGCCCTTTGTTATTTTTCATACTTATTTTTTTTGGAGCATAACTCAAAAAATCTTTGAGATGTCAACATGAAACTTCATAGGTGGATAGATCTTATTGAGAAGGAATGCTGTGCACAAGAATGATAACTCTACCCTTTATAATTTTTGAGTAATTGCCCTTTGTTATTTTTCATACTTTTTGTCCGAAGCTTATCTCAAAAAGTATTACAGGTATCAACTTGAAACTTCATAGGTGGATATATCTTTTTGAGGAGGAGTGCAGCACACAAGAATGATAACTCTACCCTGCATTATTTTTCAGTTATTGCCCTTTATTTTTTTCAGCCGTCAGTATTCACATAGGTTTCAAATCTGTAATCACTTCAGCCATCAGTTTTCATTACCAAAAGACCTCTTACAATTGAATTATTCTGCTCTACTACATATACATTCTTCCAATGAACAAACACATTCGGCGGGGGATGACCATGTTAACTCGGCTCTTGTTAGTTATTAAAGGGAGGTAACATTTCTAAATTAATAAACAAATGAGGCTTTACGCATGCGTAAACTGGCTGCGAAGGAATGGTCAGCTGTGACCTGCATACTTTTAGAATAACAAAAAAATTACTTCGTTGACGAATTGCTGTTGAGATCTGCGCAGTCGTTGAAATTAATGGGGAAGCATAACGACACGCAGCGATCTCCCCTTACAGGATTAGATCTCTGCCATCACAACATTTTCGTCAAGATTTTTGACGATATAATTTGTTTTTAATTTGTATATTTATTCTAAAAAGTAAACACGTTTTTGCCAATGTTTCAAGACTAAAATGTGTTAGATGTAAACTAAAATAAAAACATAATTTCGAAAACTTGAATATTATAAATATTATGAGAATAATTTTTAATGTCGCACCGTTTATTTCCAAAACAATGGCCGCTTTGAAAAAGAAATTATTTAAGAAATAATTTATGCTTTCGATTCTACTCTCACCCTAAGGCAAACAGGTTAAGTGTTTCAGCCATGCATTGTCTGGGAAAGACGTAATTGTTAATCTGCATGTGAGCTACGGAAAAAAACTTTATCTACCAGGTTTTTCCAAGTCTTATATGATGTTATATTTTCGATCCTTGAAGATCGTTCAGCACGACATTATTGTTGTGTAAACATGTCATGTGGTACTTTTAGTTCTTACTTTTTGGCCATTTTCAACTTGGCTGGTTCCAGTATTTCAATTTGAATACTGTATAATCACCCTTAGGATATGTTGCCTGCTTTTTAAATTTGTCTTTTGACGTCTTTTCTGTGATATGCAGGCTTTATAACCTCAGATCCCCTTTCAAAATTCCATTTTATTTAGTTCCGCCCATTGTTTTCTCGTTTAGGGTACAAGCATTCTTTTACTTGGGGACCATACGCCGCTTTTCATGGAATGGCACTACTGTGTCACATTGAAGGTTCCATGATAACCGCCGTATGAATACATCTGCGGATGTTTCTAAATTCAAATTCTCGTGTTAAATGTTGAATTCTGCTTAAGCCGGTGCTAGGGGGTGTGGACGGTAACTTGCACTTTCCATTACCGTCCATGAACATGCTCAATCAAACCGAGCCTGCAACATTTTCAATTTTGTCGTGTATGGCTTTCTTTAGTGATTCTGTATTTCTCTATCTATTGTTGCCAAAGTTCAAGACGTTGAGCTACCACTAGCATTAGTTATTGCGCCATTGAATATTATTCAAATCGAACAGATTCATGTACTTAATCACAAGGGCATTAAGTCATGTAACCTGACATAACACATTTTAGAAGAAGAGTCGGAGATTGTGGAAGATGATATTATTGAGGATGTGATTCAAGGACAATATTCTCTAGTATTCGCACACCCTGAGGCTCTTTTGAATACTACATTTGGAAATGCACTACTCAGAAGGAAACACTTTTGCTAAGCATGTAAAGATGGTAGCCATTGATGAATGTCATATAGTCGAGGATTGATATGACAAATTCACTCCATTCCACCCTTTCTAACCTTTTCATCTTTAAGGGTTGTTGTCAGCTAATAGGCTTCAAGTTTATGTGATTTCAAGTCTTTTCGGCCCCAAGATTTTCCGGCACCAAATTACCCAAGACGTTTCGGCCCCAGAATTTACATCCATTTAACCTTTACTAAATCGGCCTCACACGTAGTTCAGAAAAAATCTCACCTTTACGTTGTTATACCAGAATTTTAATAGCATTTCAATAAATGAATGACTGAGAGAATTAATTGATTAATTACAATTTACATAATGACTGAGAGAAATAATTGATTAATTACAATTTACATAATGACTGAGAGAAATAATTGATTAATTACAATTTACATAATGACTGAGAGAAATAATTGATTAATTACAATTTACATAATGACTGAGAGAGTAAATTGATTAATTACAATTTACATAATGACTGAGAGAATAAATTGATTAATTACAATTTACATAATGATTTTGTAAAAGGAGGAAGCTTAAACAGTAGGAAAAATGAGAAAGGTCCATAACTCTAGCATCTTTATTTCAAGAGTTAATTTATCTGTAAACTCTTAAATTTACTTAAAAATTGTATATATATTTTTTGCAAAATCTGAAAGGATTGACTCCAGATTTCATGAAATCACGTGATTTTTGTGAAGGCTGTGGTTACTGGCCGTAGCGTAACCGCTGCGCGGAGTTTTGTAGTGCTATATTATCTTTCAATACGTTTAAATAGTTTTTATACAATTTTTATTCGTTTTATGCTCAAGAAATATATTAAATATCTAGTGCTGGTTATTAAATATCACGCCCTCAATAGGCTAACTATCTGGTGCTAGTAATATAAATAAACACAAAAAATCTAAACAATACCGAGAATATAAAAATATAAGCGTGAATAATACTTGTATGATGAATAATTCACCGCTGAGAAAACGTAACTTGGCTGACAAAAATGGGCCATATCTCTGTAAAGCTATTTTTATATAATTTTAAATTAATTATTTAAATTCGTATAGATAAAACTTCGCTTCAAGATCCCGCAAGTGTATTAAATAGGTTTTTACTCACAGGTACAAGTATTTCCTATTGATTGTCATGCAGTGAATTGCATTAAAACTGTCCTCAAAAGAAATATTATATTATCGTGTCGAGTAAACAACGCAAAATCAAATAAATATGTGTATGACAATGGTAAACTTATATCTATTCATAATTTTGGTAGCAAACTGTTATTGTAACATTATCATTAGTGAATATATAATCAACACCGATAAGCTATACTTTTATTGGAATGCTGAATAGAAGTAACGTGCAATTCTAGTCGTTATTCTGTTTCCGTTTTTGGGGGCGCAAGCCCCCAATGTAATTACGATAAATTCAGCTTACTACCCTTTGAACGCGTTTAGGCTATCTAGCTGCGCTGAGCAAAAATAGTTCCAATATTTTGCCATAATATTCAGATCATCATTATACCGTATCTATTTTGAAATTGACTGGTCATTTTATTACTAAATTTTAAATCCTTTTATCACAAAATTACATATACCATTGCTTTACGCGATTTGAATATTACTACGCTAGCAGTCGATAAAAATTTAATGAGAACCAGTTAATTTGTTCTACCTTCTGGTTCCCGATGCACGAGAGCCAAAGTACTTGCATACATTTGGTGCCAATTTTATCAAGTCATAAATTAACTAACTATCATAGAACACAATAATTCAGGAAAAATGGAATACGATTTTCATATTAGATAACTTTCAAACTTAAAATGGTTAAAAAGTGTGAATGACAGAGTAAAAATTTGTATGCGTATGAATACGAACTATATTCCCTCTGACGTCATTTTCCCGAAATCGCCATCTTGGTCAGTTATTCCGAGAAAAGGCTGAGAAGATTTGCTATCAATTACGAAGTCCCAGCTATTACGTTGATATTTTGGTTGCAATCTATTCCGTATGTATAATCAAGTTTTCTTCACAATCTGGTAAAGCTATTGATATATTTCGCTTGATAGACTGCAAATTTAAGTGCATTACAAACTCGGCCCTAAAACGTACTCGGCCCCGAGTCAGCTCGGCCTTTTTTCAACTCGGTCCACTTTTCAATTTATTAACATATTGGTTTGTTTTATCACTCTTTATTTTTGAAACCACATAATTAATATCTGGACTTATTCAGAAACATGGAAAGATATTTTCTTAAATTATTATTGCATTTTTGACTACTTTTTGAACACATCTCTATAACTCAATTTACTGTATTAGCTATCTAAGCTAAACAAAATAGGCCCAAAACTTGTCATGGTATACAGGTAAAATGTTATAATTGGTGAAAAATGATAGTTTTCAATTTTGTGATCATGATTTTTGCAAGCGACTGGAGGTACTGCCCCAGCCCTGTAATGAATAAAATCCTATCCTAGAGGTCCCAAAATTTTAAAGGACTGGTAATAATAATAATTGTTAAATACAATATGACTTAAGTTCAGATATACTTATTTCATACATGTAGATCTGATTTCCACAGTTTTGCCTTCATCAGATGTAGGATTTCATATTTATGGTTAGTCCATAATTTTATAGATTTTTTATTTGTAAATTTATAGACATTTATGTGAAAAAAGTAGTTGTATTAAAATTCAAAACCACAGGTCAATAATAATAAGATTACTGATTATATTATTAAATATAACAGATTCCAGATAATGTGAGTATCGGCGTATTTTACGCTTTAAAATCAACTAAAAACGTACAACGTTACCAATTTGTTGCGTTCATTTACGCACTCTGTAAATTTATTACGCAAAGAATGTAAATTTGAAGCGTTTTTGGTGTGTACTTTCATTTTCGAAACAGCTGATTGACCGCTTCCATTAACAGTTGACTGTGTATCTATTTCCAATTAATACCCGTCAAGATACTTTCAACTATTTTTCTCTGTAAACCAGTCAAATTACGTCTTTATTGCTTAGGTGCTTGATAAAACAATTGTTCTATTTTCTTGATAATTGCAAGGATTTATTAATACACATTAGTGCATGGTTGCTTCAAGGGCTAATCAAATTGACATTTTTTTCACACAAAATTTACTCGATAGATTTTTGATCTATTTAAATTTACCCCCACATTCTGGAAAGTGGGGGTAAGTAATTACCCCCAGTGTCAAAAAATTATCTGGAACTCTGTATAACAGTATGGTAATATTTTGAACAATTTGATGACTATCAATTTTTACTTTAAACAAAAATTTAAAAGTCATCATACACTGATGAAACTGACCTCATTACCTTTGTTGATATAAACTATCAATAAAAACAACTTGTCTTTAGCAGTGGAATTTATATACATCATATTAAGTCATCATTTAAAATACTTTTATTTTTTAACATCTATATGATTATTATACTAATAGTATTCAAAAATTTTGTTGATGGAAGTTTATGAATTGGTAGAGGAAGGAATAATTAATCATGGCAGTGGCTAGCAGTATGAACCAGTATTGTTTGACAAAAGTGCTGGCTGTATGCGAGTCGCATACGACTAGCATATACACACTGTTGAGGCTAGCTGTACAGCATTTTTAAAAATGAGTTGCCTAAAACAATAATATGCAAACTTGTTTTTCTAAAGAAGATTTTATTGAATATCATAATACAATTTCAGTCAATGCGAAAGTCAAAAAAAAAATTCCTGCCGCAAGGACTTGAATCCTTAGATTTATTTCCGGCCCTGATGATTTTTTTACCGGCCCGGACTCTGAAAGGTTTTTTTTTGTAGGGATGGGGGAGGGATATTGCCATTTATATAATTATAAAGAAAAATATTTAGCATATATGAATTGTCAGACTCAACTATAAGATACTATGAAAAAAAAAATACAGAAAACATAATTAATAAAACATTAGCATAATTCACAAGAAAACAATACATCTTTTCAAAGGTTTAATTTTGAAGATTGGTGAAAAAATATGTTTTGGTAAGGAAATATCAAAGACAAGATGGTGGCTGACATTACTTAGCAAAAAAACTGGTCGTATCCTGGCGGTGATTTTGGTTATCTTGGTCTGTGAATACAAGCAAAAATTAAAAAAATAGATTGATCTTGGAAGCTTTGCATATTTTAGAAGGCCAAAATTGTTTCAAACTGGCTGAAATTTTATTTTGGACATGACAACTGACTGTATCGAAATTTATCTCGGCCCTACTGATTTTTAGTTGGCGAGGTCCGAGGACCGACAGTCTTTCGCACAGACTGCAATTTACAGTTGGTATAGTAATTTTTAGTGTTTGATGATCAGAAGATTTTTTTCCTTCTGAAAATCATGGAGTTGAATAATTTAAATCTGTGTGAAAGCGCAAAGAGAAAGAGACTTAAAATTAATTTATTATTTCTATGGACAATATAGATGTAATACATTTGTAATCAAACATTGGGTCAATTTCCAACAGTAGTTGAATTTATATGACAAAGTATTTTTAATAATTTTATTTCACTTTTAGCTACTTGAAAATTTCATGCTGGATGTTTGCTTACCATTACATTTTGCATAAGAGAGCTCTATGATTGACATTAAAGTCCACGGGCCAATTCATTTCTGATATATCTTTCCGATATCTTGTTATAATATAAAAGGCTGAACGTCATCATAGAATTATTAGGAAAAAAATATATATGTTCATTTCTTTGTAAAAAATGTTAGAAGACTTGCAAGTTACTGATTTTATCATTGCATTGATTTTTATTTATTATTGAAAAATGCTGAACGGCTTATCCTCAACAGTGTGTATAGGCTAGAACTTTTCAGTTTGCATTTAGGGTCATGACGGCTTTCCCTTGTGCTGTCAACAAACTAAACCTTTTTCATAACTTTTCAGATCTTGGGTGTATTGTCTTCATACTTGCCCAAACAACCCTTCAAATAGACCAGACTAAACTTGACCTCCATAAAAAATTTCCAAAAAAAATTTTAAAAATTTTTTGATTTTTGCTTTTGGGTTAGACTTTTTATTTTAATTTGGTTTTGTCTTCAAATTTGTACGCAAAAATTTCTTTTGGGGAAGGGACCTGATTCACTCATTAAGCCTTGAAGTTTTTGGTGAGAATTTGGGGCAGAATAAAAAAACCCAAACAATTTCATTTATTTGGGTTTTTCAAAACTAGACAAGGGGTTTTTAAAGATAGTTGTTTTTTAAAAAATTCGGGCCCATAATTAGTTAATTGAAAAAGACTTTTAAAGTAATTCTGTATATACACTTTTAATACTATAGAAACTATAAAAATTTTTCTTGGGAAAATTTTTTAAAAAATTTTTCTTAAACTTTGTAAAAATTGGGTTTTAATCGACTATTTCTGGTCGGATTTACCAAATTTGGGGAAATTCACACCCAAAAAACTTTTCACTAGCACGTTCATTTGTTAAAAACTTTGTTTATAATTCCCTCTAAAAATACATTTAGCCTGGTGGGGTTTGGGTTTACTGTAAAAAGGGGTTTACCCCGGGGAGAAATTATATCAGCCCTGGGACTACCTTTTTCCCAACATCCCTTAAATTATTGATTTATATAAACTAACATAATATTTACTATTTTTAAATTTTAAAAATAATTTTTTTTTTAATCTTTCCAATTTTCTTTTAAAGAGGGCGGTTTTAATGTCAATTGGGAATTAAGGGCGGGAATCGATTTTAAAGGGATGTTTGGGGTCAATGAGAAGGGAAATCAAGGGAAAAAGGGTTTAAAAGTAATGAAATTTGGGAAAAAACCTTTTGCAGTAATAAAGGGGAAAAATTTTGTTTTTTTTCAGTAGCATCCTTTTAAAAGGAACGTACATGATTTTTAAAAAAGGGTTTTTTTGTATATGATATTTCTTAATTATTATATTCTAATAGCTTTTTTTCTTGACTTGTTTAAAGGCTGACACAGGACAGTTTATTTTAAGTCAGTGAGCTTCTGTCACTGGATAAAATCCAAATTTTATAAAAGGAATTACAGTGTATTTAAATATCATCTTATACTAGAAATTAGAACAAAAATATAGCAAGAAAAATTGTGACATGTAACATGTATTTAGGAATTCAGCTTTTCTTTCCTTTTCACCTCAGGAGAATTCACATTAAAATATTGAATATTCACAGTAAGCACTCCGACATATCTGACATATATGATTATCTTATCTACACTTAGCTATCTATAGGTTATCAGAATCACTCACATTTATAAATTTAAATAATTTTGAAAAAATTGCTGTTTAGCAAATAGATGAAATACTTGGGGTGTCTGTGGTGGATTGGTTGACTTTGAACCTATTAAGCCTTTCACTGCTGTAGGTTCGAGCTCTGCAAGGGTTTATGGATTATTTTCATGTGAGAAAGCTATCCAGCTTATTTATGGAACATTGATGGTACCCAGGTGCCTGAAATCATACACATAGGTGCACCAAGGTCTTCCTCAACCAGTTAAAGCTGGAAATTGTGCTTTAAATTGCTCTCCCCCCCCCCCCCTCCCCGAACAAAACAACAAAAATAATGGCATTTTTATTTTGCAATTAACTTTTTCTAACCAAATATTTCAGGAAAACAGTGGCGTTTGTATGATAGAACAGTAATAGCAGGAGTGATAAGGACAGATGCATGTAGATGTGTCTTCATGTCGGAAACACTACTAGAGAAATTGAAATATTTGGGTTTTTTCAAAACTTAAAAGAAATTGGAATACCAGGAGACTGCTTGCCCTTTGCAATGTTGGATGATGTGATGTCGAAA
Organism: Ruditapes philippinarum; assembly: GCF_026571515.1. Lineage (NCBI taxonomy): Eukaryota > Metazoa > Mollusca > Bivalvia > Venerida > Veneridae > Ruditapes > Ruditapes philippinarum. Next base: position 74,072 of record NW_026854744.1, on the reverse strand, counting down.
GCCTCACGAATACAGTAACTTGACTTAATCTAATAAGAAAAAGAAATGACATTGAGGAGAAAACTAGTCACCAGTCCTTCACCAAGAACATGAAGATAACTTTCCAATATTTGAAATATCATAATATGTGTAGAACTTTAATGAGCGAACAGTTTTTCACCAGGAAAATAAGATCACTTATCTATTTTTGAAATATGTATGAACAGAACTCTATCAACTTCAAGGTGAGAGTTTATCACAAAGAACATGAGATAACCTATGTATGAACAGAACCACATTTGTATATAGAGGCGCCAGTTCATCACCAAGAAGATGAGCTAACTTATCAATGTTTGAAATCTGTTATACCCCCGCACAACAAAGTTGTAAGGGGGGTATACTGGAATCAGCTTGTCCGGCCGTCGGGAGTTTGTCAGTTTTTTCTTGTCCGTCCAATAACTTAAGATTCCTTTGACCCACAGTCTTCATATTTGGCATGGAGGTAAGTCATGATTAGTAGATGACCTCTTTTTATCCCCCGCTGAAAAATTTCGGCGGAGGATATAGAAATAGTCTCCGTCCGTCCGTCCGACCTTCCGTCCGTCCGTCCTTCCGTCCGAAATTTTTGTCCGGAGCATATCTCTAAAAGTATTTGAGTTATCAACTTGAAACTTCATAGGTGGATAGACCTCATTGAGGAGGAGTGCAGTGCACAAGAAAGATAACTCTACCTTGCATGATTTTTGAGTTATTGCCCTTTGTTATTTTTCAAAATTGATTTTTGTCCAGAGCATAACTCCAAAAGCCTATGAGATGTTAACATGAAACTTCATAGGTGCATAGATCTCACTCAGGAGGTGTGCAGTGCACAAGAATGATAACTCTTCCTTTCATAATTTTTGAGTTATTGCCCTTTGTTATTTTTCATACCTAATTTTTCACCTGAGTGGAGCATAACTCAAAAAGTGTTTGAGATATCAAAATGAAATGTCATAGAAGGATAGATGTTATTGAGGAGGAATGTTGTGCGCAAGAATAATAACTCTTCCCTATACAATTTTTGAGTTATTGCCCTTTGTTGTTTTTTCATGCTATTTTGTCCAGAGCTTATCTCAAAAAGTATTTGAGTTATCAACTTGAAACTTCATAGGTGGATGGATCTCATTGAGGAGGAGTGCAGTGCGAAAGAATCATAACTCTACCCTGCATTATTTTTGAGTTATTGCCCTTTGTTATTTTTCAAAATTAATTTTTGTCCAGAGCATAACTCAAAAAGCCTTTGAGATATCAAAATGAAACTTCATAGGTGCATAGATCTCACTCAGGAGGTGTGCACTGCACAAGAATGATAACTGTACATTTTATAATTTTTGAGTTATTGCCCTTTGTTATTTTTCATACTTAATTTTTCAATTCAATTTTTTTCTCAAAAAGTATTTGAGGTATCAACTTGAAACTTCATAGGTGGATAGATTTTACTGAGGAGAGATGCAGCACACAAGAATGATAACCTACCCTGCATTATTTTTCAGTTATTGCCCTTTGTTATTTTCAGCCATCAGTATTCACATAGGTTTCAAATCTGTAATCACTAAAGCCATCAGTTTTCATTACCAAAAGACCTCTTAAAATGGAATTATTCTGCTCTACTACATATACATTCTTCCAATGAGCAAACACATTCGGCGGGGGATGGCCATGTTGACATGGCTCTTGTAATTTTGAGAACACCAAGTCAAAGGTCAAGGTCACAGGGTCTTGACTGAAGAAAGCTTTTCTGCCCAATAACTTAAGAATCCTTCGACCCACAGTCTTCATTTTTGGCATGGAGGTTAGTCATGATTAGTAGATGACCCCTATTTATTTTCAGGTCACCAGGTCTAAGGTCATGGTCACAGGGGCCTTGGCTAATTAAAGCTTGTCCTCCCAATTACCTAAGAATCCTTTGACCCGTAGTCTTCATATTTGGCATGGAGGTTAGTCAAGATAAGTGGAATACCTCTATTGATTTTGAGGTCACTGGGGCAAAGGTCAAGGTCACAGGGGCTTTTTCTACAATTAGCTTGTCTGCTCAAATGGTCTTATATATTCATCATAAAACACCTCCAGGCAAGGCTGCATGAAATGGGGGGTGTTATTGAAGTCATTCAATGGCAGTTTCAGTTTTGAGGTCAGTAGGTCAAAGGTAAAGTTCACTTTGATCTTTTCCACTAAAAACATGTAGAATACATAACTTAGCAATGCACTGGCTTACTTCCCTCAGATTTGGCTGGGAGTTGTCTGAGCTGTAAATGACTACTGGTGTGATTCTGACAAATTGGTATGTGGGGGTATTCACGCCATGACAATGGCAGTTCTAGTTTGTACAGAAAATATCAAGGTGCAAGTTTCTTTTATTAAGAATAGACTTATTGATTAGATAACTTACAATATTTACAAACATTTATAATACTATACCCATTTAAAGTATTTCAGCTGAGAGTGTATTATCCAAAATACATGTATTGTTATAATGTACTTTATAGTATATTTATTGTAAAGTTTTGATTCTACTAGATTTTAAAAACATTTAGATTTTACTAGATCTTGAAAATATTTTGTTCCATGCTCTTTCATTTAATTTTGAATAATGAATCCAATAAATACCTATAATAAGTATAGGATTAAAATTGATAATGTTTTCTATCTTTAACTTATATAAAAGTACAAAAGTAATGTTCAAACTGCTGGTTAGATTTCAAACAGGACTAAACAGGAGTGTACAGTGCCATCCTTAGTTGTGCACATTGTTGGCATGTTCTCATCGTCAGATACCCACGGCCGAACCATTAACATTCATCATTGATTGCATGTTATGTGACATGTTTATCAATCGTGGGTATCCTACAATGGCATGTTCTGTTTCTCTGCACAAAATGGCCCCAGAGTTAAAAAAAGAAAAATCTATCACATGTAAAACTGCCAAAATTCTAAAGAGTGATCAGAACCATACACAGTTTTGGGAGACATGTTTTTGTGACAAAAGCCCTTCAAGTTCATATATGACCTTGACCTTTATTAGTCCCCTACTGGTTTAACCGGAGGGGACTTTAGGTTTACCCTCCGTCCGTCTGTCCGTCAGTCAGTCAGTCCGTCCGTCCACAAAACTGGATCCCGCGATAACGCAAAATGTACATAAAATATTTTAATGAAACTTGATATATGGATAGATGGCAGTATGGAGATTATGCACGTCTTTTTTTTTCTTCCTATGTTTGAAAATTCTGGTTGCTATGGCAACAAATAGCCTGAAAATATGGCACATTGAACACATAAACTGGATCCCGCGATAACGCAAAAAGTACTGAAAAGTATTTTTATGAAACTTGATATATGGATAGATGGCAGTATGGAGATTATGCACGTCTTTTTTTTTTTCTTCCTATGTGGAAAATTCTGGTTGCTATGGCAACAAATAGCCTGAAAATATGGCAATTGAACACATAAACTGGATCCCGCAATAACGCAAAAAGTACTAAAAATATTTTTATGAAACTTGATATATGGATAGATGGCAGTATGGAGATTATGCACGTCTTTTTTTTTTCTTCCTATGTTGAAAATTCTGGTTGCTATGGCAACAAATAGCCTGAATTTCAAGATTTCTGATTTAAATTTTTCAGCTTTTTCACTATAAGTTCTTTATTTCTTAAGGTGATTACTTCAAACTTTAAATATAAGTTTCTGGTCATCAACCACATCATATGTGACAAGGTTTACAACTCTAGCACAAAAATTATCAGTATTACCTCCCTTGAACTTAGAATTTTTATGAAAAAAAATGTTGTCTTTTTTAAATAACTTCTTTATTTCACGGCTTTTCCTAATGTATCTACTTCAAACTTCATATATATGTTTCTTATTCTCACTCAACATTTTTGAGAAGGTTAAATACTCTAGCAAGACTATTTCCAGAATTATGTCCCCCTTGAACTTAGATTTTTTTCGAGAAATTGGTATTTTTCACTCCAACTTCTTCATTCATTATAGGATTTACTTTCAAATCCCACATCGTAATAATATGACAAGGTTGTATAAACATAATTTCCTTACTAGGCAGGGAAACTTAACACATTACTGTGATATAGACAAACTTAGAACTCAAAAGATTTAAGTTCATTCATGTCATTCATTCACTGGTAAAATTGACTGGCCAATGGCCCATCAGAAAGTTGCTGGGGTTCTAACCGGTAGGGGACTTATGGATTGCTTGCAATACTATGATAATTGCTTGTTTGATATAAAATATCTGGAGTTAGCTGGAATTGTCATTACTTTGTTATTATTTACAGATTTGATTCATGCTTGGACAAACAAACACAAAACCCAACATGTTGAATTTTTCTGATATAACTTTGACATTTAAATGACCATTACCTCCAAGGTTAAACAATTGAAATTCGATCACATTGTCATAACTTTGTTTTTGTCTATGATTTGATTCATTCTTGGACAAAAGAACAATTATCATTCAACTATGACCTTTACTATACAAATTTGAAATTTACTTTATACATTTATATTATGTTTTCTAGGAGTACTCTAATAGATATTACAATATTCTCCTACTGATGTGTTTGACTTCCAATATAAGAAAAAGCCGAGCATGGCCCAGGCTAGATAGTGGCTCTTGTTTTCAATGCCAACTTGATTATATGTATCCATTCCAATTTACATTCTCACATGTATTATCTATTGTGCTTGAAAGGTTTCTACAAAAACAAGTTTGTTCTTACAGTCCTGGTTTTATTTTAGAAATATTTTAAAGACAGTTAAATTTTCTGTTTATTTTCTATCTGCATAATCATTTCTTGAATAAATATAGTAAGTACACTGATTTATGTGTTATACACTCACATAAGGAAGTACTTTTACATGAAAATTGGTTAAACAACTATAGTTTCCCAACAAAATCCAATGTCATAATTTAAAATGTTTATTCATGATATATATATGATATCAATTATGCATTTTGCCTGGGTTTGTTAGTATGTTCTTGGTACATGATTTTCAATTTTGACAAGAGTTTGGAGGCGATACTATTATATTGTGTACAAAATGGACACTTATTCAACTTTGAAAGAAGAATGATATCAGATTGGAACACCTAAAGTAGAACGCTATACAAATCTCGAATTTTTGTATGCAACATATTGCGCCCCCATCAGTGCTTTCAGCACTTTGATTATTCATAGCATTGCATATTTTGGGCACACTAGAACCCACGACGGAAAGAATATCGCGATGAAGACTAAATAAAAATCCAAACAAATATGGGTAAATACAGAGGAAAGCCAGGAAAGTAAATTTCACATTTCGATTTTTTTAAATAAGCTTTGAGTGTTTAAAATGTTGAAAATTTACCCTGTGATTGACCTATTTTCTCCTTCACATATGAATTAAAGCGCTTATCTGCAGCACCGAGAATTCACATATATTTTTTACCGATGCTCAATTTTGAGATCCATATGGTGTTCCACCTTATGTACACAGATCTGAATTATGACTTACAGAGCACTACTAACACAGTGAACATGACTATCAGAGCACAACTCTCACAGTGAATATGACTCATAAAGTACTACTAACACAGTGAACATGACTATCAGAGCACAACTCTCACAGTGAATATGACTCATAAAGTACTACTAACACAGTGAACATTACTCTCGGAGCACAACTCTCACAGTCAATTTGACTCATAAAGTACTACTAACACAGTGAACATTACTCTCGGAGCACAACTCTCACAGTCAATTTGACTCATAAAGTACTACTAACACAGTGAACATTACTCTCGGAGCACAACTCTCACAGTCAATTTGATTCATAAAGTACTACTAACACAGTGAACATTACTCTCGGAGCACTACTCTCACAGTGAATATGACTCATAAAGTACTTCTAAAACAGTAAACATGACTATCAGAGCACAACTCTCACAGTGAATATGACTCATAAAGTACTACGTACACAGTGAACTTTACTCTCGGTCACAACTCTCACAGTGAAAATGACTCATAAAGTAATACTAACACAGTAAACATGACTATCAGAGCACAACTCTCTGAGTGAATATGACTCATAAAGTACTACTAACACAGTGAACTTTTCTCTCGGAGCACAACTCTCACATTGAATATGAGTCATAAAGTACTACTAACACAGTGAACTTTACTCTCGGAGCACTACTCTCACAGTGAATATGACTCATAAAGTACTACTAACACAGTGAACTTTTCTCCCGGAGCACAACTCTCACAGTGAATATGACTCATAAAGTACTACTAAAACAGTGAACTTTACTCTTGGAGCACAACTCTCACAGTCAATTTGACTCATAAAGTACTACTAACACAGTGAACATTACTCTCGGAGCACAACTCTCAAAGTGAATATGACTCATAAAGTACTACTAACACAGTGAACATTACTCTCGGAGCACTACTCTCACAGTGAACATGACTCATAAAGTACTACTAACACAGTGAACTTTACTCTCGGAGCACAACTCTCACAGTGAATATGACTCATAAAGTACTACTAACACAGTGAACATTACTCTCGGAGCACAACTCTCACAGTGAATATGAGTCATAAAGTACTACTAAAACAGTGAACTTTACTCTCGGAGCACAACTCTCACATTGAATATGAGTCATAAAGTACTACTAACACAGTGAACTTTACTCTCGGAGCACTACTCTCACATTGAATATGACTCATAAAGTACTACTAAAACAGTGAACTTAACTCTCGGAGCACAACTCTCACAGTAATATGACTCATAAAGTACTACTAACACAGTGAACTTTACTCTCGGAGCACAACTCTCACAGTGAATATGACTCATAAAGTACTACTAACACAGTGAACTTTACTCTCGGAGCACAACTCTCACAGTGAATATGACTCATAAAGTACTACTAACACAGTGAACATTACTCTCGGAGCACCTCTCTCAAAGTGAATATGAGTCATAAAGTACTACTAACAATGTGAACTTTACTCTCGGAGCACTACTCTCACAGTGAATATGACTCATAAAGTACTACTAAAACAGTGAACTTTACTCTCGGAGCACAACTCTCACAGTGAATATGACTCATAAAGTACTACTAAAACAGTGAACTTTACTCTCGGAGCACAACTCTCACAGTGAATATGACTCATAAAGTCCTACTAATACAGTAAACATGACTATCTGTATCAGAGCACAACTCTCACAGTGAATATGACTCAAAAAGTACTGATAACACAGTGATCTTTACTCTCGAAGCACAACTCTAAAAGTGAATATGACTCATAAAGTTCTAGTAACACAGTGAACATAACTCTCGGAGCACAACTCTCACAGTCAATTTGACTCATAAAGTACTACTAACACAGTGAACATTACTCTCGTAGCACAACTCTCACAGTGAATATGACTCAAAAAGTACTACTAACACAGTGAACATTACTCTTGGAGCACTTCTCTCACAGTGAATATGACTCAAAAAGTACTTCAAACACAGCGAACATGACAATCAGAGCACAACTCTCACAGTGAATATGACTCATAAAGTACTACTAACACAGTGAACTTAATTCTCGGAGCACTTCTCTCACAGTGAATATGACTCATAAAGTACTACTTACAGATTGAACATGATCACAGAGCACTATCCACACATTGAGTTAGTCTCATGGAAAACTACAAACATATTGAATACGACTCACGAAGCACTTCTCACACAGTGAACATGACTCATGAAAAACTACTAACACGGTGAACATGAAGTCCTCGCGGAGCACCACTCACATAGTGAACATCACGCCCGATTCACAACTCACACAGTAAACATGACTCACAGAGCACTACTCACATATAGAGCACTACTAATACACTTAACTCCAACGACAACTTAAATACAAGTACAGTTGGCCCAATGCATACTTGGCAATGTTGTGGTTGGTTTGGTAATGCTATATATTGACAAAATTAAATAATCCTAGTTGGTCCATGGTTGGTCATGTTCATGTGGTGATCCGTGGTGGCACAGTGTAAGTAGTGTCTCAATGAATTTTGTTTCACGTGTGAGTATTGTTTTGTGGGTCCTGTTTATTGTGTGTGAATATTCTATGGCACATGTTTAGTGTGTAAGTCTTTTTCACTGTGTGAGTTGTGAATAAGTGACTTTTGTGTGTCAGAGTTGTATATCCTGTGTGTGACTAGTGTTCTGTTGTTAAGGTTTGTGTGTCAGGTCATTTTGTTGAGAATTGTTCTTGGTTGTGTCACGTCCAGGTTAAGTGGGGTGTATTTAGTCTGTGAGTGTGTATGTCTGCGTCAGAATTCTGGTGTGTTCTGGTTAGTTGTTCAGAAAGTGTTTATGTGCGTCAGTAGTCTGGTTAGTAATCGTCAATTGTATCTCAGGTCAGTAGTGTGAGTAATGTCATGTGTGTGTCAGGTCAGTTCTGTGAGTAGGGTCCTGTGTGCGTCATGCCAATCTGTGAGTAGTGTCATGACTCATAAAGTACTACTAATACAGTAAACATGACTATCTGTATCAGAGCACAACTCTCACAGTGATTATGACTCATAAAGTACTACTAACACAGTGAACATTACTCTCGGAGCACAACAACTCTCACAGTGAATATGACTCAAAGAGTACTTCAAACACAGCGAACATGACAATCAGAGCACAACTCTCTGAGTGAATATGACTCATAAAGTACTACTTACACAGTGAACATTACTCTCGGAGCACTACTCTCAAAGTGAATATGACTCATAAAGTACTACTAACACAGTGAACTTTTCTCTTGGAGTAAATATGACTGTGTTTCAGTTTAGTTGTGTGAGAAGGGACCTGTGTGCGTCATGATAGTCTGTGCGTAGTGTCATGACTAATAAAGTCCTACTAATACAGTAAACAGTATCCTGTTATCAGACCTTACTCTCACAGTTGAAATCATTTCAAGTTTTTATTTTTTCCATCACATGACTCAACAAGAGATAATGAGAGAGCGACCAGTGATCTTGGAATGTCTTGATCTAAGCACAATTTTCGTTCTAAAACGATACAAATTCAGTAAACTATAAGATGAGATATAATGACTCTTATCAATAGTACAGACTCTTGACAAAAATAAGTGACATTGATACCCATTATTAGCACGTACTCTACTCAGCACTACGGTAAAATCTGAAATGATCTTCACATATAAAGTAATAGAAGAGATACTTCACTCTGAATTGAGGAATCATACTCTGAGCTCGGAGTCTACAATCCTTGACACCAGGTGGGAGGCGGAATTAATGATACTCATTACTTAGTAGTACTGCAACACAAGAGAGCTGTGAAACATGAACATTGCGACTGGAAGTGGTGAATCTCTACATAAATATCTCACATCAATGTACTTACTTGTGAAGACTCAGGGTTGATACTTAATTTAGGAAAGGCATCCACTTCTACGATCAATGGGAAGACTGAACAAACATTGTTATCATACTTATCATACAAAATAATTTTATCATCCCAGAATGATCATTAAATCCTTTGAAGACTTGAAGGCATTGATCAAGTAAGTGCCATTATCCACACATGAGTATTAATTGCATCAAGGACACATATCATAACGAGATTTGATATATACAGCACTGAGAGAGACACATGTGTCTCTATGAGTCCCCACGAGAGAGATCTATTTGGAATAAAAATCGTACGAACAACACTGTTGTGAGTATCTCATAGCGCGATGATCGACTTCGACTAGTATGGAATGCACATCTAGCGCGCGCGCGTATTATACAACTCGACAAAGTTCTTGCGACACACAGTTGACATATGAATAGCTGCATCGGCTGACAACTTACTAATACAATATATTAGAGATGCACTTAACAACCTTAAACAACTCGCATGACAAATTAAAATTACACGAGTCACTATGCTTTGTGATCACTGCGCAAAGTGAGCATTCTTGATCATACTTGGAGTTGTCCGTTTGGTGTTTCAAGATAGACATTCTTAATATCTTATGTTTGTATGATCATATCAAAACTTTGAATCGTTAGTTTTTCCAGTTATGGATTCAATGTTATCAGGGTTTATGGTGTCTCCGGTCGTTGGTGACATATAGTAGTTAGTGAGCTACACACACGGTTTTTCACGTGTGAGTTAGTGTTGTTGTGACGTCCTGTTAAACTGTGTTTAAAAACGTACTGTACTTCCATGAAATAAGATTTCCGACGAGCAAGTTAAAAAAGTTAGTCTGTTCTTTACGCGCGTAGTGGCATGTTCGTCGTCGATACTTTATATTCGCCGCGAATATTGTCACTTAATAACAAATCGCGAACATTCTAGCTTTCAACCAAATATAACATAAAAAGTGAAGAAATATTTATTATAATCTACTTACTACAAAACAACATATAAACAAATGTGTTAGAAGAAATGTGTATAAGAATATTTATGTATGTTATTGATACTTGCTTTTTGCACGTGATCACTGAAATAAGAAAATAAAGTTATATGTAATTAGACATGCTTTATTGACGGTCACTTGCTTAGTCATACTGGGCTTCTCCCGTTGACAAACGCATTTACAGTATTGCGAACATTGAATGACTTGGATTTTCATTTGCTTGGAGTAGGTTTAATCCTTTGTAAAAAAGTACAATCGCGATCAAGTGCTACATTGATAAACAGCTGTTATGTTGTTTATAATGAAAGCTATACTATCAGTCCGATAATGTTAAGAAAATACGTATCGACATTTTGGAGATAAAGTCAGTTATGACTCAATGAGAATAAAAAGCTAACGGGTCTGACTAAATCTTACTTATAATTACACAATGAACAAGGTAAGGAAATATGAAAGTGTTTCACGGAAACAACCGTCCTTTGTTCGACTAGATTGAAAATGTGCGACTTGTCAAAAAAATAAAATAATTAAAAGCACCCAAAAGGACAAGAGGTAAATGCAACAAAATGCGTATACTCTTATACACAAATACTTGCTGGATGTGAGGGCGTAGCGACTTAAGCTTCGCCTAGATCGCGGTTTACTACATATCCGCGATTATGATTTGTCATCCGCAGATAAAATGCCGTGTGTATACGTTTGTGACAAAAAGCGAAAATTATTGTTATCCGCGAAACATTTTCAGGAAATACATGCTATTTCTTAGTGGACAGTTTAGTGTGTAGTCTGTTTCACGTGGTTGAGAAGCTTGTTTGAGTCATGTTCGGCTGTATCATTGGTAATTAGGAAAGTTTAGTGTATTAGTAGTAGGATCTATAATGTGAGTAAGGTGCTCTGGTGAACTCGAGTGAGTCATGTTTCACTTTGGGAAGTGATTGTGAATAGGTGACTTTTTTGTGTCGAGTGTATATCCTGTGTGTGACTTGTTGTCTCTGGTCTTAGGTTAAGGGTTGTGTGTCAGATACATTGTGTGAGAATGTGTCTTGTTGTGTCATCGTCAGGTTAGTGTGTCAGTAGTCTGTCAGTTGTGTCTTGTCTGATAGTCTAAGTACTGTGAGTGATGTCTTAGTTTGTGTCTAGACAGTTACTATGTGCGTACGGATGGCGTGTAGATGTTCTATGTATGTATCTCAGGTCAGTTGTGTTTGAAAGTAATGTCATGTGTTGGCAACGTCAGTTGGTGTGAAGGTAGGCGTACCGTGTGCGTCATTGCATGAGTCGAGTTACATGTGCAGTATTGAGTTCATGTAGTCTTCAATTCAGGTCTGTTTAAGTTATGTCTCACTTGTGTGTGTTCAGGTCAGGTTTGTGTTGAAGTATATGGTACATGTGTGTGTCAGGTCAGTTGTGTGAAGTTAGGAGCTCTGTGTGGCCATGTCAGGTCTCTGGTGTGTAGCGTCAATGTGTGCCCTTCATGTCTAGTGTATGTTGGAGTAGTGTCCTGTTTGTGTCAGTGATATGTGAGCTGTGGTGGAGCTATGTGTACTCTGCGTAGTGATGTCAGGTCTGAGTGTATGTGAAGTTTGTGTAGCTGTGTGTGTGTCAAGCATTTTGTGAGCATGTGTTCTGCTGGTGCTCAGTCATCGTGATGCCATAGTACCTAGCTGTTGTTCAATGTTCCCATAGAAACTCTGTGTGTCGATGCGCTCGCCATTACAAAGTCCGTTGTTATTGAATTTTAGCAAAATGAGTGTCAGTAATAAGGGATTGATACGAGGCGGATCGTACTCGTGCACCGCCCTAGATCTGAGTCCACAACAGTGTTACCTACTGCACCACAGCGCACCGCTCACTCAGTTTATAACTATTTGAGTGAATTCCCTATCACTGACATTATATCATTAGTAGTGCCAAGAAAAATGCGTTATACAATTTGAATTTCACACTCATGGTTTAATATAGCTATAAGGTCTTAAGTGTTTTACAATGGCTGATATTCGTATCCTTGCTCGAGGGTTTATGATAAAAAACTTTCACAAGTACATAAAAAATAAGTAAGACTGTTGACAAGCAATAAAACAAGAGCTGTCCGTAAGACAGCGCGCTCGACTTTTTTTATTGCTTGCCAATAAAAAAAGTTTTTGCAGTAAAAGGCAATACAAGAATCTCTGTATTTTTAAAGTGAACAATGGCATGAGCATTAAGATATTTAGTGAAGAATTATTTTACTGAATTGTGTGTGATACCCTTGAACACTGCAGCAAAGTTTGAAATGTTTAAGTCAAAAGAGGGCTGGTAAGAAAGAAGAAAAAAAACTGAGTTGAGCCTTAAATAAATTTAATAGTATTAAACCCACTTTGAGAGAATAAGGTATTTTTACAGAATTACCTTCTCCTGGACATGTTTGGGAATCATGATTGTAAACAAGTATTCCAACTTTCAAATTAATATCTCAAACAGTTCAGTCAAAAAGTGGACTGGGTACTAAAAACTTAACCAAGATTCTAAGTCGATAAAAGAGCCTTAATTTTTAAAACAAATCCTTGACAGAGTTACCTTTCTCTTGCGTACAGATGGGGGTAATTGATGTGAAATAGCATTAAAAGTTTCAAAGCAATATTCTCAAAGGGGGTTTAAGGCAATAAGTGGATTTACCCATATTCAATGTATTTTCTAAGTCAAAAAGGGGCATAATTCTGTCAAAAACCTTGACAGAGTTATGTCCTCTTGTCTGTTGATGAAGGTCGTGATGGTAAACAAGTATGGGTCCCAAAAAGCAAATTAGCCACTTGTTCCGTTAATTATTTTTCATAGTCAAAAAATGGGCCACAATAAGTTTAGCTGAAACCAAAACTTGTTGTTCATGATACATTAAAAACACATACCTGGTGAGAAGGTTTGAGACAAGTCAATTTTTTTAAATCTAGTTTCACTAATTAAAAATAGTTCTGTTGGCGGAAATTAGGTGAAAAAAGTTAAAGCAGCATACCACCAGACTCATGCTAATTTTCAGGAACATTTTGAAAATGATCTATAAATTAAAGTAAATTATTTTCAAGTGAAAAAAGAATGCAATTAACATATTGCAAACAACACTTTCAATCCACGTAATTTACCAAATAAACGTCAAAATAGGCAAAATAAGCCCTTAATGCGTTTGTCACGCAAAATAGTTTTATTTTTATTAAAATCTTAGTAAATACTATCTCAAGTTATAATACTTTAAAATACTTTTTTCCACGAAGCTTCAATCTGTTCAAATGACACAACATAACTTTGCGAAGACGAAAGTTAATGCGGTTCTGGCATTGTCTCTGGGGCCACCACCAACTGTCTTATACTGCCGTAAAGGAGAAGCTCTAAACTTACGAACAAGCCATTGTTTAGAGATACCAGTGCATCGAGTCACAACCAATAAGCTGCAAAACATAGGGGTTGCGCTAGGTGTAAATGTTTCACGGTGGTGAACATACGTCCATTTATGCGTTCTCTTGCTTTTGTACGATTTGTCACCGGCTTCTATACATACATGTACACAGTGAGTGTTGAAGAAAAGTTTTCAGAGGTCCTAAAAAATTACATTTTTACATAAATAAGTATTGATTTTTCATTTACACCATTTTCACGGATCATTCCATATACATGTATATATATGTATATATATTTTTTACCTAGTCAAACATGTTCAATCACACGTCATGCATAAAAATGCATACTGATGTAAAATCATGAAGCTTCTATCTTTAAATAATCAGAGTGATGAGTGAAAACTTATATTATTTTCCTTGAGGTAAAATATATAACAACATTGTTTTCTGATATACATGACCCTTGTTCTACCGACAATTGCCAACAAAATCAAGAATTGAGTTCAAATAAACTTAATCAATTAGGATATTCTACGTCATCGCGCACCTGCAAAATGAAGGTAAAATATGCTTTTATAGAATGTAGCGCACCAAAGACTTGCTTTTAAATAGTACTTGATATAATTTTCAGAAACGTTTAAAAAGTTTTACTGCCTAGTTTAATCCTTAAAACGGGATAAAGCTTTTTTCCTAAATGCGCCGACTCTGATTCCCAAACAAAATTTATCCCGTTTTCAGGTAAAAAGTCCGATTGGGAGCATTGTGCAGGTGCGCGATGACGAAGTATCCTACTATTGTAAAGTTTTGCATTAATCGGTCGTACCATTATGATAGATAATGGGCTGTGTAACACCGCAAAACGTCCGTACCGCAAAACGTACGTATATGGACGTTTTGCGGCGCATATCGTCCACATTTTTCTGGCGTACATTTTGCGGCAAAAAGGCATGGTCCTGTCGCATAACGTCCATATTCTGAGGTTTATATAATTTTCGTTAATTTTAACCAGTTATTATTAGTTATTATTGTGTGTTAATTTTAGCTCACCTGAGTATGCGCCTGTCTGTCTGTCCGTCCAAATTTAGCTTGTTACCACTCTAGCATCCACATACCCTAAGCGATATGTGCAGAGTTATCTGCCCTTGAATTACAATATCTATTATATTTCACATTGTTATCACTCCAACGCTTTCATTTCTTCTTCAATCTTGACAATTTTCAACAGAATATCTATGACCATAAAATATCAACAAAGTTAGATTATAGGCTAAATCTAACAAAAAAAAACAACAACAAAAACGCACTATATTTCACCTTGTTAGTGCTTTCGTTTCTTCTCCATTCTTAAAGTTTTTATACAGAATATGTATAACAATAAGGTCTAGATCAAGTTCATTTATGAGCTAAAACGACTGAATATGTCAAGAGTTATTTGCCTTTGAATAATAAAAATAAAGACATATTTTAAAGTCAAATTATTGAATTGTGATATTCTGCCATTTCTTTGTTATCAATGATCAGATGTCATTCATACATTTATGACAGGACGGACATCTTGAAAAGTTCAACTATAATATTGACCTTGAAATGACCTTGACCTCAAGGTTACTATATTTTTTGCTTAAATTACCACATCTTTGTCATTTACAGATATTTGGATATTGATGACCATTTCATACGTAGAATTGAGTACTGATATCAGTTACCCATGCAGATTCTGACCAAGTACATGAAAATGTACTTGCCTTTTATTTGTAACATTCAATGCCTTTAAAGGCAGGTGGGCGATATAAGGCCACCATGACCTTTTTGCTTTGTTCAATTATAAAATAACATTGTTCAATTATAAAATTACATTATGGCATTCAAACAAAACGATTTGCACTCTTGCTCAAATATGACTAGGCGGCTAAAGCCCCTCCCCCATCACAACAATAGCTCTATCACTCAGATATGACAAGGCGGCTAAAATCTCCCTCCCTCGACAAAAGCTCTCTCTCTCTCTAATATGAATAGGCGGCTAAAAGCAATACCATCCCCCCCGACAAAAGCTCTCTTGCTCGACTATGACTAGGCGACTTAAAGGCCCCATCTCAATACATGACAATATAGCTCTCTCGCTCAAATATGACTACGCTGTCAAAAGCCCCAATCCATCCCCCGTAAAAATGAACGGTAGAACCAAACCTCCATAGTCAACAAGAACACAAAAAATAAATTTCCACTACTTGATGCAATTATATGAAAAGCTTTTGTCAAAGCAAAGCTTAATTTTAATATTTTTGTCATTCACTCAGTCCAATCCCCGGTCCGTCCGTCCGTATAGCCGTCCTTTTCTGTATGTCTATAAGATTACATTTATTTCAATATCATCGTTTTTTTATCTCTGCTGCTGCTGCTGCTGCTTTGTTCCATTCCATAAAAAGATCTATTCGAAAAAATTCGGTTTAAGCATATTTCTTTTTTTTTTTAAATAAAAAAAGGTCAGAATTATATAGGATCACAAAAATATTGCACTTTAATGTTTATTTCGTCATATCTTTACCTGAAACAATATGAAAGTGACAGAACCAATAAAAGTAACGTTTATAATGAATATATTTTAATACAGAAAATATGGACGATATGCGACGCAAAGGCACACTCTCGCCGCAAAACGTACCAAGTACGATATGCACCGCAAAGCGTCCACATGTGTACGATATGCGCCGCAAAACGTCCACACACGTACGTTTTGCGGTACGGACGTTTTGCGGTGTTACAGGGCTGTGCAAGTTGTTCAGTTCTTACACAGTTAACATAAAGCAAGAGACATATTACAATTTACAACGTATTTCTTACATAAAATTATCATTGTCTCCAGCTGAAAGTTATCATCAAAGAGTTTACACTTTGTAATCAGTAAGATAGGATGTCATCGAGCACATAAAAGTTTATAATAAAACAAACTAAGAAAAAAAACTGAAACAAATATTCGTAGGCTTTTTGTGTGTTTAGAGTAAAAAGTTAACATTGGTAAAGTTGCAATAAGTAAGTAAAAAGTTAGGATGGCAACACTAAAGTTGCATTTAGAAAGTATGAAGATAGGATGGCACCAAGCATGATGTATTTTTGGGGTAATATGTCCTCCATACGTAACTTTATTTCAATTTTGATCAACCTGTAATTTATTTAATGTTTGCACAATTTAAAGTTTAGTTTATAAAGGTTAAGCAAAATTGAACGTATTTGATTTTTAACTAGCATTGAACAGTTTGAATTGTATTATCATTTTTATTCTTTTTGAAGCTCGGAATTCCATTCGCAACATTTATAACAATTTTGTCTCATTTGTATATAATATTATATATTTGTTAGTTGCAATTCTTATTTATCACCCTATCTTATTTATCACCCTATTTACGACGTTATTGTCTTTAATATTTTAATTTGTTAAATGCAAATGTGTGTAAAACTAAAAGTTCTCAATAGCATTATGTAAATGAAATTCACGAGGAACTAAATCCAGTTCGTTGAAGAATATCTAAATAATAAATAAAAGAAAAATGCCTTTTAAAGGATTCGAACCAGGGTCTCTACACTTACGAAACGATCTACCACTACGCTATTACGCCGAACTGATAAAAAAAGAGTAATTGATTACATGGATTAGGTGGTTGATAAATAGTATGCTGTCATATAAGAATTATCGACACCCCTATTTTCATGGAAGTCAATATTGATGTAAACAGATAATGAAAGGAATAGCGAATTCGAGTTGTACGAATGTGACACCGAAAATGTCACAGGAACTTGAAACAAACTATTTTTAATGTTCTATTTGGGCTATATACTCTAATAATACTTATTAATAGCCCAAATAGAACATTAAAGATAGTTTGTTTCAAGTACATTTTTGTACATTATTATAGTATATAGCCCATATAGAACATTGAAGATAGTTTGTTTCAAGTACCTTATTATAGTATATAGCCCATATAGAACATTGAAAATAGTTTGTTTCAAGTTCCTGTGTCTTATTATAGTATATAGCCCATATAGAACATTAAAAATAGTTTGTTTCAAGTACATTATTATAGTAAACAGCCCATATAGAACATTAAAAATAGTTTGTTTCAAGTTCCCTATCATAGTATATAGCCCATATAGAACATTAAAAATAGTTTGTTTCAAGTTCCTGTGTCTTATTATAGTATATAGCCCATATAGAACATTAGAAATAGTTTGTTTCAAGGACCTTATTATAGTATATAGCCCATATAGAACATTAAAAACAGTTTGTTTCAAGTTCCTGTGTCTTATTATAGTATATAGCCCATATAGAACCAAAAAAATACTTTGTTTCAAGTACCTTATTATAGTATATAGCCCATATAGAACAATAACAATAGTTTGTTTCAAGTACCTTATTATAGTATATAGCCCATATAGAACATTAAAATAGTTTGTTTCAAGTTCCTGTGTCTTATTATAGTATATAGCCCATATAGAAAATATAGTATATAGCCCATATAGAACATTAAAATAGTTTGTTTCAAGTTCCTAATTATAGTATATAGCCCATATAGAACAATAAAATAGTTTGTTTCAAGTACATTATTGGATTATAGTAAACAGCCCATATAGAACATTAAAAATAGTTTGTTTCAAGATCCTTATCGTAGTATTTAGCCCATATAGAACATTAAAAATAGTTTGTTTCAAGTTCCTGTGTCTTATTATAGTATATAGCCCATAAAGAACCAAAAAAAAATACTTTGTTTCAAGTACCTTATTATAGTATATAGCCCATATAGAACAATAAAAATAGTTTGTTTCAAGTTCCTGTGTCTCATTATAGTATATAGCCCATATAGAACATTAAAGATAGTTTGTTTCAAGTACCTTATTATAGTATATAGCCCATATAGAACAATAAAAATAGTATGTTTCAAGTACCTTATTATAGTATATAGCCCATATAGAACATTAAAAATAGTTTGTTTCAAGTTCCTGTGTCTTATTATAGTATATAGCCCATATAGAACAATAAAAATAGTTTGTTTCAAGTACCTTATTATAGTATACAGCCCATATAGAACAATAAAAATAGTTTGTTTCAAGTACCTTATTATAGTAAACAGCCCATATAGAACAATAAAATAGTTTGTTTCAAGTACATTATTATAGTAAACAGCCCATATAGAACATTAAAAATAGTTTGTTTCAAGTACATTATTATAGTAAACAGCCCATATAGAACAATAAAATAGTTTGTTTCAAGTACATTATTATAGTATATAGCCCATATAGAACAATAACAATAGTTTGTTTCAAGTATATTATTATAGTATATAGCCCATATAGAACATTAAAATAGTTTGTTTCAAGTTCCTGTGTCTTATTATAGTATATAGCCCATATAGAACAATATAGTATATAGCCCATATAGAACATTAAAATAGTTTGTTTCAAGTTCCTAACTATAGTATATAGCCCATATAGAACAATAAAATAGTTTGTTTCAAGTACATAATTATAGTAAACAGCCAAGATAGAACATTAAAAATAGGTTGTTTCAAGTACCTTATTATAGTATATAGCCCATATAGAACAATAAAATAGTTTGTTTCAAGTTCCTGTGTCTTATTATAGTATATAGCCCATATAGAACCAAAAAAATACTTTGTTTCAAGTACCTTATTATAGTATATAGCCAATATAGAACAATAAAAATAGTTTGTTTCAAGTTCCTGTGTCTCATTATAGTATATAGCCCATATAGAACATTAAAAATAGTTTGTTTAAAGTACCTTATTATAGTATATAGCCCATATAGAACATTAAAAATAGTTTGTTTAAAGTACCTTATTATAGTATATAGCCCATATAGAACAATAAAAATAGTTTTTTTCAAGTACCTTATTATAGTATATAGCCCATATAGAACATTAAAAATAGTTCGTTTCAAGTTCCTGTGTCTCATTATAGTATGTAGCCCATATAGAACATTAAAGATAGTTTGTTTCAAGTACCTAATTACAGTATATAGCCCATATAGAACATTAAAAATAGTTTGTTTAAAGTACCTTATTATAGTATATAGTCCATATAGAACAATAAAAATAGTTTGTTTCAAGTACCTTATTATAGCATATAGCCCATATAGAACATTAAAAATAGTTTGTTTCAAGTTCCTGTGTCTCATTATAGTATATAGCCCATATAGAACATTAAAGATAGTTTGTTTCAAGTACCTAATTATAGTATATAGCCCATATAGAGCAATAAAAATAGTTTGTTTCAAGTATATTATTATAGTAAAAAGCCAATATAGAACATTAAAAATAGTTTGTTTCAAGTTCCTGTGTCTTATTATGGTATATAGCCCATATAGAACAATAAAAATAGTTTGTTTCTAGTACCTTATTATAGTATATAGCCCATATAGAACAATAGAAAAAGTTTGTTTCAAGTACCTGTGTCTTATTATAGTCCTGTGTCTTATTATAGTATATAGCCCATATAGAACTATAAAAAGAGTGTGTTTCAAGTACCTTACTATAGTATATAGCCCATATAGAACAATAAAAATAGTTTTTTTCAAGTACATTATTATAGTAAAAAGCCCATATAGAACATTAAAATAGTTTGTTTCAAGTACCTGTGTCTTATTATGGTATATAGCCCATATAGAACAATAAAAATAGTTTGTTTCTAGTACCTTATTATAGTATATAGCCCATATAGAACATTAAAATAGTTTGTTTCAAGTACCTGTGTCTTATTATAGTATATAGCCCATATAGAACAATAAAAATAGTTTGTTTCAAGTACCTTATTATAGTATATAGCCCATATAGAACATTAAAAATAGTTTGTTTCAAGTTCCAGTGTCTTATTATAGTATATAGCCGATATAGAACATTAAAAATAGTTTGTTTCAAGTACCTTATTATAGTATATAGCCTATATAGAACATTAAAAATAGTTTGTTTCAAGTACCTGTGTCTTATCATAGTATATAGCCCATATAGAACATTAGAAATAGTTTGTTTCAAGGACCTTATTATAGTATATAGCCCATATAGAACATTAAAAACAGTTTGTTTCAAGTACCTTATTATAGTATATAGCCCATATAGAACATTAAAATAGTTTGTTTCAAGTTCCTGTGTCTTATTATAGTATATAGCCCATATAGAACAATATAGTTTATAGCCCATGTAGAACATTAAAATAGTTTGTTTCAAGTAGCTTATTATAGTATATAGCCTATATAGAACAAAAAAAAAATAGTTTGTTTCAAGTTCCTGTGTCTTATTATAGTATATAGCCCATATAGAACATTAAAATAGTTTGTTTCAAGTACCTTATTATAGAATATAGCCCATATAGAACATTAAAATAGTTTGTTTCAAGTACCTTATTATAGTATATAGCCCATATGGCACATTAAAAATAGTTTGTTTCAAGTACCTTATTATAGTAAACAGCCCATATAGAACATTAAAATAGTTTGTTTCAAGTACCTTATTATAGTATATAGCCCATATAGAACATTAAAATAGTTTGTTTCAAGTACCTTATTATAGTATATAGCCGATATAGAACATTAAAATAGTTTGTTTCAAGTACCTTATTATAGTGTATAGCCCATATAGAACAATAAAATAGTTTGTTTCAAGTACCTTATTATAGTATATAGCCGATATAGAACATTAAAATAGTTTGTTTCAAGTACCTTATTACAGTATATAGCCCATATAGAACATTAAAATAGTTTGTTTCAAGTACCTTATTATAGTATATAGCCCATATAGAACATTAAAATAGTTTGTTTCGAGTACCTTATTATAGTATATAGCCTATATAGAACATTAAAAATAGTTTGTTTCAAGTTCCTTATTATAGTAAACAGCCCATATAGAACATTAAAATAGTTTGTTTCAAGTACCTTATTATAGTATATAGCCCATATAGAACATTAAAAATAGTTTGTTTCAAGTACCTTATTATAGTAAACAGCCCATATAGAACATTAAAATAGTTTGTTTCAAGTACCTGTATTATTATAGTATATAGCCCATATAGAACATTAAAAATAGTTTGTTTCAAGTACCTGTAAAGATTATAGTATATAGCCCATATAGAACATTAAAATAGTTTGTTTCAAATACCTGTAAGGATTATAGTATATAGCCCATATAGAACATTAAAATAGTTTGATTCAAGTACCTGTAAAGATTATAGTATATAGCCCATATAGAACATTAAAATAGTTTGTTTCAAGTACCTTATTATAGTATATAGCCGATATAGAACATTAAAATAGTTTGTTTCAAGTACCTTATTACAGTATATAGCCCATATAGAACATTAAAATAGATTGTTTCAAGTACCTTATTATAGTATATAGCCCATATAGAACATTAAAATAGTTTGTTTCGAGTACCTTATTATAGTAAACAGCCCATATAGAACATTAAAATAGTTTGTTTCAAGTACCTTAATATAGTATATAGCCCATATAGAACATTAAAATAGTTTGTTTCAAGTACCTTATTATAGTATATAGCCTATATAGAACATTAAAATAGTTTGTTTCAAGTACCTTATTATAGTATATAGCCTATATAGAACATTAAAAATAGTTTGTTTCAAGTACCTTATTATAGTATATAGCCTATATAGAACATTAAAAATAGGTTGTTTCAAGTACCTTATTATAGTATATAGCCTATATAGAACATTAAAAATAGGTTGTTTCAAGTACCTTATTATAGTATATAGCCCATACAGAACATGTTACAGTGAGGCAGTCCATTTTAAAACCTCAAAGGTTTTTTCTGCTTTTATTGTCTCAATACATGATTTTCAGTAAAGATTTTCTTTCTTTTATACCTTGTACATGTTGTATGAAAATGATTATTTCAGTCATTTTGCATAATTTTAGGATCGATTGCTGAAATGTTACTGTTGTCGATAAAATAATATGTTACAGAAATGAATGACGTGTGTTCTCTTTCTCTAGGATATAAACATTTCTGAAGAAAGAACGAAACCCTTGTTCGTTTTAAATATTTTTCAATGTGTGATATGTTTACTTTGTTGACAGTTATTTTATACTGTGCTATTATAGCCAATCTTTTTGAGCGGTTTTAACCATTGTTGACTAGTACTATAAGGTGATAATACATAGTTGAGAACAATGCTGAATTCTATCGAACGAATACATTGCTGTCAAAAACTGTATTGGACGAGTCGTACTTTGGTGAGTACAATACTGAATTATATTGCACAAATACATAGCTGTCACAAATAGTATTGGACGAGTCGCTTACCGTGTTTTATAAAGGTTTTGCAGATGTATAGTAGTCCTATAGAATTAGCATTGTTTTTAACCATGTTAAATGACCTCTTTATTTCGCACCACAATTTTTAACTTTTTGACAAAACTTTGTTATTTCAATAACAAAAAGGATGTGATACGGATTTTGGACAATTTGATATTAGTTTGATATAGAACTTGACTGGTGCGACTTTTTCAGTCGTCACACCTTTACTGGCTTGAAAAAAGTCGAGGACCTTCTTACTTTTATTTTCATCTTACAAAACAGAAACTTCACTCCTTTATGAAAAATGACGATCATGTCTGAGACATAATTTACCATAGTTTTGACGTTCCTTTTCCTTTATTAAGCTATAACATACATTTATAAGCCTTTAAAATGAACACGAGTGTATTCTTTTAGAATGTATCTTAGCCGGTATCCATTGATTTCAGTATAATCCGTAGTCTTTTCGGTCCTTTTTACGGCATACTTTCTTATAACTGAGCTCTTAAATTTATTATGAAACGTGACAGATGTTACGCTCCCTTCGCAGCTCACTGAATACACTCACGGTACTTCAGACCGCTGCTTTGAAATGCGTCGATTCATGATATTGACCTTTACAGTGAACTTTGAACGACCAATGAAAGTTTTCCAAATTCCAAATCACCCGAAAATCTTTATACGCATTTTCATTGAACAGATGACGTGTGTACCAAGAAGTGAGCGATAGTGGAACATTCGACCGATGCGCAGGAGAGTAGACAGATGTTTGATAATGTTGTTTTGCAGCCACGACAAACGGAAATTTAATCATAACCATGCATTACTTTATCATAAATGAACGTCTATTTGGTAGGTATATAGTTACCAACAACCTACTATACCTGGTAGTATGTTATTCCTAATTCTCAACTTATTAACAGGTGGTAGTTGGTAATTTAATCGACTATCACCAGCATGACATGTTAGAGCACAGCATACATTTTAAAACACATTTGCCGTAGCTGCAAAATAACATAATCATACGTCTGTCAGGTTTTTAGCTCACCTAAGGACAATGTCCTTAAGGCGAGCTCTTTGTGATGGCCCATTTTCCGTCGTCTATCGTCCATGCGTCATTAATTTCTTTAAACAACTTCTCATCCTAAACCACTTGGCCAAATTTGTTGAAACTTTGCAGGGATGTTCCTTGCATAAAGCTCTACCAAAGTTGTTCAAATAATTAAATTCTATAAAGAACTCTGTTTGCCATGGCAACCAAAAAAATCTTCTTGTAAAAATCAAAAGAGCTAGAGCTGAGATATTTGGCATGAAGCATCTTCTAGTAGATATTTACCAAGTTTGTTCAAATAAAAGCCCTAGGGTCAAAATTGACTCCGCCCCAGGGGGTCTTTGAATTTCCTTATTTGTATATAGTAAAAACTTTAAAAATCTTCTTGTGAAAATCCAAAAAAGCTAGAGCTTATATATTTTGCAAAAAACATGTTCTAGTGGCTGTCTACCAAGTATGTTTAACTGAAAGCCCTAGGGTCAAAATTGGCCCCGCCCCAGGGGTCATTGATTTTCCTTATATGTATATAGTAAAAATTTGAAAAAGCTTCTTGTGAAAATCCAAAAGCACTATAGATAAGATATTTGGCATGAAACATCTTCTAGTGGATTTCTACCAAGTTTGTTCAAAGAAATGCCTTAGAGTCAAAATTGGCCCCGCCCCAGGCGGTCATTGATTTTCCTTATATATACATGTATGTATTAAAAACTTAAAAAATCTTAAAGAGGTAGAGCTTAGATATTTAGCATGAAACGTGTTCTTGTGTATGTCTACCATGTTTGTTAAAATAAAAACCCTAGGATCAAAATTAACCCGGCCAAAGGGAATCGAAGTCGACAGTTCAATCCCCAGCCAGGTCAATGTTTGTTTTCCTTCTCTTTTTCTGTCATCTTTTTATTAGTTCACCTCTCACTTAGTGACAGGCTGGACTGTGTAATAAAATGGTGGCCAAAGCTTAAATTAGAAAACAACAACATCTTAACTACATCTAAACCACTGGTTCATTTTTGAAATAAATTTACACAACAATTTTCTTGGTGCCCTCGTATAAGCATAACATATGTTTCAGAAAGAATATATAGAGGAATATATGCAATATCAGAATTACCAACTACCTTGTAGTATGTATTTGAGTATTTGCGCGAATACCCATTTGGATTCCCTGCTGGACATAGCGAAACAGGGAGTTTCATTGTTGAAAACACACATCTTTCTTGTTATATATCCGTTATATTTATTCCGGGAAAGTGCTTTCTGTTTTGAGGGGAAGCGTGCAATGTCATATTTTTTACTTTTTTTTCTGAAAATTATTTTCTGTTTTTTGTTGTTGCTTTTTTAGAGAAATGCATGTAATGTTTTCTGTAAACAACTTCCCTCTAGTAGGTAGTTGGAAATTCGTGCGAATAACCAACTTGATCCCTTCTATTATTATATGTTTAAAAATATATGATGTGTTCTAATTAAGTTACCAACTACAACCAGTTAAATAGCACGAAATTACGAATAACTTACTACCAGCTAATAGGCAGTTGGTAATTCGAATATCCAACTACAAACTACCTACCAAATTGACGCTTGAAAGAACGTTGTATTTTACAGATTTTTTTTTCACTTAGATATCACATTTTCTTTTGTCTTTTCTTTGTTGTCGATTTAATACAGACTTATATCAACGGAACACATGAAACTATTGAACTGTTCCGTGAAACAAAGCATTTTAATAAGTTGTAAATCTGTGAGACATTTTTCATTTATTCTCTGCTCTTCGTCCATGATTTTAGCTTGTCTATCTTCCGATAGAAACCGACGCGTATTCATATAGAAAAAAGGGAAAGCAAAATTGACCGTATAAAAGCCGTTTTAGGTTGAGTTTGAAAGCTTATATATGTTATTGAAAAAAGCAGGGTCTGCTTCTTTATTACAACTTCACAAATTACATGTTTCCATTTCTGATCAATGTCTTAAGGTCTAGACCTTAAGACATTGATCAGAAATGGAAACATGTAATTTGTCTAGTCTGGACAGAAAATGGCTATAATTATATGTGATTTCATCTAAGTTTCAACTTCGCAAAGTTATGTTAAGTCATCTGAACTGATAAATCTTCACGAAAAACAAGTATTCAAGAGATAAAATCACAGTCAAACCTGTGACCAAGGCTGACAGAGAAGAAACATAGCATGTCCTTTATAGACAAGTGTTTCTTACCTAGAAGATTCTCTATTATGTTTAAAGATTGGGTTGGTGTTTCAAGGAGCTCTGTAACACCGCACTTTGGGGTCAAACGCACTTTTGGGTCTAATTTCGACCCCAGGTACATATGCATTTTTTAACATCAGGCAAACACCGCACTTTGGGGTCAGAGAAAATTTATGTTCATTATGTTTAAATAATATAGTGTAGTCAAAACCAATGGTAAACAAAAAACAAGGTATTAAATAGACACAAAACATGTGCCCTGAATCAATAGGGGTTTAAATGGTCTTGATTAGTAATTGAAGAACTTTTACTAAATAAATCACCAAATAAGCTTTAAATATGTTTTTCTCAAATTTTCCATTTATTTTAAAAGAATGTACACCTTTCATTAACTCCATTGTTTTTAGCTTAATGCATCATTTTCCCGTTTGTTATTTACACTTTTTACAGAAATATGATAGTCTTAGCAGAGACAAAGGTATAAATTCTGGGTAATCTTAGTAAGACATTTCAGTAAAAAAAGTGCCTGATAATATGTTAAAATAGCCATTTATTTAGCTAAATGTGACACATAAGAAACTTGACTAGGTGTAGATGCGGCTTTAAGTAGTAGTCCGTACAGGCAGTACTAAAATATCAACTATTTAAGTAGTCGCACATTAAGAGCGGAGCTTCAGAATAATGTAAAATTCTCACTGGGGGTATAGAGGGGAGTGTTGGGTATCGATCCCCCCCAAGGGTTAAAAATAACATTTTAAAGGCCCATTATGCTTTTATTTGTTTTTCTTAAAAGCTTTTTTATTTTGATGTAAAAATACACATTGGTCAATTACCTGAACCATCCTTTTCATCTGTTGCTTTTTGACAATGATGAGTACAGTTATAGTGAATAAGTATTTTATATGGAAATACTACATTGTTTTGACTATTTTTATGAAAAATAATTTCACATTTATCGCTACTTTATTCAGGTAACAAGCATCTTACATTTCTCTGATACCATTGTTTTAACATTATAAAATTCATGTTTGCTCTTTCTAAAGAAGTATGTAAGATTTCCTATTAAAAAAGCCTCTGGCGAACGGTTGTTACGGAGCTTACAAAAACCCTTAAGTGTGTTGATAGCTTAATAATGTATTTGTAAAAAATCACTATTTATAGTCCGATCGAAAAACTTGATGTTTCACCAGAACATTGCAATAGAGTATATTTATAGTTCTTTGGAGAAAAAAAATATTAACTGCATTTTATTTCATTCCCAACATATTTAACATGGGGCTCAACATGGCACCAAAAGTTATCAAGTAAATGACCGACAGAACGGGATATTTTTCGCAGCATCTTTTAACTTTAGGAATACACAATTTCTGTACTAGAGTATTTTGAACGGTGGCATAAAAGTGACATCTGCAACTTTTTTTGTTTTTGATGTTTTTATGCCACCGCAGCATCTGCGATGCGGTGGCATATAGCGATTCACCTGTGTGTGTGTTTGTTTGTGTGTGTGTGTGTTATATAGATTATATAGTGAACTTAAAAAATCTTCTTGTGAAAAACCACTTGTCCAATTTCAACTAAACTTGGCAGGATTGATCCTTGGGTGAAGGGCTTCCAAAGTTGTTCAAAGAATTTCATTCCATGCAGAAATCTGGTTGCCATGGCAACCAAAAGGAATTATAAGAATAAATTTAAAAAATCTTCTTGTAAAGACCCAAAAGGCCTAGAGCTTAGATATTTTGCATAAGGCATTGTCTGGTAGACCTCTACCAAGATTGTTCAAATTATAGCCCTGGGGTCCAAATCGGCCCCGCCCCGGGGGTCATTGATTTTCACTATATGTACATATAGTAAAAACTTAAAATACCATCTTGTAAAGACCCAAAAGGCCTAGAGCTTAGATATCTTGCATAAGGCATTGTCTGGTAGACCCTTACCAAGATTGTTCAAATTATAGCCCTGGGGTCAAAATCGGCCTGCGCCGGGGGTCATTGATTTTCACTATATGTACATATAGTAAAAACTAAAAATACCTTCTTGAAAAGGCCTAGAGCTTAGATATTTTGCATAAGGCATTGTCTGGTAGACCTCTACCCAGATTGTTCAAATTATAGCCCTGGGGTCAAAATCTGCCCCGCCCCGGGGGTCATTGGTTTTCCTTATATGTATATAGTAAAAACTTATAGTAAACTTTAAAAACAATTCTTCTAGCAATTGACAAATGCTAAAGGTTAGATATTTTGCATGAAACATTGAGAAGTGAACTTCTAGCAAGATTGTTCAAATTATAGCCCTGGGGTCAAAATTGCCAGCGCCCCGGAGGTCATTGATTTTCAATATATACATAATATCAAAAAATCTTATTATCTGAAGGTTCAAGGCTTAGAGCTTTAATATTTGTTAAATGATATCATCTATAGGTACTCTACCAAAGTTGTTCAAATTTGTCTCTAGTGTCAAAATTAGCCCCGCTCCGGGGGCCATAGGTTTTCCTTATATGTATATAGTAAAAACTTAAAAAATCATCTTCTCTTCATTTACAAATGCTAGAGTTAAGATATTTTGCATGAAACATTGTGTAGTGAACCTCTAGCAAGATTTTACAAATTAAAGCCCTGGGGGTCAAAATTGGCCCCATCCCCAGGGGTCATTGATTTTCACTATGTACATATAGTAAAAAATTCTAAAATCTTCTTGTCTAAAGGTACAGGGCTTAGAGCTTTGATATTTGGTATATAATATCATCTATGGGTCCTCTACAAAAGTTGTTTTAATTATGCCCCTAGTGTTAAAATTGCCCTGCTCCAGAGGCGATAGTTTTCCTTATATGTATAAAATAAAAACTTGAAAAATTTTCTTCTCTGAATTGAAAAATCTTCTTCTTTGAATTGACATAGGCTAGAGGTTAAATATATGGCATGAGACTTTACGAAGTGAACCTTTACCAAGATTGTTCAAATTATAGCCATGGGGTCAAAATTGGTTCCGCCCCGGGGGTCATTGATTTTCATTATGTACATAAAGTAAAAAAACAAAAAATATTTTTGTCTGAAGGTACAAGACATAGAGCTTTGATGTTTGCTATATAATATCATCTATAGGTCCTCTACCAAAGGTGTTCAAATTTTCCCCTGGTGTCAAAATTGGCCCTGCCCGGGGGCAGTGATTCTCATTATGTACACATAGTAAAAGCAGAAAATAAAACAAATGTTTTCTGAATGGGAGAAAGCTACAGCTTAGATATTTGACTTGAAATGTTGTTTGGTGGACCTGTATCAAGATTGTTTTGAATTAAACCCTTGGGTCCAAAATTTTGCATTGCCCAAGGGGACAGTGACCTACTTTCTTGTCCTTTGATGTACAGCAATGAAATTTTGACCATGTGCACAGTTTTAGTTGTAAAATTGAACTTTGATATCAGGTGACCTAGATTTTGATGATGTGACCTACTTTCTTGTCCTTTGATGTACAGCTATGAAATTTGAACCAAAATTGTGCACAGATTAAGATGTAAAGTGAACTTTGATTTCAGCTGACCTAGATTTTGACAGTGTCTTACTGTGTTGTCCTTTGATGTAGTCATGAAATTTAGGTAGTGTGAAATATGACCTTCACCACCAAATTCACTAGACTCGCGTGCATTGATATATTCCTACTCTGATCTTTTATTAAATTAACAACAGATTTAACCACTAATCTGATAATAAGAATTAGATTATTTATAAGGTCAGGGATCTATACATTATGACAATCTTCAAAATTGTATAGAAACAAAAAAAAATCTGTTCCTACACTACTATTTAGTATTGTATTAATGCGGTGGCATAGCATTTTTCTCAAATGCAATCTTGTTTTTTTTTGCTTTTTTCTTTCGTACATATTTTTGAGTTTTTTTTGTTTGTCGCACCACGGATTTATAATATAAATCCGTGGTCGAACATATTTTTTTTTTAGTTTTGAATACATACTTTATTTTAGTTTTGCATACATAATTATTCTCTTTTAGTTTTGCATACATATTCTTTTTAGCTCACCTGAGCACAAAGTGCTCAAGGTTTTGTGCTCAAGGGTGAGCTTTTGTCATCACTCTGCGTCCGTCGTGCGTCTGTGCGTCGTGCGTCTTTCACAAAATGGCGTCAAACTTTTCAAACAACATCTCCTCCTAAACCACATGGCCAATTGCAACCAAACTTTACAGAAATGATCCTTAGGTAGACCCCTTTCAAAGTTGTTCAAAAATTTAAATTCCATTAAAAACTCTGGTTGCCATGGCAACCAATAGGAAAAACTTAAAAAATCTTCTTTAAAAAAACCCTAAGAGCTAGAGCTTAGATATTTGGCATGGAACATCTTCTAATGAGTGTCTATCAAGTTTGTTCAAATCAAAGCCCTGGGGTCAAAATTGGCCCCGTCCCAGGGGGTCATTGATTTTCCCTATATGCATATAGTAAAAACTTAAAAAATCTTCTTTTAAAGAACTCAAAGAGCTAGAGCTAAGATATTTAGCATGAAACATGTTCTAATGGGTGTCTACCAAGTTTGTTCAAATAAAAGCCCTGGGGTCAAAATTGGCCCCGTCCCAGGGGTCATTGATTTTCCTTATATGTGTATAGCAAACACTTAAAAATCTTCTTTGAAAAAAACCCAAATAGCTGGAGTTTAGATATTAAGCATGAAACATCTTCTAGTGAGTGTCTACAAAGTTTGTTCAAATAAAAGCCCTGGGGTCAAAATTGGCCCCGCCCCGGGGGTCATTGAATTTCCTGATATGTGTAAAGCAAAAACTTAAAAATCTTCTTTGAAAAAACCCAAATAGCCAGAGTTTAGATATTAAGCATGAAACATCTTCTAGTGAGTGTCTACCAAGTTTGTTCAAATAAAAACCCTGGGGTCAAAATTGGCCCCGCCCCAGGGGGTCATTGATTTTCCCTATATGCATATAGTAAAAACTTAAAAAATCTTCTTTTAAAGAACTCAAAGAGCTAGAGCTAAGATATTTAGCATGAAACATGTTGTAATGGGTGTCTACCAAGTTTGTTCAAATAAAAGCCCTGGGGTCAAAATTGGCCGCGCCCCTGGGTCATTGATTTTCCTTATGTGTATAGCAAAAACTTAAAAAATCTTTTTTGAAAAAACCCAAATAGCTGGAGTTTAGATATTAAGCATGAAACATGTTCTAGTGAGTGTCTACAAAGTTTGTTCAAATAAAAGCCCTGGGGTCAAAACTGGCCCCGCCCCGGGTGTCATTGATTTTCCTTATATGTGTATAGCAAAAACTTAAAAATCTTCTTTGAAAAAACCCAAATAGCTAGAGTTTAGATATTAAGCATGAAACATCTTCTAGTAAGTGTCTACAAAGTTTGTTCAAATAAAAGCCCTGGGGTCAAAACTGGCCCCGCCCCAGGGGTGTCATTGTTTTTAACTATATGTGTATAGTAAAAACTTAAAAAATCTTCTTTTAAAAAACCCAATGAGCTAGAGCTTAGATGTTTAGCATGAAACATCTTCTTATTGGTGTCTACCAAGTTTGTTCAAATAAAAGCCCCTGGATTAAAATTGGCCCTGACGGGGGGGGGGGGGTAGTAGATCATTGTTTTTCATTATATGTGTGTAGTAAAAACTTAACATTGTGAAACATCTTCTAATGGGTGTCTTCCAAGTTTGTTCAAATAAAAGCCCTGGGGTTTAAACTGGCCCCGCTCCGGGTGCCTTTATACAGGTGAGCGACCTCAGGGCCATCATGGCCCTCTTGTTTAGTTTTGCATACATATTTTATTTTAGTTTTGCATACATATTTTATTTGAGTTTTTTGTACATATTTTATTTTTTATTTTGTTTTTTACTTTTTTCGTACAAATTTTTACATGACGCCAAATTTGAATTGCAATGTAGAGGTTTGGATAATTACGCCATTTGTAAAACACCATTTGTAAACACCATCTGTAAATTACAGTACCCCATTTGCAAACGCCATAAGCAAATACCAACATTTTCATTTTTGGAGGTATCAAAAAGATAACAACACTTTTTAGTATATATACATATATATACATGTATATATTTTTTTCTAAATCAGTGAAATATAACGACCTATTTAGATCTTTTATTGTGCATTATTGTAATACACCAGTCATTTGTAACCACCTCCCTTGCCCCAGGGGGAGTGCGGGTTAAAAAGGAATCGTGTTTCGATGTATGCACTGTTCCGGGGCATAAGGCAGGAATATTATTATCTGAATATCCCCCGCAGGGCCAAGATTTTACCAGTCGTCGGCTTGGTTTAAAGTCAATGCCCCCGCTATTCTCAGGGAGTGGGGTTGAGTGGTGCATATTCATGGAATAATAACTGATAACCAATCAACAGCCCTTTCCAAATAGACACTACTATAATAGCATATAATAATTTACTGATTTAAAAAATGGGCCGAAAAAGGTCGGGCGAAACCAGACTTGCGCGGCCAAAAACGACTGGACCGATTCCAGAAAGGGGCCGAAATGTGACCAAACCACTGTGCTAGTTTTATACTCAACTATGGATTGTTATGAGATGTGAGGGCTGTTTTGTTGGCTAAAATATGTACGAAAAATAAGATATGTACGAAAATCTACAATAACATATGAATGCAAAACTCAAAAAAAGAAAAGAAAAAAAAATGAATGCAAAACTGAAAAAAAAAATATGTATGCAAAACTTAAATAAAAATATGTATGCAAAATTCATAAAAAAAATGCAAATGTCACTTTTATGCCACCGTAATTTTGTTATATGAACACAATTTTTGGATATTTCAAGTGGTAAAATTAATGAAACTTTTATCACTTAGGCATCATCAAAGTATTGACCGCCATCTTGAACTCCGCCTCAAATATTTCAATGTCGCAGATCGGAAATAAGTCAGTTCTCAGTATTTAAGCAGAACTCAGATTACACCTTTAGACCTCTGGAACCCAAAGTGCGTTGATATGTAGCATATTAACGCACTTTGGGGTCAATTTCTCGATTTTGACCACAAAGTGCGTTTGACCCCAAAGTGCGGTGCGAAGTTTAGCGCACTTTGGGGTCGGACCCCAAAGTGCGTTTGACCCCAAAGTGCGGTGTTACAGAGCTCCACTGAGGTCTGACAGGTAATTTTGTGTCCAAAAAAAATGTATAAAAATTTCCATACATATCACAAATATTATAACTAAAATAACAATAATTTACATTTTAACCAACCCTTTAAGGACAATTACGCTATAGAATACATTTTCACATTTGCTTTTGATGCATAAATGAAAGTTGGTTTTCCCAGACATGTACAGATTTACATGTACAAAATGTCTATTGATTTTTCTCAACACTCTAACCTCTCGTGTTTATATAACTTGAGTGTAACGAAGAAAAATTGTATAAAAGCTATTCAAACTAGCGATTTTGATGTCTTGAAAAATTAAACGCCAGCGAAATGGACATTTTCTAGACAAAACTACGGAATACCGTTAGGGCAATCGTGGTTATACTTTCTAATCCAGAGGGCGACAATGCGGGTGGTATGAAAATAAATACATGTTTTTCGTGAGTTGTGGTATTATTATATACTTTTTTTCTCTTTTTGACATAACAATTTGAAAGACTTGCCCTTAAATTTTGTATACCGGCTGAATCTAGAAGAAAGTACTCCGGCAAGACAAAAGTGTAAATACGGAAAATATGTTTCACTGTAGTAAAGAACAAATTTTTACAGTGTAAATACGTAAAAAAATAAATATACGGATTTCATTTCTAATATACATGTATATTATGTAAGATGTAGAATTTATTATATTTACTAATAGGGTGAAACAAATAAGATATGTACGTGTAAACTTAATTTTCTCTGCATATCTAATATACTAGTAAGTGGTCAGCAATTTTCAATATTAAGTTAACTGGTCAGCAGATTCTTCTAAATGTTTAACTGGTCAGCAGATTCTACAATACGTTTAAGTAGTTAGCAGTTTTTCGCATGACGTACAGTACGTTGAATCTTCTGACCATATAAAATAAGAAGAAAATACGGCAAAAAAACACACAAACAAAATTTCTTTTATATTTTAGTTTTTCAGCAGTGATTTGATTGGTTTGCGAGATGTAGAATCTTTTATATTTACTAACATTTTTATATAAATAAGAAATTGCTGGCAAAATAACATAATACTTCTCTAGATATCTAATTGGCCAACAGTTTTCACTATAAGTGTAACTGGTCTATAGATTTTACTATGTGTTTAACCCTTACCTCATATAGACGTGTTTTCACCCCGCCCCCCTACTAGTGGGGCGGGAAAAAAGATCTCTTGCTCATTCAAGATGGCCGCCATTTTCAAAATGGCCGAGGTCCCATTTGTCTCATGTGGGACAAATGCGACCGCATCGGTCTTACGTAAGACAAATGTGCTCCGAGACAAATGTGCTCTGTAAGATACTAAAGCATGTAGCATCACCTTGTGTCTTTATTAGCATATTTAATGAATCATGCTCATTGAGCCACCCAGGCTTATAGACTTGTATAGGAAAACACATAAAAACATCTAGTGCTAAACTATAATGACTACAACTAAAATATTTGGTTTATGTAGCATGATATAACATACATAAATTTGTATGATTCTCCTGCATTCTAATGTAACTGCAATGGATTTGCAATGGGCATCGCTAAATTTACACAAACTTATGTAATAAATATGTTTTCTCTAAACCTACAGTACACGAATCATAGACATTTATCATGTATCATCGTAATTTTGTAAAACTCTACAAATATTTGATAAATCATGGACAAGATGGTCAAAGTTAACCAAACATCAGAGGTCACTATGTTAATATGGACTCATATATGAATATGGTTTTTAAGCCCCCTCTCGCGAGAAATAATTTTTAGAAACTAGATATTGGGCAAGTTTCTAATACAATATTTCACAAATTATGTGTGTTATGACATAATTGACACGCTCAATATGATCTTATTACCACCTTTATTAGTCCCCTACCGGTTTACCGGAGGGGACTTTAGGTTTACCCTCCGTCCGTCTGTCCGTCCGTCTGTCTGTCAGTCCGTCCGTCCACAAAACTGGATCCCGCGATGACTTGAAAAGTACTGAAAATATTTTTATGAAACTTGATATATGGGTAGATGGCAGTCTGGAGATTATGCACGTCTTTTTCTTTTCTTCCTATGTTGATAATTCTGGTTGCTATGGCAACAAATAGACTGAAAATATGGCAAATTTTACACATAAACTGGATCCAATGTTAACGCAAAAAGTAATAGAAATATTTTTATGAAACTTGTAATATGGGTAGATGGCAGTCTGGAGATTATGCACGTCTTTTTCTTTTCTTCCTATGTTGAAAATTCTGGTTGCTATGGCAACACATAGACTGAAAATATGGCAAATTTTACACATAAACTGAATCCAGTGATAACTCAAAAAGTACTGGAAATATTTTTATGAAACTTGACATATGGGTAGATGGCAGTCTTGAGATTATGCATGTCTTATCTGTTCTTCCTATTTTGAAAAAATATTGGTTGCCTTGGCAACAAATAGGCTTAAAACATGGCAAATATAACAATATTTGTGATTAGCCAAAAAGAGCTGAAAATTTTTATGAAATTGCATCTTTAATTCAAGAGTTATCTCCTCTTTAAGAATTTTGCTTTTAAAAATGTTATATTTTGGTGACAGGGATGTTTCAAATATTAACTTTAGAGTGTCCTTCAGTCCGTCTGTCTGTCTGTTCATAAAAACTGTTTCCTGTGATCACTTTTAAAGAACTTTTCCAACAAATTTACTTAAAATGGAGAAAAATTGAAACATTAGTGAATGGCCAATGGCCCTTCAGAATGTTGATGGGGTTCTACCGGTAGGGGACTTATGGATTGCTTGCAATACTATGATAATTGCTTGTTAATTAAGACATCAACATTGATATTTTTACTATAATGTATGTCCAGACATTGAATAAAAAAATCATTTTCTAATTGTATTGGCTTTTAAGTCGTGTGTAAATAGCATAAATATAAAAATTGTGAAGGAGTTAACCTTACATTCATGTACATGTTTGCTATTTAAAATACGTTTAGTTGAGTTATTGTCTTCTTATATATCTTAACAATTAACAATTAATATAAATATCAAAGATATTGAAACAAGAAATACCAGGCAACCAAATTTAAAAAACTGAATGTTTACACAAAAATACCTTCATCCAATAAAAAGTACTTTTTAAGGTGGAACATTTGCATAAGAATTTATAGAAAGTAAAAAAAAAACAAAGAAATAGAATGAACTTACCTATTTTTATTTTGTTGTTTTAACACATCTGCGGATGTTTCTAAATTCAAAATTTCATCAGTTTCATGTTTAAATGTTGAATTCTGCTTAAGCCGGTGCTAGGGGGCGTGGACGGTAGTTTGCACTTGACAGTACCGTCCATGAACAGGCCCAATCAAACCGAGCCTGCAACATTGTCATTTTTGTCGTTTTGGGCGTTCTTTAGGGTTGCCGTTTCTCTCTATTCTTTTCTGTTACAATTACGGATAAATTTAGCCCACCCACTTTCACAAAATATAAAATCTACATATTTTATGTTTTTCTTACATTTTTACAATAAACACATGGTGTTAATTGAATGCCAAATACAGTGTAAGAAATAAAGTAACTTTCTTTTTTAATTTTGTGCATAAATTTAAAAAAGCAAATTAGAGAAATATGCAAAAATTTGAATTTTCTCTTGATATTTTTAAACATATTTTTCAGACAGTAAATTTTAAAAAGTTAACTTTCATTATGATTAACATATAATTTGATTATTTCTGATATGTTTAAACACTTTTTTATGGTAATAAACATAATTTGTGCAACAAATAATGCTTTAAAAATGATATAACAGTTTTGCACAAAATCGGTGGCCATATTTGACGCCATCTTGGATTCTGAAGAGGTATAAACGCGACATTTTGTTAGATTAAATTTTTGAAAAGGAGAAACTTTATCCATGCTTTGGTGTAAGTTTCAGGCCTGTAAAAAGAATTTGAATGAATGAGCTATTATGTATGTCGGATTAATATGGCGGCCATTTTGAAAATGGCGGCCATCTTGAAATAGCAGAGATATTTTATGGCCCACTTCACTTTTGAAATCTACATGGTCTAAAGATGGTTTCCGGAAAGTTTCATGCTTGTATCACCATTTGCACTATTTTCTCAATTTCCCGCCCCACTATACGAACAATGCCTTATTTAATCCACAAACATTTGAATTCGTTTGAGAAATGTTATTAAACAAGCGATCACTTTGTGTGTGTATTTGCGTATATTTATATTCGCCGCCGGTTTCCCATTTGGGCGAGTCATCCAGAAGAGTATTAGTCATTTTAGATTTTTGGAGGATAGTGCAATTACAGATACAGAAAGATTCCAGAAGCTTCTCCTGGTTCTTTAGCGTGCCAAGTGTTTATACATCAAGGGGGAGAATCACGCCGTTCGTTACCCAAACAAACAAGATGGCGGATGCAGCCAAAAAGTAGGTTTTACCCTTTTTTCTCTGAAATTCGTGATGTTCCAATGTAAAGGTACATATAACAACCTTCTCCACAATTTTCCTGGCACACAGGATTTTATTTCATGATGTTTCGTCCCGTACTTCATCTGAAATGCGCGTCACCAGATTCGAAGCGTGAGAATTTTCCACCGGTTTGATCGTGGTAACGTACGGCTTTTTTTCTAAAATTCACTGTTTCGTTTACATATATATATATTAACTGAAACCACTGACTTTAAAAAGTTGTAATATGTTGTCAAGTAAGCAATCATGCCAATTCTGACTAGATTTACTGCTGTAAATATTAATATCGGGGCATTTCAGGAAATGATAACGTATGGCGCACAAAATATCAATGATAACGTACGGCGCATTTTACTATTTGGTGGATTTCCATTTGTCCAATCAGCTGATAATGAATTATTTTTATGTAGGAAATGATAGATATCTGAAAAAAATGTTGGTCAGGTCAGAAATAATTAATTGAACAATGCCGTACCATCGGATATAAATATCTTTCTAGCTGGTGACATAATAGATATCCGTTGTTAATATACCAATTAAAACATACGTGTATAGTTTGAGAATGTTTTGTATAAAATGCAGAATGGAAAGAAAAACCTCCACTTTCAAGAAACATTTGTGTAGTGTTGTCTTGACATTAAATTTCGCCAGTGTTGTGCGATAATTATGGTCTTATCCCCTTATCAGAAAGAAGAAACGCATTCAGCAGAGCATAAATGTTAAAAAGGTACGGACGGCTTGATATGTTTTCTTTTCTAAAGAAAAAGTCTAAAAGAATTCCTAACAAATTTCTGATAAGGTAATCTTAATATTTGAACCCGTCAAACATTTACAAAACGAAAACTGATTGTGACTAGCTTACACCCAGATGAGATGAGCCTGTGTTTATTCAATCTGGTCGCTCATTGAAAGAAAAATATATAACAGAGTAAAATGAATGAATGTAGGTTCTATAATGAATTTATTGAATGAGTTAGAAAATAATGTTATGCGAAAAACTTAAATGAATTTAGTAAATAAGAAATTTTCTGTTTATTTGACGGGCGGTTAATTTTGAAACGCTACCATTTAGCGTGACGTTGTGCCACTATGACATCAGATATATTTACGCGACATAGCCTTGTAGGAGCACATTTGTCTCGAAGCACATTTGTCTCACTAAGTGTGACCGATGTGTTCGTAAACATTCATATTTGCGACAAATCGGAAATGAGACAGATGTGTTCGACACACAATAGAAAGGACACTCGAAGCACATTTGTCTCACATTTTTCCATAAAATTCTTAAAAGGTAATAAGTATGCCCATCTGTATGCCGGCTACCAGCCATTGTTCTGTGTTTTCTGTATTAATAATACCGTTTTAAGGTCACTTCCGGGCAGTCAAAAACTTCCTGCCTCTGCATAGGAGTCATATATTAAGTTAAAGAATATCCCTGTGCTGCATGACACAATGAAAATTTCTACAAGTGTAGCATCCAGAACCTAAACACATATGCAGCAAGTCTATTCTTATCGTTATTAATTGTGACACGTTTATTTTCAATGCTTAAAGTTTTATAAATGATTTATGGCACTAGAAATATCTAAGCAAAAAACAAGGTAGTATCTACGGTGGCATAAAGGGGACATAAAATTTTCTTATTTATTACGTGCGCACACGATAGCTTTTACGTGGCCTCGCGATACTATTACGTGCATACGCGATAGCTATTACATGCGCACGCTGATATGTATTCCGCATTTGGACCCTGACCTGGTTCCTCGCATGAATAGTTCGACGCCCCGTGTATGTGTCGAACCTACAGCGGTTAGGGGCAAGTGACTTTAAGAAATCACTCGGCCACGGAGGCCTGTAGGAGCACATTTGTCTCGGAGCACATTTGTCTCACGAAGAAATGGGGAAATATGTGACAAATAAATTCATAAAAAATGACATGAGACAAATGTGCTTTCTTGTCCCTTAAAAACACATGAGACAAATGTGCTTTCTTGTCCCTTAAAAAACTTGATCGGAGCACATTTGTCACACAAATGAGTTTTTTGGGGTAGACATTTGAGGTCCCATTTGTATCATGTGGGACAAATGCGACCGCATCGGTCTTACGTAAGACAAATGTGCTCCGAGACAAATGTGCTCCTACATAGCCTTACATTTTTTTTATTATAGTAGACAGTAGACATTTTATTTTATTCCAATAGGCTTTAAAGCCGATGATGACATAAAACATGCACAATAACGAACAGTTCATATAAACGTAATATCAAAAATCATGAAAAAGTTTGGAGAAGATCAATTTTGATTGATAAAGTAAATACCAGCCAAAATTTTCTTAAGGAGTTACATAATGAACATTTTCAAAATTGATCTTTAAACCAGTAACTTATAAGTCTCTTGTATATACATATACATACACACATATACATACATACAAAAACATACATTACATGAACCATTAATGCAAAATTGTTGTATATTAATCGATTTTTAACACATAAACGCAATTACCATATGTTTATACACATATCCTAAAAAAATGAAATGAAGGTCCCTTCGCACCAATTGCGGATTTCATAATTGTAAATGAAAGAAACCTCATAATTTGATCAAAACAATTACATGCAAGATCGAATTTGCCTATCATATTCTGACGTTTTTTTCCACAAACGCCCCAACAAAAACAATAATTTCTGTAAAAAAAAGTATTGCAGGTATCAGCAATAAAAGAGTGACATTGGAATTTGCTTATTAATTTCTATGTTAATTATAAAGTTTCAAATCGGATTTGGATTTCGATGTTTTTATCCATGCCGAAAACCCGCCTGAAACCTTTAATGCCACACCGCTCATGCGCTTAGATGACGTCATTATCTTTATGAAAGAACGGTTTTAAAATTATTACGCTACTACCTGCAACTTGACTATTTAAGCCACTAGATGGCGCTGGGGCAGATTTTCATGGTATTTTTGACATGCTTCACATCTAACAGCCCTTTTTTGAAATAGTAAAATAACCAAGAAGTATTTTGCCTAAAAACTTTTTGTATAACTTCTTTGCAACATTTGAAATAAAATGGCAGAGAAAATATCACAAAAGATTCACTTAAATGTACTTTGTGAAAAAAAAAATCAGTTAACTGTCAAAAATTTGAAAATCCCGGGGCGGAGTTAATGGGGTCATGAACTGCAGGTTGTAAACAAATACACGTGGAAGTGTTAACTTTCCAGTAGAAACTTGAAATATTACTCTAGCAGGGAGCTGCTGATCAGTAATCGTCTGCTATAGTGTTTGTTTACATCAGCTAATTTTAGCACAGGTACAGCGTCCTTTGCATGATTTATCTGATAAACACGCCTACAAAATTCTCCCTACCAGGGCAGGGATTTTTGCGGCTTTAAACTAGTGTTTACGAAGTATATGTTAGTGTTCATCCGTGCTGTTCTACAGAAATTAGTGTCCAGCTTTATTTGTCATCCAATGAAAACGCTGTATTTCTTCAAAATTCTGCGCGTTAATTTTCATAGAAGAAGAAAAGTCGATACTATATTGAAATCCTTTCATAGTCGCCTTCTATTTTTCATAGTGCTTCATAGTACCGCGTAGTGACGTATTAAGGGCCAAATAAAGCTTGACACTAAGTATATGTAAGTGTTCATCCGTGTTGTTCTACAGAAATTAGAAACTTTGACGGAGAATATTTCTTATTTCTGTAAAACAGCTACGGATGAATACAAACATACTTAGTTTCAAACTTTATTTGGCTTCATTAATATTAACTTTATTTCGTCACTATAACTGTCGATTTGCACAAACGCGGTTCTATGACACACTATGAAAAATAGAAGGCTGCTATGAACGGACTTTGATATATCATCGACTTTTGTTCTTCTATGAAAATTTACATAAAGAATTTTCAAGAAATACAACGCTTTCATTGGGTGGCAAATAAAGCTGGACACTAATATTATTTATTTCAGTTTCTTAATTTGGTTCTACACATACTCTTATGTTTTGTAAACATAACCTTTCTATTATAAAGAAAATCAATTAATCAGAAAAAAGCGCCGTACGTTATCATTGATATTTTGTGCGCCATACGTTATCATTTCCGGAAAATGTCCCGATATTAATATTTTCTGTGGTTATTCTAGCCAAAATGGGCATGAATGCTTAGATGACGACATATTACAACTTTATAAAGTCAGTGGTTTCAGTTAATATACACATATGTAAACGAAACAGTGAATTTTAGAGAACAAGCCGTACATTACCACGATCAAACCGGTGGAAAATTCTCTCGCTTCGAATCTGGTGACGCGCATTTCAGACAAAGTACGGGACGAAACATCATGAAATAAAATCCTGTGTGCCAGAAAAATTGTGGAGAAGGTTGTTATATGTACTTTAACATCAGAACATCACGAATTTCAGAGAAAAAAGGGAAAAACCTACTTTTTGGCTGCATCCGCCATCTTGTTTGTTTGGGTAACGAACGGCGTGATTCTCCCCCGTGATACATGGGACCTCGATTTAAAATATCCGAAAGACTGATAAGTCATTTTAAGTGGCCACCCACAATGTCAAGATTACAAGTCTCGCGCTCCAACTAGCTATGCGGGCTGGTTCACTTTTTTTTCAGCGCCGCCTTCTTATCTAAAAGATACATCGGGAGTGCCAGGGGGTGGGGTGCCCTCTTCTACATGGGGGTTTGAAAGGGGACTGCCACCCTACTCAACTCTAAGAAAAAATTGTACTTGTAAAATACTCAAAATGGCATCAGGATCTTAAGGTAACGTGTAACAACGCTGAAAAGCCTTTCACTCTATCCCAATCCATTGAGAAGTTGCAGAACTTTGAAATCAGTTTTGATGGGAAAAAAATCAGCACAACATGGTGAAATTGAAATGTCCCCTCGTTGCAATGATAACAGGAAATTAAGATACAAATGCCATGGTCCAGTAAACATTTGTGCCAAGTTTGATCAGTATTTAAAGCATTTTTTATTTATTGAACTTGTGTAACAGGAGGCTTTTCAATGAAAACAGCCATTTTTCACAAAACGCTTATGCGGTAAATGGGTTAATCGGTCAGCAGATTCTTCTATACATGTGTACCTAATGCACCGTACACCATATAGTATAAGAAGAAAATATGGCATAAATCACAAAGCAACTTTTACTAACATTGCAAAATAAATAGGTATTTCACGGCAAATATCATTTTCCTCTGTACATTAGCAGTTTCTCAGGTTTGAGTTAAATCACGTTGGCTATGTATAAAACAAGTGGACACAGAATCTAGTATATCTTAAACGTTTTTTTTTAAATATTTAATCATATTTATTAACTATCTTTAAGAAATATAAAAGCGCTATGTTCACCAAGCACAAAAATGGCTCCGTGTTAGATATTAAGGAGCGTCAATTTGGTAGGTAGTTGGATATTCGAATAACCAAGCTGGTAGTTTGTTATTCTTAACCCTCCACTACCTTCCAGCAGGTAGTTGTTAATTCGAATTTTGCACGTTTTCCTTTAAAAACAAAAACAAAACAAAAACAACAATAAAAATCAGGTATTTTTCCGGAATAAATATAATGGATATACGGTAAAATGATAGATACATCATCTCACTATGTCCACCAGCAGAATCAGTTAGCTATAGTACAATATGCTGACCAGTAGAATCTGCTGTTAATTTAAACTTATAGTGAAAAAAATATGCGTTGACGTAAATTTCTTATCTTTATTTTACAATGTTAGTTATATATAGATGATATTACGGTTTTTTCTATAAATACAGGATTTATTTTCATCAAGTGGTATGAAAATAAATATTTCATGAGTGGCGATAGTCACAAGTGAAATATGATAATTTTCATGCCACAAGATGAAAATAAATTCTGTATTTATTGAAAAAAACTTGAATTTTCTGTTTATTATATACATTTCTCTCTTTTTTATAACATTACAATTTGGAAGATTTCCCTTGAATTTTGTTTATTGTGCTCAATTTAGAAGAAAGTAGTCCAGCAAGACACCAGTGAAAATACGGAAAATATGTTTCATTGCCGGGAAAAATATTTTTTTACTGAGAAAATACGGAAAATGAGATACGCATTTTATTTCATCAATATTTCATCTATTAGTATGTAATAAAATAAATTCTACATCTAACAAAACAATAAAACCACTGATGAGCTGTTACAATTTTATAGATATTACTTAAGTGATTTTAGCAATATTAGTATAGTGACCAGTGCTGACCAGTGACGACAATGCGATGACGACAGTGCGATAACACTATCGTCCTGTCGTCATCGTACTATTGCGTTATCGCATTGTCGACATCGCACTGTCGTATTGTCGTCATCGCACTATTGTATTGTCGTCATCGCACTGTCGCATTGTCACCCTCTGTATTGTAACGTATAACTCTATCTATTTCGTATTTAAATCAAATACAATTAATGACATTCCATCCTGTAAGAAATGATAAATTTAAAAGCATGTCTCATTTGATTTGATTTTGTGTGTGGGGGGGGGGGGGCGGTTACGTCGCACAAAAACAGTGTAGGTCATTATGGCGACTCTCCAGCTTTACTGGTGGAGAAAGAACTCGGGTGCCCCTCTTTGCAAAATTGATTCTGGCACAAACGGGCATCTGAGTACAATGGGCTATCTTGATAGTATCATACATACATGTTCCAAACACACTCATTTTTGAACATTACATCAAATTCAAGTGTACTTCTGTCATTATGTATGTTATATTAAATGTTTATGATTCTATTAGAAACTTGTTAAGAATTTAATGATTTGTCGGTGAAAAT
Organism: Ruditapes philippinarum; assembly: GCF_026571515.1. Classification (NCBI taxonomy): domain Eukaryota; kingdom Metazoa; phylum Mollusca; class Bivalvia; order Venerida; family Veneridae; genus Ruditapes; species Ruditapes philippinarum. Next base: position 29,287 of record NW_026854744.1, on the reverse strand, counting down.
AATATAGTTTACGTGTACATACGATCAAAGTGCTGAAAGCACTAAAAAAACGGGATAAACTAGCGATTTTAAGTAACACATTTTCACTCCAGCTTCACAGGTAAATGAATTCTATATGTCAGTTTTTACTACTTAATATCAAATATCATTATACCCCCAAAAACGAAGTTTGGGGGGGGGGGGGTATATAGGAGTCACCCGGTGGTCGGTTGGTCGGTCGGTCCAGACGTCCGTTGCATTTTCCTTGTCCGGAGCATAACTTGAAGACTAATGGTTGGAATTCAATATAACTACATACAATGGTCAAGCACATTGAGAGGAAGTGCAGTGCACAAGAACCATAACTCTATCTTGACTAATTACAGAGTTATTGCCCTTTGTTACTTTTCCTTGTCCGGGGCATAACTTGAAAACTACTGGTTGGAATTCAAAACAACTTCATACAATTGTCAAACACAATAAGAGGAAGTGCAGTGCACAAGAACCATAACTCTTTCTAAAGTAATTACAGAGTTATTGCCCTTTGTTGCTTTTCCGTTGCTTTTTTTTGTCCGGACCATAACTTGAAGACTAATAGTTGGAATTCAATATAACTACATACAATGGTCAAGCACATTGAGAGGAAGTGCAGTGCATAAGAACCATAACTCTATCTTGACTAATTACAGAGTTATTGCCCTTTGTTACTTTTTTCTTGTCCGGGGCATAACTTGAAAACAACTGGTTGGAATTCAAAACAACTTCATACAATTGTCAAACACAATAAGGGGAAGTGCAGTGCACAAGAATCATAACTCTATCTAAAGTAATTACAGAGTGATTGCCCTTTGTTGCTTTTCCATTGCTTTTTTTGTCCGGACCATAACTTGAAGACTAATAGTTGGAATTCAATATAACTACATACAATGGTCAAGCACATTGAGAGGAAGTGCAGTGCATAAGAACCATAACTCTATCTTGACTAATTACAGAGTTATTGCCCTTTGTTACTTTTTTCTTGTCCGGGGCATAACTTGAAAACAACTGGTTGGAATTCAAAACAACTTCATACAATTGTCAAACACAATAAGGGGAAGTGCAGTGCACAAGAATCATAACTCTATCTAAAGTAATTACAGAGTGATTGCCCTTTGTTGCTTTTCCATTGCTTTTTTTGTCCGGACCATAACTTGAAGACTAATAGTTGGAATTCAATATAACTACATACAATGGTCAAGCACATTGAGAGGAAGTGCAGGGCATAAAAACCATAACTCCATCTTGACTAATTACAGAGTTATTGACCTTTGTTACTTTTCCTTGTCCAGAGCATAACTTGAAAACTACTGTTTGGAATTCAGTACAACTTCATACAGTTGTCAAGGACATTAAAAGGAAGTGCAGTGCACAAGAGCCATAACTCCATTTTGACAAAATACAGAGTAACTGCCCTTTGATACTTTTCCTTGTCAGGAGCATAACTTAACACGTACTGGTTGGAATTCAAAACAACTTCATACAATGGTCAAGCACAATAAGAGGAAGTGCAGTGCACAAGAACTATAACTCTATCTTCAGTATTTATAGAGTTATTGCCCTTTGTTCCTTTTCTTTGTCTTTCTGAACCTATTACAGAGTAATTCAATTAAACTTCATCAATGGTCAACCACATTGAAAGGAAATGCAACATACAAGAACCACAACTATCTTTAATTGCCCACAACTATAACTCTATATTTCAATTCTTTTACAAGTAACATCCTCATTTCCGAAGCAGTCTTGTGGGGGTATTAATCACATTTAGTGATAGTTCTAGTTATGTTTTTGCTTGTGGGGACTTTTGCTTTTGAAAATTATCTAAACGAGTAAAATAAACACTCTTTTAGGGGTAAATAATTTAATAAGTAGCATAGTGACCCCCGATTTCTCTTTCATAAAGCTTTATCAAATTCTTGTCTATTCAAATATTAAGAACACTCTGTCTGCTACTTGAAATCTTCCTGGTTTATGGGTATAAATACGAAGGTGTGTCCTCTTTCGATAACAGGCTATTCATATGATCATGACTCTAAACAATCATGTTTAGTGAACCTAGTAAGCCTGCCGATAAAGATTTTGTAAGCAATCTGGTGTATCTCTCTTATTTTTTAGTGCTTACACGTAGTATTAAATTTCTTAGGGGACATTTAACGTTTAATTACGGTATATTCATTATAACCGAAATACTTACGAATTTATTGTAATGCATGTAACTGTAATATTTTTCGTTCATGTGTTTAAAATACTAAAGTAAGTAGCTGTATGTTTTTTAAAACGAAATCCTGTACTCCCGAAACAATTTACAAAGGCTTTAATACACTATCTCATAAATTTTCGAATTACTAGTACCACCCACCTTATCTCCAGAATATATATAAGGAAAACAAGACCATCAAGGAATGGTAGCATTCAATGAACGCAACACACACACGACCAAGCAAAAAAGGGCCACAGCTAAGTTATCAATAAAAAATTACTTTCAGACTTTCAAGTGGCAAATAACAAAACAAAAAGAAAACAAAAGAATAACAAAGAGAGAAAGAAGAGGTAGAAGAAGGGTTTTAAAAGACGGGAAAAGTAAATATTTAAGAGCTATAAAGCAGGAAAAGTAGGGTTCTCTTCCCAACTTATTTATGCAATCAAATGCACGCAATCAGTATTTATCCATTGCATTTTTTTAAAACCAGTCACTCGTGTCTTAACACTTTGAAGGTTTTTATAAAATCAAAATATTTACAAAACTATTAACAATGAGTATGCCATGATAAAACAGGCTATTATGAGTAAAAACCCTTGTTAAGATATGCATCGCCGCTTTTCTAAGTTTGTACACAGTCTAGGAGTTGGAAGTGTTTTAAAAACAAAATTTGGGCAATGGTTGTTGTATAAAATGAGGTTAATATCTTACTGAATTCTTAACAGTCTAGGAGTTGGAAGTGTTTTAAAACAAAGTTTAGGCAATGGTTGTTAATATCTTACTGAATTCTTAAAGTTACTTTTACTTATCTGCCCTTCACGTTTGTCTTGCAAATATCATGATTTTGTTTGTTTGTTCGTTTAATTTGAAAGAAGGTTTGGTTTAAAGACCAACAACTATATAATCGGTTTTAAGTTTATTTCACTAGTCACGGCAATAACCCTGCTATGGTAGCTGGAGTGTGTCGGGGGATGCGTCCTGTGAACGTTGATCTTTATTCAAGTCCATTTTTTCTCTTATCCCGCTCTCAATTTCTTTTTCATTGGGAAGCTTCAATATATCGATAATATTAAAGCATTGATCAGTTGACCCATCACTAGTTCGGAGGCGTTCCAATAATACAGAAAGTTATCAAGATATCTGCTAAAGCATTCATTGAAGTCAGAACAATCAATAATGATAATAATAATATTAATAGAGCCAGATTGTTACTCTTTTCAGACCTTCATGATAATGTTTACCATGTGCTAGTTTCACGAATAAGGTATTAATTACCTATAGTTTTGAATGTCTAGATAAAAAAGTAGTAATCTGGTGATCAACAAACATTGAATGCGGATAAATATGCATGTGTGTAAAATGATTAAAAAAAATTCAGATCTATCTAAGGACATCGATTTTTTACTTGTACAATTTTAACTATATGCGCTTAACACATATAAAAATTATTTACTAGTAAAGTTGATGCCTAAATGTCCTATAATGAGGCCTGGTTGATTCTACATTTAGCCAGTGCTTTCAGTGCTTTGATCGGAGTTGAAGAGAACAATATCGTTTTCTTTGGAATAACATTTTTGTGTGTGTGCGTGTACGCGTGCTTTTTGATGCTTACAATACTCAAGGTCTTGTTCGTTGTATAAAAGGTATAACGGTGTTTTTTTCTGAACGGTTGTCAGATAAACCAAAGTGACCTTTGAAATAGGACCCATCATACTGTCTTGATAAAAGAATTTGTCTTAGCCTAGATATCTTGATATTTTAACCATAACAAAGTTTATACATAATATTAATTACACGAAAGCACTCAATTTAACATAGAATATTTGAAAAGTTGTGTATGTCAGTTTCCAACTCCGTAGGCTTAGCCAAATCAATGTAACAGAGTAAAAAAACATGATTACAACAATATGATGCTTTAAATGTATTGAAATTGCTTTTGAATGATTTTTCTTACAGGAACATATGTGCATAACTTGTGCATACAAGTGATATTTTAAATGCATTGCATATTGCAATGTTGGATAAATGAAAATATTTCACCAATGTGTTCAATGTTATATATAATGTTTCTGCTTTTTGTGATCTTGCATATATGTTTGTTATTTAATTTGTATATATGTTCATGCTCTTCAATTCTGGAGGAAATAAAAGTATCTATGTTGCTGCCGATACACAAAAAAAAAAAAAATTCTCCGTTTCGCTTATTAGTCATTCCGAGACTCATCCCGTGACCGTTATTTATAGACTTGAGATTTGCAAACTGAAAGGCGTTTAAACGCTTTTCCCACGACATTGGAGAAAATATATATTTCAAACGAATTGCCAAGCCAAAGAACACATATCAGTGTATCACTGATTCTGTTTAAATGTCCCTAACATGCAGGGTTCGTGAAAATTTACTATTTGTTTGTGACATCCGACCATTCCTCAGTGGAGCACCTTTATTAAGGGTGGCATTTATTATGTAGAGTGGTCTTGACTTGGGTGGTCTTTGGCAAGGTTTTCACTTTTTATACTGATTGCTAGTACATTATGCTGAACAAAGAAAATACTTACTACATGTTATTACTACATGTATATGGGAAATAAAATGTTAATTACAAATAAAACTTTAAATAGAAAAAAATTTACTAAAGTTTTAACAAAAATAAAACTATTTTGTGTGACTAATGCAGTGACAACTTTTTTTTGCATATTATGACTTTAATTTGGTAATTAACGTGAAAGTGTTGTTTGCATTATGTAAATAACTTTTGTTGTTTACTTTAAAATATTTTACTTTTAATTAACATTGCATTTTCAAAATTTGCATAAAAACTAGCATGAGTCTGGAGGTATGCTGCTTTAACATATTTTTCTTTCACCTAATTTTCGCGAACAGAAATATATTTTACTTGATTTAATAGACTTGTCTCAAACCTTCATGTATCATTAACAACAAGTATTTGTTTTAACTTACTTATTGTCAATGTTAGAACTTCGGCTCTATTTAACGGAAAAAGGACTTTTTAATTTCCTATCAACAATCTTACTTATTTAACTTTTACTGCTCGTTTGTGTAAAGTCCTTTATCATAACCCCTCGAGCAAGAATACGAATGTCAGCCATTGTTAAACACTTTAGACATTTACGCTATATTTACTGTTTAGGTGCGAAAATTCAATAGCATGATTACTCAATTTCTTGGTCACTAATGTGATAATGTATATAGGGAATTCTAAAATAGTTATAAATCAGAGCGGGCGCTGTGGTGCAGTGGTAACACTGTCTGACTACAAATCTAGGGATTGCGAGTTCGATCCCCCGCTACTCCACTAAAATTACTTACAATATTTCGTACTCTGACTCACAGGACACTACTCACACACTCACCTAACACACACAGTACACTTCTCACACACTGACCTGACACAAACAGCACACTACTGACACTCACAGGACACTACTCACACACTGACCTGACATACACAGGACACTACTCACACACTAACCTAACACACACAGGACACTACTCACACACTCACCTAACACACACAGTACACTTCTCACACACTGACCTGACATACACAGGACACTACATACACACTGACCTGACATACACAGGACACTTCTCACACACTGACCTGACATACACAGGACACTACTCACAAACTGCCCTGACATACACAGGAAACTACTCACACACTGACCTGACATACACAGGACACTACTCAAACACTGACCTGACATACACAGGAAACTTCTCACACACTGACCTGACATACACAGGACACTACTCACAAACTGCCCTGACATACACAGGACACTACTCACTCACAGACCTGACACAAATAGCACACTACTGACACACTACTCACTCGCTGACCTGACATACACAGGACACTACTCACACACTGACCTCACATACACAGGACACTACTCAAACACTGACCTGACATACACAGGGCATTACTCACTCACTGACCTGACATACACAGGACACTTCTCACAAACTGCCCTAACATACACAGGACACTACTCACACACTGACCTGACATACACAGGACACTACTCAAACACTGACCTGACATACACAGGACACTACTCACTCACAGACCTGACACAAATAGCACACTACTGACACTCACAGGACACTACTCACTCGCTGACCTGACATACACAGGACACTACTCACTCACTGACCTGACATACACAGGATACTACTCACACACTGACCTGACATACACATGGCACTACTCACACACTTACCTGACATACACAGGACACTACTCACACACTGACCTTACATACACTGGACACTACTCACACACTGACCTGACATACACAGGACACTACTCACTCACTGACCTGACATACACAGGACACTACTCACACACTGACCTGACATACACGGGACACTACTCCCTCACAGACCTGACACAAATAGATCACTACTGACACTCACAGGACACCACTCACTCACTGACCTGACATACACAGGAAACTACTCACTCACTAACCTGACATACACAGGACACTACACACACACACACACACAGGACACTACTTACACACTCACCTCACACACAGTACACTACTCGAACACTGACCTGACATACACAGGACACTACTCACTCACTGACCTGACACAAACAGCACACTACTGACACTTACAGGACACTACTCACACACTGACCTGACATACACAGGACACTACTCAAACACTGACCTGACATACACAGGACACTTCTCACACACTGACCTGACATACACAGGACACTACACACACACTGACCTGACATACACAGGACACTACTCACACACTGACCTGACATACACAGGACACTACTCACTCACTGACCTGACGTACACAGGACACTACTCACACACTGACCTGACATACACAGGACACTACTCACACACTGACCTGACATACATAGGGCACTACTCACTCACTGACCTGACATACACAGGACACTACTCACACACTGACCTGACATACACAGGACACTACTCACACACTTACCTGACATACACAGGACACTACTCACTCACTGACCTGACATACACAGGACACTACTCACACACTGACCTGACATACACAGGACACTACTCACACACTGACCTGACATACATAGGACACTACTCACTCACTGACCTGACATACACAGGACACTACTCACACACTGACCTGACATACACAGGACACTACTCACACACTGACCTGACATACACAGGACACTACTCACACACTGTGACATACACAGGACACTACTCACACACTGACCTGACATACACAGGACACTACTCACTCACTGACCTGACGTACACAGGACACTACTCACACACTGACCTGACATACACAGGACACTACTCACACACTGACCTGACATACATAGGACACTACTCACTCACTGACCTGACATACACAGGACACTAATCACACACTGACCTGACATACACAGGACACTACTGGCACTGTGCTGACATACACAGGACACTACTCACTCACTGACCTGACATACACAGGACACTACTCACTGACCTGATACAAATAGCTTACTACTTTCACACTGACCTGACACTCACAGGACACTACTCACTCACTGACCTGACATACACGGGACACTACTCACTCACTGACCTGACATACACAGGACACTACTCACACACTGACCTGACATACACAGGACACTTCTCACTCACTGACCTGACATGCACAGGACACTTCTCACACAATGACCTGACATACACAGGACACTACTCACACACTGACCTGACATACACAGGACACTAATCACACACTGACCTGACATACACAGGACACTACTCACATACTGACCTGACATACACAGGACACTGCTCACATACTGACCTGACATATACAGGACACTACTCACACACTGACCTGACATAAACAGTACACTACTCACTCACTGACCTGACAGACACAGGACACTACTCACTCACTGACCTGACACGAACAGCACAATACTGTCACCTGACACACACACACACACACACACACACACACACACACACACACACACAGGACACTACTTACACACTCACCTAACACACACAGTACACTACTCACACACTGACCTGACATACACAGGACACTACTCAATCATAAACCTGACACAAACAACACACTACTATCACACTGACCTGACACAGATACAAAAAGAACATTACTCACATACTTACCTGACTCACTTAAAGTTTCTGATTTTTTTCAAAGTTCAAGAGGGATAACTCTGTCAGCTATCATCAAACCATGACCAAATTCGAAATTGACCATTGTTGCAGTCAGGACTTTATTTCTGTTATCTGTCAGCTTTTTAATGTTATTCTAAATTCTTGAAAGTTTCCAGAAATATGGAGTAAAGGTGCTTTTTTACAAATACTTAAAAACAAGGCTTGTGCTTATGACCCTGATAAGTTTCGTGGTATAACTATACTTAGTTGTTTTGGTAAACTTTTTACATAAATAAATAAATGATAGTCCTGGAGTCAAAATTGGCCCTGCCACGGGGTCATTGATTTTCCTTATATGTTTATAGGAAAAACTTAAAATATCTTCTTAAAAAAACCAAATAGCTAGGGCTAAGATATTAAGCATGAAACATCTTCTAGGGAGTGTCTACCAAGCTTGCTCAAATAAAAGTCCTGTTGTCAAAATTGGCCCAACCCCGGGGAATCATTGACTTTCCTTGTATGTATTTAGGAAAAACTTTAAAAATGTTCTTTTAAAAAAACCCAAATAGCTAGCGCTATGATATTAAGCTTGAAGCATCTTCTAGTGAGTGTCTATCAAGTTTGTTCAAATAAAAGCCCTGGGGTCAAATTTGCCCCGCCCCGTGGGGGTCATTTAATTTCCTTTTATGTACACATCTTTTGGAACTGTTGTTTTCCCTTAGCAATAGCAACCAGTAATGTTTTTACACATTCACTATTTCAGGTACAAATATGACCTTTGTGATATCAGTTTAAGATTTAGGTTTTACATCTAATTTTGTTTATTGTTTACAATATTACTTTTTCATTGTCATGGAGAGTTTCTTTATTCAGGTGAGCGATTTCAGGGCCATCATGGCCCTGTTGTTTAAAATTACTTTGATATTTCTTTCGTTGATATTTCTTTCCTGTCATTGAAGAGTTCTACTGCAAAATTACTTGTACATAAGTGCTTCCCTTATCATGTGTATACAACGTACACTAGAACAAAAAAGTAAGTTGTATTTTCATTTTCTCGGAATGAATTTGTCGATTTTTTTTTCATTGAATTTCAATTAAACTGTGTTTATACAAAAGACTACGGTGGCACAAAGGTGACATGTGTGTGTTTTTATTTATCTCGTGCGCACAAGATACTATGTCATGGCCGCGAGTTCGGAGTTACTAAGACGTGGCCACCGAGTTACTAAGTCGTGGCCACGAGATAGTTAAGTCGTTGGAACGAGATACTATGTCGTGGGGACGAGAAAACTATGTCGTGGCCACGAGTTACTAAGTTGTGGCCACAAAGATAGTTAAGTCGTGCGCACGAGATAAATAACCAATCAGATTACACTATTTATATAAATTTTCCTAATTAACCAGCATTGGTGCTATAATTACAAGGATGCCCCCTTTTCAATGCCTGTAAAAAGAGCCATTTATACAAAGTTTATTGATCGGTCAATAATTTTACATTTAGCGTCACTGTGACCTTGATTTTTAGACCCAGTGGCATCAAAATTATTAGGTGTCATCTACCGATCTCGTGCCCACGACTTAGAAACTCGTGGCCACGACGTAGTATCTCGTTTATCTCGTGGCCACGACATAGTATCTCGTGCGCACGAGATACCGTATAAGTTTTTTTTCTGCGGGAACTTTATTTCTGCTTTTTCTGCGGTTCATAACGACACCGCAGATTTAAAAATCGCAGAAAATTAAGCCATTCCCTATTGTATATGTCGGAATATGTCAACCACCGGTATTGTATAAATACATTACCATGTACCGTTATCTGCTTTGTAGATGGGAATTTTTCTTAATGTAATTTGTTTTATGAATACATAACATATTAATAATATATTCAAATATTGAGGAAGATGAAAAAAGGTTTTCTAATCACAAAAACGGAACACTTTATCTCTATATATAATAAATTTCACGGTAAATAGATGATCAGGCTATTTCTAATATAAATAAAATATACGATTTGTTCAAAGGAAAGTAAATGAATAAATATTAGAAAAACATGTAGATATACCGTCATGTACGTTGGGTTTTTTTGTTGTTATTTTTTTATGATGGCTGATTTTAAATATTCTTAGAATTTCATTTATATTTGGAAGAATTTTCTTTCAGTGTAGTCTGAATTAACATCATCCGTTATTCATATGTTTGATACGCGGTCTAGAATGGAAGCGCAAGTCGTATTCTTGCAAAGAACAGGCGAGTACTGGTATACAAAATCCAAGTTGTAATGTAAAAAAACTGGGAAAAAATGAGAAATAAAAACGGTCTTATACTTCAGATGAACTATACTCTCACTGAAAGAAATATTTTGGGAAAGAAATATGCAGAAGTTGGCTTTGATTCGATATTAACAATCGTCGTATATATCCCATAATGCGGAATTGTTAAAATAATGCAGAATTGTGCAAAAATCAGACATAATGCCGAAAACTAGTATCTTATGAAGCTATATAGTTCGGCAAATGTGTCAGGTATACCGAAAAACAAACTATAAAGAAAGGCTTCATGTGCGTTATTAACTTCAACGCCAGAACAGTAGCGAGTTCGTTTACCGGAATATATGTTATGAGGGTCCTTACAGCCGTATGTACGGAGCCCCTAATGTGACATTTTCGACACTTTTTTTCTCGGCACTTAACTCGTTTATACGAAATATTAATTCGTAATTACGAATTAATATTTTGTAATTACGAAATATTAATTCGTAATTACGAAATATTAATTCGTTTTGACGAAATATTAATTGCCGATGGCTGCATGGCATCTTACTACCGCAGCTGGCTGCCGTGAGGCATAATGACACAGGGCATGTCATTAACGCTGCTGGTTGCCATAGACCATGTGTCATTACCACCGCTGGTGACTGCAGACCATGTCATTACCGACGATGTGGCAATAGAGCAAGCCATTACTGCCGCTTTTGGTCTAAGGGAAAGTCATTACCGCTTCTTGTTTCCTAGCATATCATCATCGACGCTGATGGCTGTAGGGCACGTCATAACCGCTGCGAGCTGTCGGAAGGCATGTTTCATTTCCGCTGTTGGTTGCCATAGAGCATGTCATTACCACCGCTGGTGGCCGTAGGGTCTGTTATTGTCGCTGCTGGTCGCCGTAAGACATGTGTCATTACTGTCGCTGGTGGCAATATAGCATGTCAATGCCGCTGCTGGTTGGTGTAAAATATGTGATTACCATTTCTGGTTGACATAGGGCATGTGTTATTACTGCAGTTATTTGCACCACAGATGGCTATAGGGCATGTAATTACTGCTGCTGTTTTCCGTAAAGCATGTGTCATTACCGGCGCCGGTGGCAGTAGGGCATGTAATTACCTCTGCTGGGTGCCGTAGAGTATGTGACATTGCCGCAGCTAGTGGGCGTAGAGCATGTTATCACCACTGCTGATGGCTGCAGAAGACGTCAATATCCCGAATGGTACATCTTACCGCCGCTGGTATCTGCAGAGCATGTCATTACAGGCTTTGGTGACCGTAAAGCATGTCATAACGGCCACTGGTGGCCGTAGAGCATGTTATTACCGCAGCAGGCGGTCGTAGAGCATGTTATTACCGCAGCAGGCGGTCATAGAGCATGTTATTACCGTAGCAGGCGGTCGTAGAGCATGCTATTACCACAGCAGGCGGTCGTAGAGCATGTTATTACCGCAGCAGGTGGCCGTAGAGCATATCATTCCAATCGCTGGTGGCTGCAGAGCATACTTCAATACCGTTGGTCATGTCATCATTACTGCTGCTGGTTGCCTTTATACATGTGACATTACCGCCGCTGGGGACCGTAGGGCATGTCATACCACTCCTTTTTGCCGAAGGGAATGCCATTACCTCTCTTGAGGCCGTAAGGCATAGTCATATCATTTACCGCTGTTGGTTGTCGTAGGGAATGCTCCTGATGATGACCGTAGGGCATGTCATTACCGCGTCCTTTTGGTTAAAATTAATTCACTTAATATTAACTTTTAGTACTTGTTTTTTAATGATTATTTTATTATCGTAATGACGATTCATTAATTCTTTTGCTTGATAAAGATAATAACTTTTTTGTTTTAGGTTATGGTGCTGCAATGATCTACCTGATGTTGATGGTCAAATGTGTGCTTTTATGGTGCAACCAATAAATATGACAATATTTAAAAAGTAGAAACAGAGAATAATGCTATGTAATTTGAGAAATGAGACAAACTGCATTAAAATGAAAGTATTGCAGTACATCTATGGTCTAAATTGATTAGAAAAATTGAAATAAAAAAATAGCTTCTTGTAAGGACACCTTTTAGTGAATATCGATATCTAAAAGATTAACCGTTGAGTAATTTAGGAGAAACATTGAATTTTTAATTAGATATTTCAAGCATAGGTAGAATTGTATAGTGACCCACCAGTGTTGGCAGGTGTTTATATAATTAGATATTTCAAGACTAGATAGTATGTAATAGTGGCCCACCAGTGTAGGCAGGTATTTATAATGAGATATGTTAAGGCTAAATAGGATTTAATAGTGGGACACCAGTGTAGGTAAGTATGAATAATTAGATATTTCAAGACTAGATAGTATGTAACAGTGCCCCACCAGTGTTGGTAGGTATTTATAATGAGATATGTTAAGGCTAAATAGGATTTAATAGTGGCCCACCATTGTAGGTAGGTATTAATTATTAGATATTTCTTGACTAGATAGTATGTACAAGTGGCCCACCAGTGTAGGCAGGTATTTATAATGAGATATGTTAAGGCTAAATAGGATTTAATAGTGGCCCACCAGTGCAGGCCGGTATTTATAATGATATATGTTAAGGCTAAATAGGATTTAATAGTGACCCACCAGTGTAGGAAGGTATTAATGATTAAATATTTCATGACTAGATGGTATATAATAGTGGGCCACCAGTGCAGGTAGGTATTTATTATGACACATATCAAGACATAATATGATTAAATTATCGCCCACCAATGTAGGTAGTTATAAATAAATATATATTTCAAGACTAGATAGTATTTAATGTGGGCCACCAGTGTTGTTAGGTATTTTTAATTAGATATATTAAGACGTTATATGATATAATAATCCCCCACCAATGTAGGTAGGTAATAATAATTAGATATATCAAATCTAAATAGGATTTGATAGTGAACTTCCGGTGTAGATAGGTTTTAATTATTAGATATTTGAGGACTTGATAGTACGCAATTATGGGTAGTTATGGGTCACCAGTGTAGGTAGGTATCTATAATGAGATATATCAAGACATAATATGATAAAAAAAAGTCGACCACCAGTGTATGTAGGTAGGAATAAATAAATATATATTTCACGACTATATATATATGGGCCACCAGTTTAGGAAGGTAATGATAATTAGATATATGAAGATTGGACATTATAAATCAATATTTTTATTGAGAGTGGACAATGACCATACCCATATGTTGAGTACTTACAGTAGCTCCACTTAGCATCAAAAGACTTCACGTCTTACATAAATTAATCAATGCACTTAAAATTGAAAACCATGCAAAACTTACCGTAGAATATACCCGGTATTCATATAATTACCATAATGTTTTTATTTACTTCTAATTTCTTTTCTTTTTTATGTAAACCGTTACATATCTTTCTTTTTTTTTGATTGCATTGTATAGAAAACATGAATTAGTTTCTGAAAACAATTCAACACAATGTTAGCACTATGGTGTGCTTTTTTACTTTTAATAAAAGGGAACACTTGAGATTGGTCCTTGCTGTATTTGTTAAAGAATGTCAATCTTAATTTTTACAATTATGTGTAATAAAATTGGTTCAGGATTCAACTTGTGTTCTTGTTTCTACCATAATTATTTTTACAAATGTTATTGTAAACAAGACTGGTGCATGACATATTTTACCAGGCAATATTTAGGATTGCCTATCATCCAGGATGGATCATTTGTTTTGTTTATTATCATAGGTTTTTTCCTTCATACTTCTAAATACATGTAAATATAAAACCTCATTGAGCGTTTCTGTCACTGAACCTCCCACATGTAAGTGATATACCCTATTGACTAAAACTTTAACTCTTTCTAAAATGAAATGAGGAAGTTACTAGTAACAGAATACCTTGTAAAAGAATGTTAATAGAGTTATGGTTGTCGGCAATTAAAGATAGTTGTGGTTCTTGTATGTTGCATTTCCTTTCACTGTCGTTGACCATTGATGAAGTTTTATTGAATTACTTTGTAATAAGTCCAGATAGAGTTACCGTTCTTGAGCACTGCACTTCCTCTCATTGCTCTTGGCCATTGTATGAAGTTGCATTAAATAAACATTTGTTTTAAGTTATGCATCAGACAAGGTAAAAATAAAGGGCAATTACTCTGCAAATACTGAAGATGGAGTTATGATTATTGTACACTGCACTTCCTTTCATTGTGCTTGACCATTGTATGAAGTTATATTGAATACCAACTACTAGTTTTCAAGTTATGCACTGGACAAGAAAAAGTAACAAAGGGCAATAACTATGTAATTAGTCCAAATAGAGTTATGGTCCTTGAGCACTGCACTTCATTTACAGAAAGTATTAAAGAGCAATAACTCTGAAATAAGTCAAGAAAGAGTTATGCTTCCTCTCAATATCTTTGACCATTGTACGAACTTGTATGGAATTCCGACAAGTTGATTTCATGTTACACTCTGCGACAAGGAAAAGTAACAAAGGGCAATAAATATAAATAACTCTGGATAGAGTTATGGTTATTGTGCACTGCACTTCCTCTCATTGCGCTTAAACATTGTATGAAGTTGCATTGAATTCCAACCATTAGTTTTCAAGTTATGCACTGGACAAGAAAAAGTAATGAAGTGCAATAACTCTGTGATTAGTCAAGATGGAGTTATGGTTCTTGTGCATTGCTCTTTTTCTCAATGTGCTTGGCAATTGTATGAAGTTTTATTGAATTCCAACTAGTGGTTTTCAAGTTATGCTCCGGACAAGGAAAATGCAACGGAAAAGTAACAAAGGGCAATTACTGTATAATTACTTTACACGGAGTTATGGTTCTTGTGCAGTGCACTTCCTCTCAATGTGCTTGACCATTGTACGTAGTTGTTTTGAATTCCAACCAGTACTTTTCAAGTTATGCTTCGGACAATGAAAAGTAACAAAGGGCGATAACTCTGTAATTAGTCAAAATGGAGTTATGGTTTTCGTGCACTGAACTTCCTCTCAATGTGCTTGATCATTGTATGAAGTTGTATTGAATTCCGACCATTAGTCTTCAAGTTATGCTCCAGACAAGGAAATTGCAACAGACCGCTGCATTTTGCAGCATTTTGATATATAAATAAACAGAGTCTATGATTGAATGCGTCAATTAACCTTCTCATTATATGGCATGACAGGAATGAAAAAAATTAGAAACCTTACACCTTCTCAAAATAAGGGCGGAGCTACGGTTTCTCCCGAAACCGATCTTCGTTATGTACAACCGCTAACCGTGGGCCAATAGCGATTACCAACGGGATTGTGGCCATACCTGAAAGCGGTGGTTCCTTTAGTGTTTGACAAAATTTATAAATCATTAAAATGTATATTAAAGCGACGTAAAATAATCTGTAAGAAGATGCATGGTAATATAGAACTTTTAATGTGTAGAAGAACAGAACTTAAGTATCTGAACTTGATAGTGAAAGAACTTATGAATGTAGATAGTTCGTTTTAGAACTCCTTTAGATCAATAAAATATTAGACGCGTATACAAAATGTACCATGTCAGAAAAATTTCCAAAATTTCAGATTGTAATTTCAAAATGACCAATGAAATGTTTACAGATATTCAGTTCTTCCCTGTATTTTACAGGAAGTCCAACTGAAAACAGACGGCCTCCAGTCGAATAATCATTTAAATCTCTTTTATTGGAACAGGTACAACATTTATTTATTTCGAAGCGTCTGAATGAAATCTTAAAAGTTCTGCATCTTAAAATTATTAAGATCATGATACTGAAATTAAGTGTAGAATGACATAGGGTCTGAAAATTACGGTGGCACAAAAGTGACATGTGTGTGTTTTTATTTATCTCGTGGCCACGAGTTACTATGTCGTGGCCACGAGATACTACGTCGTGGACACGAGATACTATGTCGTGGCCACGAGTAACTAAGTCGTGGCCACTAGATAGCTAAGTCGTGGCCACGAGATACTATGTCGTGGCCTCGAGTTACTATGTCGTGGCCACGAGATACTATGTCGTGGCCACGAGATAGCTAAGTCGTGGCCAAGAGATAGCTAAGTCGTGGCCACGAGATACTATGTCGTGGCCACGAGATAGCTAAGTCGTGGCCACGAGATAATCAACCAATCAGAATACACTATGTATGTATTATGATGTTTTTAAACTTTATAACTTACTTTTACATGCAACATTAATCTTTGAAAACAATGAAGATATTCACTTTTAACTTATCTTTAGGATCAAATTAGAAAGTCACCTTCCAGGGCCCATCAGACATTAATTTTGACTATATCTCTTGTTGGGACAATTTTGTGATGGAATTGGTCAATTTGTACGTACTACGGCCTGTTAACCTTGTTTATACGATAACATGAGAAGGAATAAGTCCTGGTTTATTTTCTTTGGAAGGGACATTGCCCATGGACAGTAGATAGCCTTTAAGGTAAATCCTTGTCTGATGAATAATTTAGAAGGGATAACTCAGGAAGATCATTGCACCTGATCAGTAGATGACATTTAATAATTTCGAGGTCATTGGGTCAAAAATCAGGGTCATAGTGACGCTTAATATAAATAATTGACCAATCAATAATTTTAATAAATGGCACTTTTACAGGCTGGTGAAGTAGGGACATCCTTATACTATAGCACATGTCTAGTTAATTAGAGAAATTCATATAAATGGTGTAATCTGATTGGTTATTTATCTCGTGGCCACGACTTAGCTATCTCGTGGCCACGACTTAGTAACTCCTGGCCACGACATAGTATCTCGTGGCCACGACTTAGCTATCTCGTGGCCACGACTTAGTAACTCGTGGCCAAGACATAGTATCGCTTGGCCACGACATTGTATCTCGTGGCCCCGACTTAGCTATCTCGTGACCACGACATAGTAACTCGTGGCCACGACATAGTAACTCGAGGCCACGACTAAGCTACAAGATAATAACTCGTGGCCATGAGATAATAAGGTCAATATAATTGAGGTCACAAGATAATAAGTCCTGGGCACGAGTTGTTATTATTATTATATTGTAACACCTCTCCTATCTGCGTAAATAATTAATTGTGGTAGTGTGGAGCAGACAGGAACGATTTTTTCACAGGGCAGAGTTAAAAAAAAGGGAAAAAATTTTTTATATGGGTTTCAGTTTAAAATCAAGGGGTAAAATTAAAAGTTTTAAACCCCTTTTATTTGGTTATTTATATTTTAAAAAATTCGCAAAAGATTTTTAAAAAATAATTTAGCAAAATGATAACTGAATAAGTTCAATTTATTTGGTAGGGGCATTGCCAATGTTCAGTAGATGGGCCTATGTTATTTTTTGAGGTTTATAAAGGGCGAAGGTAAAAGGGAAAACCCTACCCAAAATTTAAAGTTTAAAAACCTTTCTTATGAAAAAAACTAGAGAAAAAAAATGAAATTTTGGTTTATATATCAATAATTTGTATATTTTTGGGGACTTTTAACAAAAATGTAACACCGTTTTTACGCGGGGGTAATTTCCTTTGGCACATCTACTTAACTAAGAATTTTTTTTTATATATATAGTGTAATCTGATTGGTTAATTATCTCGTTCTCACAACTTAGTAACTCGTGGCCACGACATAGTAACTCGTGCGCACGACTTAATTATCTCGAGGCCACGACTTAGTGAATCGTGGTTACGACATAGTATCTCGTTCGCACCAGTTAATTATCTCGTGGCCACGACATAGTATCTCGTGCGTACTTCTTAATTATCTCGTGGCAACGACTAAGTAACCCATGGCCAAGACATAGTCATTCGTGGCCACGACATAGTATCTCGTGCCTCTCGTTCCAACGACTTAGTATCTCGTGGTAACGACTTAGTATCTCGTGGTCACGACTTAGTATCTCGTGGCGCACTTCTTAATTATCTCGTGGCAACGACTAAGTAACCCGACATAGTCATTCGTGGCCACGACATAGTATCTCGTGCCTCTCGTTCCAACGACTTAGTATCTCGTGGTAACGACTTAGTATCTCGTGGCCACGACATAGTATCTCGTGCGCACCATTTAATTATCTCGTGGCCACGACCTAGTAACTCGTTGCCACGATATAGTATCTCGTGCGCACGAGATAAAAAAAAACATACACATGTCACCGTATATCGCTCACTATTGTAGTGAGAAGTACTAGTATCTCATTCTTCTTTTTTAATTTTTCTACAATAATTGGAGCTAATTCAAAAATTTTAGGTTATTTAAAATAAAAAAAAATTTGGGTTTTTAAAAATTAAAAAAAAAAAATTAAAACCCCTTTTCAAGCAAAGCAAAAATCTTCACGTAAAAAACCCGGGTTTTAAAGCACCTTGGTTTTAAAAAGTGCTTATTATGTATAGTAGCCCTTATGTAACGGACACTAAGATACTAATTCATAAATAAACAAATAAAAGGAAAAGAAATATATCTCGATTTCAAAACATATCAAATTTGTTTGAGTTATCTTTCAATTATGAAATATAACTATTCATGAAACTTTTTTGAAAAATTTTTAAGTTTTCTTTTATGTTTTGACCTTAGAGGTCAAATTTTTTTTAAAAGGTTTTTTTGGGTACATTTCAACATTTCTTAGCATTATTACCGTTATTAATTGCAGGTACCCAAGATATGTTTTATATATTATGTCTTTTGCGGAATTGCATAATTTTTCCATAATTCCAGAATATCAATGTGATATCTATAAATAAGAGAAATGTTGTGAAGTTTATATAACCTTCACAATTTAATACTAGTTATAATATAGATGCATTCATATATTGTAAGTTTCATACTATTGAATTAAAAATATGTTTCAACCTTAAAGCAAAAACTACGGAAGAGCATTAGTGCCATGTGAATGTTTTTTATTAACTCGAAATTTCGAGTTAGTAACTCGAAATTTCGACTAACTATCTCGAAATTTCGAGTTACTTCTCTCGAAATTTCGACTTACTAACTCGAAATTTCGACTTACTAACTCGAAATTTCGACTTACTAACTCGAAATTTCGAGTTACTTATCTCGAAATTTCGACTTACTAAACTCGAAATTTTCGACTTACTAACTTCGAAAATTTCGACTTTAACTAACTCGAAATTTCGAGTTACTTTTCTCGAAATTTCGAGTTACTAACTCGAAATTTCGACTTACTAACTCGAAATTTCGACTTACTGTCTCGAAATTTCGAGTTACTAACTCGAAATTTCGAGTTACTTATCTCGAAATTTCGAGTTAGTAACTCGAAATTTCGACTTACTAACATTACAAGAATGGCCAAAGTTATTAGTTAGATGGTATAAGATATAGTAGGCAGTGCCTTTGAACGATGGAGATGGAGAAAACGGGTGCCTGGACAAAAACTATTGAAATTTAACTTAAACTTAGTAAATGGCATGTACATCACCCGACCTAAAAATACAAGGCTTCTTTAATTTGTACGTTCAGGCGTTCTTCAGACGTTGTATTGTATCCCATCTATTCGAACATATCTTTTCACTAATCATATTCTTCTCATCCCTGTAAAAAAACCGATCCTATACTTCACGTGTGGTACATCTCAGGAAAGTATCGCAGCGTGGCCAAAATAGGGCGTGCTGAGGCATTTGTCAAAAATTGTTGGACTGACTATATTTCTTGTAAAATCGGATGCTTTTATATTATTCCTAAAACATATATATTACAACAAGTATCACTTTTATCAACTTTTATCAACACAATATGAATGCAAAGTATTAGTTAATAATGAATAATGTTACAAAAACATTATTAGTATAAAGAAACGTGACAGACTAACTGGCGTATACACGCCATTTAAAAACTTATTTAACACATGATATTGCACATTTACAAGAGGGTGGGTTTTGGACTTGTTGTTTCTCCACATGATGGTTGTATGTGTGCTTAAGAAAAAGAAACACCCGGTTAACACGGAAATGTGGAAAGTGTGATTTTACAACCCCCCCCCCCCCCCCACACACACACAAAAAAGCGAAGGATATGTTCAGTAAGTGTGGACAATTTGACCCTATAAAATTGTTCAGTTAAATAAATGTTTAAAGGTGGCTCTGTCAATGTGCAACAGCTACACACGAAAGAAAGTATCTTGAATTCAATCCTTGCTTTCACCGGCAACCAATGAAAGTCGTGCAATGTAAGTCGAAATTTCGAGTTAGTAAGTCGAAATTTCGAGTTAGTAAGTCGAAATTTCGAGATAAGTAACTCGAAATTTCGAGTTAATAAGTCGAAATTTCGAGTTAGTAACTCGAAATTTCGAGATAAGTAAGTCGAAATTTCGAGTTAGTAACTCGAAATTTCGAGTTAGTAACTCGAAATTTCGAGTTAGTAAAAAACATACACCTGGCACTAATGCTCTTCCGTTACAAACGCCAAAAATCCCCTAAATAACAATATTTATAAAATTACTCAAAATGACTCCGTGTGACAATTACTTTAATCTGAAGAAGTCCAAACATGCACTTTGCACGTCGTATCATTGTTATGATTTTTTCAAATAAATTTAATTTCCTTCAATCGGTAGAGAGCGGACATGATATAATTCCTGTATAATAAATGAGTGTCAACTTAACCAAACCTGGATCTGCACTTCGTTCATTATGGTTAACATTTCTGCCAAGCAGTTTTATTTTCCTTCCACTGGTTCAAACTCGCGGTGAGGACACGGATTTGCTAACAGACCGAAGATTTACGACCATATATGTATCCATATAATTATATATATACTGAAATTATTCCGGGTCATTGTCAAACAAATCAGTATGTAAACATATTATAACGTCATGGTCAAACAAATCAATATGTAAACATACTATAACGTCATGGTCAAACAAATCAATATGTAAACATACTATAACGTCATGGTCAAAAACAAATCAATATGTAACATACTATAACGTCATGGTCAAACAAATCAATACGTGTAAACATACTATAACGTCATGGTCAAACAAATCAATATGTAAACATACTATAACGTCATGGTCAACAAAAATCAATATGTAAACATACTATAACGTCATGGTCAAACAAAATCAATATGTAAACATACTATAACGTCATGGTCAAAAAATCAATATGTAAACATACTATAACGTCATGGTCAAACAAATCAATATGTAAACATACTATAAAACGTCATGGTCAAACAAATCAAAATGTAAACATACTATATGTTTTTTACGTCATTGGTCAAAACAAATCAATTATGCAAACATACTATAACGTCATGGTCAAACAAATCAATATTTTAACATGACTTAAACGTCTCATTGGTCAAACAAATCAATATGTAAACATACTATAAACGTCTTGTGTCATATAACGTCATGGTCAAAACAATTCAATATGTAAACATACTAATAACGTCATGGTCAAACAAATCAATCTTATGTAAATTCATACTATAACGTCATGGTCAAACAAAATCAATATGTAAACATACTATAACGTCATGGTCAAACAAATCAATATGTAAACATACTATAACGTCATGGTCAAACAAATCAATATGTAAACATACTATAACGTCATGGTCAAACAAATCAATATGTAAACATACTATAACGTCATGGTCAAACAAAAATCAATAATGTTAAACAAAATACTAAAAAACGTCATGGTCAAACAAATCAATATGTAAACATACTATAACGTCATGGTCAAACAAATCAATATGTAAACATACTATAACGTCATGGTCAAACAAATCAATATGTAAACATACTATAACGTCATGGTCAAACAAATCAATATGTAAACATACTATAACGTCATGGTCAAACAAATCAATATGTAAACATACTATAACGTCATGGTCAAACAAATCAATATTTAAACATACTAAAACGTCATGGTCAAACAAATCAATATGCAAACATACTATAACGTCATGGTCAAACAAATCAATATTTAAACATACTAAAACGTCATGGTCAAACAAATCAATATGTAAACATACTATAACATCATGGTCAAACAAATCAATATGTAAACATAACGTCATGGTCAAACAAATCAATATGTAAACATACTATAACGTCATGGTCAAACAAATCAATATGCAAACATACTATTAACGTCATGGTCAAACAAATCAATATGCAAACATACTATAACGTCATGGTCAAACAAAATCAATATGTAAACATACTATACATCATGGTCCAAACAAATCAATATGTAAACATACTATAACGTCATGGTCAAAACAAATCAATATGCAAACATACTATAAATAACGTCATGGTCAAACAAATCAATATGCAAACATACTATAACGTCATGGTCAAACAAATCAATATGTAGAACATACTATAACGTCATGGTCAAACAAATCAATATGTAAACATACTATAACATCATGGTCAAACAAATCAATATGTAAACATAACGTCATGGTCAAACAAATCAATATGTAAACATACTATAACTTGTTAAGTCTGTATTAGCAGTTTCTGTAGATAAATGATAGTAACAAATATTTTTATATACATTCAGACATTTCCATTCACTGTTTATATTTTTTTCTGCACCTAATATGAAATGTTTTCTCTGCAGTGTGTATGCTTGCTTATACAGTATATTCTGAGAACTGTACGACCACTCAGAATTGTAAAGATTCTGGCGCAACCAACTGCAACACAGGTTTCCACGTGGTTTGCCAACATCCTGTTGGTAGTGGAGTAGTGGCTAATGGCGGGAAATGCACGTGTGCTGTTGACAACATAAGTAAATTGTGTAAAATTCCTTTATTTTATAACAAGTATTTAAAGAGGAATAAAATGATGCACATAATTAAATCATTGGTATAGATATAGAGGATATTTGTTTGTTTGTGTGAAACATGAAATTTTATTTCATCGAGTGAGCTTTAAAAACAGTATTCCCACGAGTGGGGAAGCCACAAATGAGAACTGTTAAAGCGATACTCAGGCAAAGTAATGACTAACATATTAAAATGATCTTATTTACTCAAATCAAGCTAATATGAATTTTTTTTAAAGTCCCATTATGAATTTCTGTATAAATTCTATATATTTTGGGTTTGAAGCGTAAATATGTCTATATATATTGAACAAAATTTAGACGCCGATAGACTCCCCGAGTAGTTTTGAAACAAGTCATGTGACTTGAAAAAACCCTGGAAGTTAAAATTACAGATATTGTGGGTATTGAATGATTGAATCAAGTCTATATCATTCATTTGACATTTTCTTCAACGCTTCCAGAGTTCAGTGAAATCCTAACGCTCTAACCTGACCCACGTGGGTCAGGTTAGGAAACCACCATTTTATTCTTTATAAGAGGAAAAGTTTTGTTCTTGTGATTGCTTAGTGTACTCATTTTAAGGACATTTATTAAATAATGAATGAACAATGAAAAACAAATAAAATAAAATTTTGTCTGTTACTCCCTTTGAAATAAAATTGCATCTTACTAAACAAACAAACAAACAAACAAACAAACAAATTTTCTTTTTATTTTGTGTTTTAAACACGTTTTAATGAAATTTAACTTTAATAATATTATAATCTTTTTTCCCTACTGGTAGCCTCATTTTTAGTCGAATTTTTTCATAAATGCAAGAAATCTTGAGCTGAAAATAAGTTTAACAATCAACGTTAAATGACGATAAGATTATTCATTTTATTAAAAGATATGAAAGATCGCTTGTTTTAATAATAAAAAGAAACAATTCTAGTAGAAGAAAACGTCACACTATCCGACCTTATTTACGTTACTTATGGCGAATTTATATTAGACCAGGCTTTGTGTAATATAAGCGGTCGCCATTTTAAAAGTTGGGTGGTAGATGGTTTTCTACATCACTTATGAATCTCTTCAGCAAATCTGGAGCTCAAATGTAATTTTGAGCAGCGATTCCCTTGTATGTAGCCAAATCTCAATAAATGTTTAAACCAGGATTTGTTTGAATGTTTAGCATCGACCTGTAGTGAGATTTCGTAAAATCTCTGGGTTTTTTTAGTCCGCTTAGTGACATTTTCTTCATTCACATTGCATGTTTTGGACACACCAGAACCCACGACGGAAAGAATATCTCGATGAAGACTGCATAGAAATCCAAAACAACAATAGGTAATATAGAGGAGAGTCAGGGGGGTAGAATCACATTTCGATTTTCTTAAAATAAGGATTGAAAATTATATAAATGTTTAAAAAGATGAAAACTTACACTGCGATCGGCCTATTTTTCCAGTCACATCTGGTGTTATGCTTCACATCTGGTGCAGCGGAAATTCACATATCATTTTTACCGATGCTCATTTTTGAGATTCATATGGGGTTCCACCCCCGTGATTTCACGGAAGGAAAATAATTGTGTTTGATTCGGGGGGGGGGGGTATCATTTGGATATGTTAGTCATACATCTTTTTATAAGAAGGAAAACTTATTGAGGATTGTTACAGATGTGTGCGGCTATGAATTTGAAAAATATGGAATTGTTGCAAGGCTGTCTTACGAACGCTTGGTTGTTCATTACTTTCTCATGTTTTCATATTGCATTAAACAGTTATTGCTCGTAGTATACTTAAATATGTCCAGATGTCATCAAGAGCAATTTTGCATGTGGTAGGAAGTGTATTTTTCAGATTGTAAAAATGAATGATAAAAAACTTCACCTCCTAACATAAGATATGTATATATCAGCATAAAAACTTCACCTCCTTGCATACGATATGTATATATCAGCATAAAAACTTCAGCTTCTTAGATACGATATGTACATATCAACATAAAAACTTCAGCTCCTAACATACGATATGTATATATCAGCATAAAAACTTCAGCTTCTTAGATACGATATGTACATATCAACATAAAAACTTCACCTCCTAACATACGATATGTATATATCAGCATAAAGACTTCACCTCCTTGCATACGATATGTATATATCAGCATAAATACTTCACCTCCTAACATACGATATGTATATATCAGCATAAATACTTCACCTCCTAACAATACGATATGTATATATCAGCATAAAGACTTCAGCTCCTGGCATACGATATGTATATATCAACATAAATACTTCAGCTCCTAACATACGATATGTATATATCAGCATAAAAACTTCAGCTTCTAACATACGATATGTATATATCAACATAAAAACTTCACCTCCTTGCATACGATATGTATATATCAGCATAAAAACTTCACTTTCTTACAATCGTTATGTATATATCAGCATAAAAACTTCACCTCCTAACATACGATATGTATATATCAGCATAAAGACTTCAGCTCCTGGCATACGATATGTATATATCAACATAAATACTTCAGCTCCTAACATACGATATGTATATATCAGCATAAAAACTTCAGCTTCTAACATACGATATATATATCTCAGCATTAAAAGTTCACTTTCCTACATACGATATGTATATATCAACATAAAGACTTCACCTCCTTACATACGATATGTATATATCAGCATAAAAACTTCACTTTCTTACGTACGATATGTATATATCAGCATAAAAAAGTCACTTTCCTACAAACAATATGTAAATATCAACATAAAGACTTCAGCTCCTTGCATACGATATGTATATATCAGCATAAAAACTTCACCTCCTTGCATACGATATGTATATATCAATATAAAGACTTCACCTCTTTGCCTAAGATATCTATTTATCAACATAAAAACTTCAGCTCCTAACATAAAATATGTATAATTATATCAACAAAAATACTTCACCTCACTGCATACAATATGTATCTATCAGCATAAAGACGTCACCTCCTTACATACAAAATGTATATATCAACATAAAAACTTCAACTCATTGCATACGATATGTATATATCAACATAAAAACTTCACCTCCTTGCATACGATATGTATATATCAGCATAAAGACTTCAGCTACTGGCATACGATATGTATATATCAGCATAAAAACTTCACCTCCTGGCATACGATATGTATATATCAACATAAAAACTTCACCTCCTTGCATACGATATGTATATATATCAACATAAATACTTCACATCCTTGCATACGATATGTATATATCAGCATAAAAAATTCACCTCCTGGCATACGATATGTATATATCAACATAAATACTTCAGCTCCTTGCATACGATATGTACATATCAACATAAATACTTCACATCCTTGCATACGATATGTATATATCAACATAAATACTTCACCTCCTTACATACGATATGTATATATCAACATAAATACTTCACCTCCTTACATACGATATGTATATATCAACATAAAGACTTCACCTCCTTGCATACGATATGTATATATCAACATAAATACTTCAGCTCCTTAGATACGATATGTATATATATCAACATAAATATTTCAGCTCCTTGTATTCAATATGAATATATCACCATAAATTCTTCACCTCCTAACATACGATATGTATATATCAACATAAAGACTTCAGGTCCTTACATACGATATGTATATATATCAACATAAATACTTCAGCGCCTTACATACGATATGTATATATCAACATAAAGACTTCAGGTCCTTACATACGATATGTATATATATCAACATAAATACTTCAGCGCCTTACATACAATATGTATATATCAACATAAAGACTTCAGGTCCTTAGATACGATATGTATATATATCAACATAAATATTTCAGCTCCTTGCATACAATATGTATATATCAATATAAATACTTCACTTTCTTACATACGATATGTATATATCAAGATAAATACATCACCTCCTTACATACGATATGTATATATCAACATACATACTTCACTTTTTTACATACGATATGTATATATCGACATAAATTCTTCACCTCCTTGCCTAAAATATGTATATATCAACATAATTCTTCACCTCCTTACATACTATATGTATATATCAACATTAATACTTCACCTCCTTGCAAACGATATGTATATATCAGCATAAAAACTTCAGCTTCTTAGAAACGATATGTACATATCAACATAAAAACTTCAGCTCCTAACATACGATATGTATATATCAGCATAAAAACTTCAGCTTCTTAGATACGATATGTACATATCAACATAAAAACTTCACCTCCTAACATACGATATGTATATATCAGCATAAAGACTTCACCTCCTTGCATACGATATGTATATATCAGCATAAATACTTCACCTCCTAACATACGGTATGTATATATCAGCATAAATACTTCACCTCCTAACATACGATATGTATATATCAGCATAAAGACTTCAGCTCCTGGCTTACGATATGTATATATCAACATAAATACTTCAGCTCCTAACATACGATATGTATATATCAGCATAAAAACTTCAGCTTCTAACATACGATATGTATATATCAACATAAAAACTTCACCTCCTTGCATACGATATGTATATATCAGCATAAAAACTTCACTTTCTTACAATCGTTATGTATATATCAGCATAAAAACTTCACTTTCTTACATACGATATGTATATATCAGCATAAAAAGTTCACTTTCCTACATACGATATGTATATATCAACATAAAGACTTCACCTCCTTACATACGATATGTATATATCAGCATAAAAACTTCACTTTCTTACATACGATATGTATATATCAGCATAAAAAAGTCACTTTCCTACATACAATATGTATATATCAACATAAAGACTTCACCTCCTTACATACGATATGTATATATCAGCATAAAAACTTCACTTTCTTACATACGATATGTATATATCAGCATAAAAAAGTCACTTTCCTACATACAATATGTAAATATCAACATAAAGACTTCAGCTCCTTCCATACGATATGTATATATCAGCATAAAAACTTCACCTCCTTGCATACGATATGTATATATCAATATAAAGACTTCACCTCTTTGCCTAAGATATCTATTTATCAACATAAAAACTTCAGCTCCTAACATAAAATATGTATAATTATATCAACAAAAATACTTCACCTCATTGCATACAATATGTATCTATCAGCATAAAGACGTCACCTCCTTACATACAAAATGTATATGTCAACATTAATACTTCACTTCCTTGCATACGATATGTATATATCAACATAAAAACTTCACCTCCTTACATACAATATGTATATATCAACATAAAGACTTCAGCTCCTTACATACAATATGTATATATCAACATAAAAACTTCACCTCCTTACATACAATATGTATATATCAACATAAATACTTCACCTCCTTAGATACGATATGTATATATCAACATAAATACTTCACCTCCTTACATACAATATGTATATATCAACATAAATACTTCAGCTCCTTAGATACGATATGTATATATCAACATAAATACTTCACCTCCTTACATACAATATGTATATATCAGCATAAATACTTCACCTCCTTACATACGATATGTATATATATCAACATATATACTTCACCTCCTTGCAAACACTATGTATATATCAACATAAATACTTCAGCTCCTTAGATACTATATGTGTATATCAACCTAAAAACTTCACCTCCTTACATACGATATGTATATAGCAACATAAATACTTCAGCTCCTAGAAAAAT